>NC_092215.1:40486020-40823683 GCF_043381705.1 Parasteatoda tepidariorum
TTTAATATATATATATATATATACTAAAAAATGTAATTTTAAATGGCAAAATGCAAAAATTTTAGGGATTACGGATATTTTCTGATTTATAAAATTTTCAAAAAATATCGTATTTTTAAATTTTCTTTAATCATTAGGTGACCCAGGTAAATAATTCTCCCCTGCACCCTTTTCAGCCCAATGTAGTCAGTCAGGCAACACTATTTCACCAAATGCTACAACCACTAGAAGTGTAAAACTGATTGCTTTTAAGCGTTTAGCGATCTCTATTCTTTAAACCCAACAAACACAGTTTGGAGAAAGCTGCTCATTTTATCTTTTGATTCCTTTTAGTTATTCAAGCAAAGTGGTTGAAACATTCATAAAAGCAACTCCACTGCCAGCTTACCTCAATGCTTAACCAAAACAGTGTTAAAATTCCAGATGAATGGGATAGGGGTCGCTTCGTGGCCCAGATGCCCAATAAAATCAAAACACTAGGACTAGGATTCTTTAAACCCAATACCAAAACAAGATACTAAGCTAGAAAAATCACCTGTGCCATCGGAAATGCGAATATTCAAAAAGATCTCAAGATTCCGATTCTATCGCAGCATATTCATAAATTAAATGCAGATTTCTTCGACAAAGCCGAATAGTGTGATGTAGCTATTTTAACCAGATGTTTAACTTCGAAAACCACAAAAAGATATGAAATACAGACCAATTACATCTGACGCCTCATATCGCAATCCTCAAAATAAAGGAAAGCTTTAACAAATTTCTTAATCACAGATCCACCTATAACATCAGTTTCAGCAACTACAATATTGAAAGCTCCATCAAGCGTTTCCCCACACTGACCATCAAGCAGCATCCAAAACTAAAGACACACATAGTTTAGAGCAAGCTGTTCGCTTTATTTTTATTATAATTATTTATTCAAGCAAAGTGCTTGAATCACCCTGACAGCTACCACATAGACTGCTAACCTCAATGAACTCATACTATGACAAATACTTCATGGTGAAAGGGATTGGGGCCGCTTTGCGGCCCAGGAGCCCAGATTAGAAAGCAAAAAATCTTTAAACAACAATGAGCTGAAGTATGTCACCTCGCCTAGAATGAACAGTCTAGGGTAACACTTTCTAATGTCCTGCTGACTAAAAGCTTCAATTATTAAAATTTGTTATTCCAAGAAAAGTTAATAAACGATTATTACGACGTTTTTCAGATTGCAACTACACGTCATATCTTTTGCCTAATATGCTGAATTCGTCGGGAAAAAATTTTGAATCAATAATTAGTAAAAATTAATCAAAATATTCATATTTAACCTATTTAATCTTCAAGAATGACATTCAATTCGCGAAATTCCGATCAGTAAAGCAAAAGTAATTTTTGATGACATTTTCATCTTTCTCACACGGTACCTACTTAAGAATCTTCTTTTTCTAGAACAAAGTGTCCCATTTCTACTTTATTTGCATTCTAGTTACTTAAAAAAGAAATTTTCAACTCCTAAATTTCAAGATGAATAGGATGAATCTTTGTTTACGTCTATGCAAACTTCTCAATTACTGGCGAGTTTTCATAATTTCATACAAGTTTCATAATAGATGACGATTTTAAAGAGAAGCTAGAGTTAATTTTAAAGACATTAATTAATATTTATTTACGTTTATACATACTTCCTAATCACTCCAAATTTTTTCAATTTAATCGAATAATTTTTTAGTGATTGAAAAAATTTTGTACTACTAATAATAAGTTAGAAATCACAGAATTCTGTCTACCGCTACGTATAAATATTGTAATCAGAGAAATGAAAGCTCAGATAGGCAAGTGGTAATGAATTCAAATTTTCTTTTCTTCTTTATTTAAAATAAATTGGGTGCCTGGGCCGCGCAGCGGCCCCTAACCCGTACATCATGAAAAAAATTACAGTGTATTAAAACATTTTGTGTTATGCTACCTTATGGTGGCATATAAAATTCAATTCATTCAAATTTTCAGTCATGCCAACTTCCTCCACTTTGTTAAAAAAATTATTTTCTAGTGGTAACGAAGTTTAATTCTTTTTTAGTTTAGAATTTTTTATTATAAGTAACTTTTACACAACTGCGAATTAAAAATTGGAAGTATCACATCGAATGCAATTATATTGCAGTTTTCTTGTGGTGACATTTTTAAAAGGTGGGAGTAATTTTCCTTATTCTACAAGTTCTACCAATTTATTTAAACTTTAACTGAAAGCGGAGCAGTTGGAATATCCCTAAATTATTTTCAGATAGAAGATATATAGAAATGTCATTTGCTTTTGCTTTCCGTTCCACAGCAACTCTGAAAACTATTTTCAAAAATATGAAATGTTGGAGGGTTCTGTCCATGGATTAATAATCGATGTGTTTTCATTTTTTTCTTCTTTTTTCTAAAGAGAGAAAAAACCATTTCTAGGGAATGAAACAGATCTTTTAAAAAATGGCATTAATTAGTATTATTAACTCTTCTATTAAATTTGTAATATAGTATTCTCAGCTTCAAGCATTTCATAAAGAAAATAATAATGTATAAGAAAACTTACCCAACAACACAAATTTCCCACGTTATTTTTCTCAATCGGTTAACATTTAAAAGGCTTAAGTTAAACATCTGTTTACTAAAAAACTAGACCAAAAAGATATTTCTCCGTATTAGCACAAAAGTTGCCATGGTTACTGAAGAAATCAACAATACTGTTAGTTTACCAATATATGTTTCGATTTCTTGGACGGACTATTAAGCAAATGATTTGAATACAAGGGCAAAGTAATCATCAGCGATAAGCTGTATATCATTTCAAATCAAAAATTGATTCGTTTCAGCGTTTTGATAAAGTTTTGTTGCGGTTTATACTTAAATGCAACTTAAGGAAGTTTCGGAATTGGTTTTAAATTAAGTGTTACTAAATTTTAAAATAAGCTATAAACCGAGATAAGCCGTTGTTTAAAAAAATCGATCCGTGATCAAAAATGGTGAACAAGCTATGAGCATGAATTTTTTTTTTAGTTTTTCTTTTTATTATTTCTATATTTTTTGCATATTGTAGTTTAATTTTAAATTTTATTTCTGTTTATCATAAATTTTAGGATTTGTTAAACTTCTTCTAATAAACATTTAAAACATTTAAATGACACCTTTGTATTAATTGTTCAAATAACAGGTAAAACCAGGTAAAATTGTTTAATAGTTTTCTATACGTGAAAATGAATATTAAATGTCATTTTCCTTATTTACAAAACACAATATTAAATTTTTTTGTTCTAAATGTTTGATTTTTCTTGCAAATGATTTTTTTTTCAAATCTTATAATTTTGGGCTCTAGAAAATTCAACATTTTAGTGTCTTGGTTTCCGGATCATTTTAAACAACAACATTTCAGTGTCTCATTTCAGTTTCAACATTTTAGTGTCTTGGTATANTTGCTGTGTGGCATGGAGCTTAATTCTTGCTGAAAAATAAATGGTGCGTTGTTGGGGAAGAGATCCCTGATGGAACGTATCAATTTTGGTTTCAGGACAGCTTTATGAGCTGTACTTATTTTTTGTTTTGCAGTTTTATACTACTGAGTTATATATATATGTATATATATATATTGTATGATTAACGACCAAAAAAATATCAATTTAACCCTTTCCGGTGTAGCGTAGGCAGTCTTGCAACATTAATTCAACAAATACCTGTCAACTTTTACGCATTTGGCGTAAAATCTTATTTCTATTTTTAAAGTGTTTGTAAAATATTTGCTTTCTATATGTCCCTGATATTTATAAACTTAATTTATAATCTTTTTGACCACCACTATTTTTAAAAAAATTAAGCATATAAATAAATATGCAATTCATACCCTCCAATTGCTACGGAATTTCCGTAGATTCAGAAATCTTCTTTTCAGACGGTAGCAAATTAATGTCTTAATATTTAAAAAAAATTAATTTTAGCGTAACTTGTCCACTATTACTTATAAAAGTGCAGGCCATATGGCTAGATTCTTAAGTTCTGATAAAAGTTTTATGAGAGATCCATTTGCTTTAAAAATTTCCACTTTGGTTCGCTACCACTAGAAAGAATTATTTTCAAAATCCTCATCAGTTGGAGGGTATGCAATACTGTAGTGGTGATTCGCTAAAGCCCTCTCAAAATACAACGCAGAGATGCCAACTTGCTCCGGACAACAAATAAATATTTTAAAGTAGTAGTTTATCAACTGCTCCGGTCAGGCGAAAATAATTAAAAAAAACGGTAAATAACCACAAAGTAAATTTTTCAAATATTTGACTATATTTGCTTGATTTTTAACGGGTACAGCATGACATAAGTATTATAAAGTGGTGAGTTATGTAATCCTACTAATTATTTAAAAATAGTGGTGGATAAGAATCCACTAAATTGAATTTATTAAATCAAGAATCACAGTTGATAAACTACCACTTTAAAATATATATTTGCTGTCCGGAGCAAGTTGGCATCTCTGTACCTACCAACACTTCCGATTTTTCCGGAAGATTTTAATTTTGTATTTAAAGTGGTATCGAAACTCGTGTCATGTCATCAAAATTTTTGAATTATAATAATAATTATAAACGAGTTTGACCACCACTACGTTTAAATAATTGCAACAAATATATAAAATCATACTAATCTTAACGATAGCGAATTTTAGCCTAGTCAAAATATAAATATATTTTTGAGTAAGGTTGTTTTTCGGTAATTTTTTTACTACCGCTTGGAAAATTCATTCTTAGAAAGAGTGAAAGTTGGCAGGTATGTTCTTGGTTTAATAAATTCAATTTAGTAGATCTTTATATACCACTATTTCTAAATAACTCGTAAGCTTATATAATTCTCCATTTTATAGTACAATGTTATGCTGTACCTCTTCAAAATCAAGCAAAAATAGTCAAATATTTGCATAATTTACTTTGTAGTTATTTACCGTTTTTTTGATTATTTTGGCGTGTCCGGAGCAGTTGGCATCTCTGACAATGCATACTTCTGACTAAAATTGTCATTTAAATTCCATTTTACTACCACTGGGGGAAATGATCCTCGAAGGGATTAAAAGTTGGCAGGTATGCAAATGTTACAAACCACTTCAATTGTAAAACTAATTGCGTTTAAACATTTAGCAACCTTTATTCTACATACTACAAAGAGCTAAAGTATGTCACTTCAATCAGAAAGCATTGTCTAAGATAGAACTTGATAATATGCTGCCAGATTGAAGTTTTCAATCGAAATTCGCTGTTTCGGAAAGGGCAAAGGAAAATGCAAATTAGGAACTTTAGAAATGTCTTTGCAATGTTGAAGTCGAATTTAAACAGTCTTAGTGGCCTAAGAAAATTAAACTATCTCGTTTTATTTTATTTCTGAAGTTTGTTTTATTTCACAACCTGTCGTAAATGTTAAATTTTCTTTAACTATGAAATTATGTAAACGAAACAAGCAAAACGAAATTATCGAAAATCGAAATAGCGAACAAATAAACGAAATCGTTAACGCTAGATGATATTTCATTACTTTAAATAATACTAGTTCAAATATTACTACTTTTATTTCATGAAAGACTTTTTACACGATGACAAATTTTTGATTCTGCGATATATTCCAAATTTTCCTTTTGACTTAATTAGACAGCAACCAATTAAACCAATTTGAAAGGAAAAGAAAAAGACTAGCAACTCAGTTCCTTCATTTTTTGAAATTTGTCTTGGTTAAAAAATACAATTAGTAATTGTCAATATATATCAAGATTATAAACTTTACATTCTGATGTGAAATTATAATCACATTGAAATAACATTTTAATTGTATTCTTTTTTTCAAACAATCCTTTTTTTTTCTCACAAATAAATTCAATCAGAAATGCACCGCAAATAAGCGATACCATTACGTATATGCTACCTTCCCCTATTTTTAACCCCTTGAGGACGGTTGATTCAGAAAAGCATTCGTACAAAATCAGAATCAAGTTGTAATTAAGTAAAAAACGGTAACTTAAATGTAGTCGTTGCTAATTTGAAAGACTTACTTTGCTTTTACTTCAATTATTGTCAGTTTAATCATATATATATATATATAATCAATGTTAATTCAAAATATAACTAGTTTTGTTTTGAACAAAGTAATGTTGAATTAAATAAATCAAACAATTATAGCCCCGCCCACAAATAAACTGCTAAAGAATTACTTTAATTACCAGTTTTATCTTTTTGCCTGATTGATACGGTTTTATGCTGTCACGTATTTGTTAGGGTTAAAGTTAAGGTGGTAACCAAAATCANACAATTATAACCCCGCCCACAAATAAACTGCTAAAGAATTACTTTAATTACCAGTTTTATCTTTTTACCTGATTGTTACGGTTTTATGCTGTCACGTATTTGTTAGGGTTAAAGTTAAGGTGGTAACCAAAATCATTTTTAATAAAATTTGTTAAAGCAAGAACTACATTAAATATAAAAATAAAATCTTCAGCATAACTAAACAGTTAACAAGTCACAATACGTAAGCAATATTAAAAATGCATAATAACTAATAAGTCCGTTCTCCTTGCCGTTTCGTGGTTTTCTTCTCCATGTAAAGCAAATGCGGGTTAGTTCCATCAGAAAGTCCTCGATAAAAGCAAATTTCTCTCAATGTTTTTCCATTGTCCTCTGAATTAGGTTCAAAACTACAAGGCTACGGAGTTGAACATTGGTAGTTGCTAACTCAAAATTGGGTCAGCTGTTCAACGATGGTTATAAAATAAAATAAAATAAAAATTTTACTTGGATTAATTGTTATAAAACATTAGCACTTTAAATATGTTCAAGAGATTGAACTTCCGGGTTTTATTTAAAACCATTATATCGACTGGGAGAAAACTGAAAATCATATACTTCAGCAACTAAATTTGCCATAAATTCAATTGACCATATTTCAAATAATTTATAGCTTTTCAATCTCATTTTAAACTTTTTATAGGTTTAAAATCACTTTTTAAATAACCTATATTTTTTTTCAGAAATCACTTTTCAAACTAAATACTTCCACAAAAAAAATTACCTTTTATGTGATAAATTTAAAACTTATTCACGACTTTTGACCACAGACAATCGTTGTTATCAAGACAAACAATTCGCCGTAAATTTTCAAATCTCCTATCATTCGCGTAAACCTTCATCTGGCCTTATGCCTCACGATTTTATTACGGTACGACCTTCATTATATTGTATCTTACATTTTTTGCAGTAACTCTCTTTACAAGTTGAGCTTATTCAACAGAAGCATTTTAGTATGAATTTGATCGTATTCGAAATAGGTTTTACTAAGTATTAACCATATGAATATACAGGTAAGTGCTAGATATATGTGAATTTGTTTTTCAATTTGCTTTAATTTAATTTTTTTATATTATTATTTCTTTTTAATTTCTAAATACCGCTACTTTATTTCTTTGTGTGTAATATGCATCATATGTATAGACAGGCGACTAAAAGGGTAAAAAGTGGTAGAAACACTATTCAGTTTTGTTTGTTTATTATCCCTTTAATAATTTAATCGTAACTGCTACTATGACTTACATTTCAAGTTATTCATATTCAAAGCAAATTCTTCTCATATGTGATGGTTATCTTAGCATCAGGTCTGATCGGACTACCTACAAAAAACCGTGTGGAGGCTTTCAGTTATAGGAGGCGTTGGATGAGCTGGCACGTATACAGAGATGTCAACTGCTCCGGAAATGCCAAAATAATTTAAAAAACTGTAAATAACTACAAACTAAAATTTACAGATATTTGGATAATTAGCTCACTTTTTAAAAGCTTCAACATGCCGTAACTATCTTCTTCTTCAGTTATGTTAACTGGGCCGCGCTGCGTCCCCCTACCCCAGAGATGCCAACTGCTCCGGACACGCCAAAATAATTAAAAAAACGGTAAATAATTACAAAGTAAATTTTGCAAATATTTGACTATTTTGCTTGCCTTTTAAAAGGTTTAGCATGACGTAAGTACTTTAAAGTGGTGAATTATATAAGCCTACGAATTGTTTAGAAATAGTGGTGAATAAAAATTTTCTAAATTAAATTTATTAAACCAAGAATCACAATTGATAAACTATCACTTTAAAATACATATTTACTGTCCGGAGCAAGTTGGCATCTCTGCTACCCTTCCATTGTGAATTATTTAGCATTGTATGGTAACTATAAGGGGGATTCAAGCACCTTGCTTGAATAAAAATGCACAACTATAATAAAGTGGCGAATTATAAAAACCTTAGAATTATTTAGAAATAGTGGTGGATAAAAACCTAATAAATCGAATTTATTAAACTAAAAATCACACATTGAAGGACTATAATTCGAAAATATTTATCCATTGTCCGGAGCAAGATGGCATCGCTGCGTATAAAGCGTTACATATGATTCTTAGTTAGCAATTTCAATTTTTAGGCCTTAAACCCACCCCTATTTCTTAGTAATTCAAAGGTTTGTGTAAAACTTTACTTTGACAGAGCAGAGATGCCAGCTGCTCCGGACGTGCCTTAATAATTAAAAAAACGGTAAATAACTACAAACTGAAATTTGCAAGTATTTGACTAATTTCATTTGCATTTTAAACGGTGTAGCATGACTTACATGTAACAAAGTGGCGAATTATATAAGCTTTCAAATTATTTAGAAATAGTTGTGGATAAAAACCTAATAAATTGAATTTATTAAACCAAGAATTACACATTAATAAACTACCACTCGAAAATACTATTTATTCTCTGTCTGGAGCAAGTTGGCATCGCTGGACAGAGTCACGCCAACCTGCAAATGTGAGATATGCCAACTAATGTATGTAATTCCAATAAAGCACAGTTATGCCAATGGGCCGAGTGCGGGTGGGTGACCACTTGGATAAGTCTACGTATGGACCGAGGGTGTGCGGTATTGGTCCTCGTTAAACTGTCCTACTGTAAAGTCCTCGACTTCGCGTGCAGGTCGTCGGGCTACCGAAGTTGAGTGCCATTCCCTCTGCAGATGATCAAAATTGTGATGGAATGTCTTCGGTTCATCCTCAACGATGTTTCCCAGACCATCGCCAATAGCCCATAGTGCAGCTCTAGTGCGACGTAAATGAACTACTACAATCCCTGGCCGATCTGTTTCCTCCGTCTAGCGCTGTGCAAAGCGTGGAGGTAACTGGCTCAAATCCCGCTGCTACCCTGAATGTACTTTTGTGCTGTCCTTTTATTGGTCAAAGGTTTAAAAACCTAAATTGAGCACACAAGCCTGCAAATGTATGTAATTCAAATAAACCACAGTTATACCGCGTTATTATTGATTTCTCGAGTTAGGTTGAAAATTTTTTTGAATTTTTTGAAGTTTCAAAGCGTCAAAACGTTATAATATTGTTACTGCTAAGAAAATTCTTTCGCAACGGCCATACAAGTTAGCTGATATGTAAGTATATTTCTTTCAATTTACTATTGCCCAGCAGTGGACTGATTGTAAAGACACGGTTCCCAGTAGAACACCAAAGTCAAGCATCACTAGCTGTGGTCAATAAGCGGGTGGGTGACCACCTTGATCAGCCTTCGTTGGGACCGAGAGTGCACGGCATCGGTTCTCGTGAAACTGTTCAACCGTAAAGTTTTCGACTTCGCGTGCAGGTCGTCGGCCTACCAACGCGGGGGAGCCTCCACACGGTATTTAATAAGTAGTCAGCGCAAACTATTTAAAAGTGAACCAGTTGTGGGCATGAAATCAAATTCTATTTTGAAAGTAATACAGAAAAAGTTAGCATATAGATTTGAGGATTGAATCCTTGGTGGTAGACAAGTAAATAACGCAAACCAATCATATTCATAAATTTCAAAAAAAAAAAATTTAAACGTATATTTGCCATTATATTTTGTATATTTAGTCAACTATGGCATCTCCGTTACTGTCGATAAATGTCTATAAGACAACAATCTTATTTCTGTGATCATAATGAGATTTATTGCTAACACTGCCATCACCTCCTATATCAGAAAGCCTCCACACGGTTTTTTATAAATAGTCTGAGCAGACTACTTAAAGAGTGAACCAGTGGTGCGTATGAAACCAAATCATCTCAATTTAAAAGGAACGAAAATGCCTGAGAGAAATTTATCATATATATTTGAGAATTGAATCTGTAGTGGTAGACAAGTAAATAACGCAAACCAATCATATTCATAAATTTGAAGAAAAAAAAATTTAGACGTATACATACCTGCCAACTTTTAAATCCTTCCATTACTATTTTTCCCAGTGGTATTAAAATGGAATTAAAACTTCAATTTTAAGCAAACAAATACGTTGTATTTGAGAAAACTTAAGTTGACAGTAACGCATATTTATATATGTGCTTAATTTTTGTAAGAATAGTGGTGATCAATATCATTTTAAAATTAAGATTAAAGAAAAAAATAGTATATAATTACTACCACTTTAAATATGAAAATAAAATCTTTCGGGAAAATCCGGAAGAGTTGGCAGGTATGAGTATCATACCTGCCAACTTTTACTCCCTTCCATTATCATTTTTCCCAGTGGTATTAAAATGGAATTAAAACTTCAATTTTAAGCAAACAAATACGTTACATTTGAAAAAACTTAAGTTGACAACCATGAGAGTACCGCATGTTAATATATGTGTTTAATTTTTGAAAGAATAGTGGTGATCAAAATCATTTAAAAATTAAGTTTATAAAAGAAAAAATAGTATATATTTACTACCACTTTAAATATGAAAATAAAATCTTCCGGAAAATCCGGAAGAGTTGGCAGGTATGGCGTATATTTGCTACACTTTCTTATTTATACTAGATATTCTATTAAATGGCTCTTTCGTAAGCTAGTTTACTTTCATGGTTGTCTGATCAGACTACCTATAGGAAACCGTGAGGAGACTTTCAGTCATAGGAGGCGTTGCATGAGCCCTATTCTGTGTATTTAATTTAAGAGTAATTTTTGTTATCATCTACATCTTATACAATCTGCACACTTCGTGGCACGTTGTATCGTTTAGTGGCTTCACTTCAGTGAAACAGGCTGTCGTAATGAAAGTGTTAATTAACTATGAAATCATACTACTTCTAATAAACCAATATATTGTGTTACAGGTGCATGGCTAATTGCGGTGATTTAATATTAATTGCCCTGTGCTGCCAAATTTTTGGAATAACCATTCCTTATTTAATAGCCCTTTATCAGAATACATTTAGCCCACCTCTTCCATTCATTAGGTAAGTGAAAAAAGTTTTATTGTTTCTTTGAATGTTTGCTGAATTAAAAATGGAAATAACAATGTATTGAACGTGTATGTGTTGCATGCTCAAAGAATGTTCTGTTGGTTTCAGATTGTTTCACCTAATCATTCAAAACTATAAAACAATTTGAATAAATAAACCAAAATTAATTTAATGCAAATTTATACTAATGAAAGATTTTATGTCAAAAATTATTTACATTAAAATATTTATTAAAAAGAAGAAAGAAAAAATGCATGACAGGACAAGCAAATTCAAAAACTTGAAAAAAGCAATCTAGATGCTTGTATGGAAAAGCAAATTCCTAGACTTAAAAAAATCTGCATGCTTTTTATGACGGAATGAAAAATATTTTTATTGATCATCTGTTTATTTGTTTTAATATCATTTATTTTATGTCAAAAGTATTTACGCGCCGAAAACAAAGCCTAACATCATATAGAACTTTGTGGCATAAAGCAAATAGGATCAACCGAGCTTATCCGAAGATTTTCGGATATGCTTAGTTTACCCTCAGAGCATTTTCACAGTTAGATTCACTTAAGAATAGCATACCTGCCAACTTTTAATCCTTTCCATTATAATTTTTGCCTGTGGTATTAAAAATGGAATTAAAACTTCAATTTTAAGCAAACAAATACGTTGTATTTGAGAAAAGTTAAGTTGACAACCATGATAGTAACGCATATTGATATAAGTGCTGAATTTTTGTAAGAATAGTGGTGATCAAAATCATTTAAAAATTAAATTTATAAAAGAAAAAAATAGTATATACTTACTACCACTTTAAATATGAAAATAAAATCTTCCGGAAAATCCAGAAGAGTTGGCAGGTATGGAATAGGATCTTTTTCAAAAATCCAGAAAGTGGTAGCAAGATCGTTTCATTATCAGGGTTTTTGTGCCCCTAAAAAAAGCTGATAGTAAAACCATTTCATATTTAACTTGCTTTCGATCGAAACTGTCTCTACTAAAACTGATTAAAATTTATATCCTCTATACAAGACTCCTTGTTTTGTTGGGAAGATGCACTTCCAGGGCTGCAAAAAAAATATAATACATGCTTAACAGGACAAGCAAATTCAAAGACTTATCAGAATTTGTTTGCTTTTTATGACAGAATTACTTACTTTGCTTACTTTATTTATAAAAAATTGGGCACCTGGGCCTCGCAGCGGCCCCTATCCCATACATCTAGAAATTTACATAAGTTTAAAGTGATAACATTTTGAATTTAGCAGTAGATGTGGTTGCTAATACAAAATTACAAGCACTTTGCTTGGGTAAATAAACATTTGAATATCGAAACTAAATTTACACATATAAATATAAGCATATAAATATAAACATAATTTGAAATATATATATATAGGTTGACATAGATAAACATAGTAGATATAACATTTGACTATAGAATCTAAATTGACACATATTGACATATATAAATATAAACATAATTTGAAATATATATACATAGGTTGACATAAATTAATATAGTAAATATAACATTTGAATATCGAATCTAAATTGACATCTGTTGACATATATAAATATAAGCGAAATATTGTTCATTAAATACAATAGAATTTGCAAAAGAATTTAACGTGCATAAGTTGATAAATACATATGCATTAATTGGCTATATTTTCAGAAAATAAAATTTGATGTAATTTAATTTAACATAAGTAAAAGTCTACTGTGAAAAGTTCAGTGAATTTAACTTGAGAGTNTCGGTCCCAGAATGCTGCCCTGTGGTACTCCGGCTGTGATGTTTCTCTTTGTGGATTTTTTGTTTTTGATGGTGATTTGAAATGTTCTATTAGAAAGATAGCAGGATAGGAGTTTGATTATGCCGGGTGGAAAATTCAGCTGTATGAGTTTATATATTGTACCAGTGTGCCATACTTTATCAAATGCTTTGGATATGTCAATCATCAGGAAGGCTATTGTTTCTTTATTTATGATTGCTCTGCCAGTATAGTCTATTATTCGGAGTAACTGTTTGGTGGTATCTAGTTTTTGTCGGAATCCATACTGTTCGTCGGGGAGGGCTGTAAGAAGTGGTTTTATTCTATTGTAGATGATTTTTTCGTATATTTTTCCAAGTATGTTAAGTAGACTGATTGGGCGATAACTCTCAGGGCAGCTTGGGTTCTTATTTTTCTTGAGAAATAGAATGACTGATGCGTTTTTCCAGATTTGTGGGTACTGACAGAATTAAAAATATTTTTTAATCATTTGCTTATTTCTTCAGTGGTGTTAAAGTGGTAGTTTATTAATTGAGATTTTTGGTTTAATAAATTCAATTTAGTAGATTTTTATCCACCACTATTTCTAAATAATTCGTAGGATTATATAATTCCCCACTTTATATTGCAAAATTTATGTAGCAGTTATTTACCGTTTTTTAAATTATTTTGGCGTCTCCGGAGCAATTGGCATCGCTGCACTTAGAAAGCAATGTAATTATATACTATAAGAAAAAATATGAGATATATGTATATGAAATAATCTAGTATTTCATTTTTCAATACTCGAACTAAGCAACAGAAACCTTCAAAATCTGGCACTCTGGCATCAACTGACATTCTGCGTTTGTTCTTTCTATTATTACTTATCGGCAACAGTTGTTTATCGCTTGTTTCATTTAAGATAACGATATCGGATAACGGATCGAAGTACATTCCTATTTATTATTGACGTGATGTTTGCATGTTTACTCGAAATTTTGTCTAAATTATGATTGCGTCAAATTGACGAGTATCCGTAGAGATAGGTATACCACATAGAGAATTTCAACGCTTTTGAAGAAAATAGATTTCAATATATATTTACCTCGATCAATGGATAAAAGTCATTACAAGAGATAAAAGAAAAATTCAAACGGAATTTGTAATTTTCCCTACAAAACTCGAAATGCGTCAAAATGACGCCTCCCGTAAGCCTAGTGTTAAAGTCAAAAATATTTAAGCACCGAAAACAAAGCCTAGCATGATATAGAACTTTGTGGCATAAAAAATGAGGATCAACAGGGCTTATCCGAAGATTTTCGGATAAGCTTAGTTAACCCTCAAAACATTTTGACAGTTCGATTCACTTAAGAATAGGATCTTTTCTCAGAAATGTAAAAATTGGTAACAAGATCGTTTCATCATCAGGATTTTTGTGACCCTAAAAAAAGCTGATAACAAAACCATTTCATATTTAGTTTGCTTTCGACGGGAACTTTTTCTACTAAGACAGATTAAAATTTATATCCTTTATGCAAAACTCTTTCCTTTTTTGAAAAGAGGCACTCACTTCCAGAGCTGCCAAAAAAAATTCTACATGTTTGACAGGACAAGAAAATTCCAATTTTAAAAGATTTGCATTCTTTTTATGGCAGATTATAGAAAATTTTTAAATCATTCGTTTATTTATTTCAATATTATGTATTTTAAGTCAAAAATAATTATGCACCGAAAACAAGGTATAACATCATGCATCATGTAGAATTTTGCGGCATAAAGCAAAGAGGATCAACAGAGCTTATTCGAAGATTTTCGGATATGCTTAGTGAACCCTCAAATTTTTTCACAGTTGTATTCACTTAAGAATAGGATATTTCTTTCAAAAATGTAAAATGTAATAGCAGAGATCATTTCAGATCAGGGTTTTTCCCCTAAAAATAAAAATAATAAAAACTTATAGCAAAACCATTTCCTGTTTAGCTTGTTTTCGAGAGGAATTAAGATCTTTTTCTTCTAAGACTGATTGAAATTTATATCCTATATATCTTTCCATGTTTGGAAAGAGGCACTTCTAGAGCTGCAAAAAATTCTACATGCTTAACAGGGCAAGCCAATTACAAGCCTTATAAAATTTGCATGGAGTTTATGGCGGAATAAAAAAAATTTAATCATTTGTTTGAATATCATTTAAAGTCAAAAAGGCTTATGCACCGAAAACAAAGTCTAAACATCATGTAGAACTTTACAACATAAGAAAAGGAGAATAAACAAAACTTTTACGACGATTTTCGGATATGCTTAATTAACCCTCACTCCTTTTACTCAGTAGATTTACTTAAGAGTAGGTTCTTTTCTCAAACATGTAAAAAGTGTGATAGTGACATCATTCCATTGTCGGTTTTTTTTTGTCCCTTAACCCGTTTTGTCCCGAATTTATATTTTGAAATGATACAAAAAGTGGTTTTATGGAAAAAGTTGTAAAATATATTATCGAAATTAATTGGTTTTTCTGCAGTTAGAGCATTCAAAAAGTCTTTGATAGATCAAAAAGTGTTTGCTCCTAATAATTCTAGATCTAAACAGAAATAACTGAATCATTGTGGTATCTGAGAATCTCTTAATTCCCCCAGATAAATGAAAACACTGAAAAAAGTTTCCCACCACAATGAATGTCTTTGAAAAAAGGAACTGTCCTAAATATAAGACGCTGGGCGTTAACCGTTTAACCCTTTGACGGTCAGGGAAATGAGCAGTTTTCGTTTCATTAATTCGAGCAGTATTACGTGCAAACAGTAGTCGAAAGTGGCATNCATCATGTAGAACTTTACAACATAAGAAAAGGAGAATAAACAAAACTTTTACGACGATTTTCGGATATGCTTAATTAACCCTCACTCCTTTTACTCAGTTGATTTACTTAAGAATAGGTTCTTTTCTTAAACATGTAAAAAGTGTGAAAACCCATTGTCGGTTTTTTTTTGTCCCTTAACCCGTTTTGTCCCGAATTTATATTTCGAAATGATACAAAAAGTGGTTTGATGGAAAAAGTGGTAAAATATATTATCGAAATTAATTGGTTTTTCTGCAGTTAGAGCATTCAAAAAGTCTTTGATAGATCAAAAAGTATTTGCTCCTAATAATTCTAGATCTAATCAGAAATAACTGAATCATTGTGTTATCTGAGAATCTCTTAATTCCCCCAGATAAATGAAAACACTGAAAAAAGATTCCCACCACAATGAATGTCTTTGAAAAAAGGAACTGTCCTAAATATAAGACGCTGGGCGTTAACCCCTTGACGGTCAGGGAAATGAGCAGTTTTCGTTTCATTAATTCGCGCAGTATTACGAGTAAACAGTAGTCGAAAGTGGCAGCTATTTTTCACCGCAGTTCTACCGAAAATGTCCCCCTTCTCTGGCGATGCCAACTGCTCCGCTTTCTGGAATTGTTATAATTTCGTTGAAGATGTACAGTTACGCCTACTTTTTAATAGAGTAACCAGTAGACTGTTGCTTTAACGTTGCATTTTATATGATACTTCTAGTTTTTGATATTTAGTGGTGAAAAAATTACTTAAAAGGAAAAATACTAAACTGAAAGTAACTTGACTTTCGCTATCACTGGGAAA
Source organism: Parasteatoda tepidariorum (assembly GCF_043381705.1). Lineage (NCBI taxonomy): Eukaryota > Metazoa > Arthropoda > Arachnida > Araneae > Theridiidae > Parasteatoda > Parasteatoda tepidariorum. The sequence goes on from NC_092215.1 coordinate 40,502,671, forward strand.
TACTATTTTACAAAACGGAGCAAGTTGGCTTCTCTGGATGCGGTAGATAGCTCGCCTCACGCGTTTAAAAATTTCTCAAAGTATTCGTAGTACATAAATAACAGTTTTTACGTACTTTTCGTTTTTAACATAGTCAATGCAGAATAATTACGGCGAACGAGCTCAGCTCGTCAGCGCACATTGGGGAAAAATTTCACTACCCGAGTAGTGCTCGTTACTAAACATTACGGTAGAAATCTTGCTCCCGAGCGGAACTCGTTTGCGCGCATTATGAGGCACGATTCGATTGCGAGCTGAACTCGTTCATAACCGTCAATGGTTAATAGAAAAATGCGCTGATAGCAAAACCTTTTCATATCTACAGAGATGACAACTTGCTGCGGACAGTAAATATATATTTTAAAGTGGTAGTTTATCAATTGTTAATTCTTGGTTTAATAAATTCAATTCAGTAGATTTTTATCCACCACTATTTCTAAGTAATTCGTAGGCTTATGTAATTCACCACTTTATAGTACTTACGTCATGCTATACCTTTTAAAAAGCAAGCAAAACTAGTCGAATATTTGCAAAATTTACTTGTAGTTATTCGCCGTTTCTTTAATTTTTTGTCTTGTCCAGAGCAGTTGGCATCTCCCTACCTGCCAACTTTTAATCCCTTCCATTATGATTTTTCCCAGTGGCATGGAAAAGGAATTAAAATTTCAATTTTAAGCAAAAAAATGCGTTGTATTTGAAAAAGCTTAAGCTGATGACCATGCTAATACATACCTCCAACTTATGAGGATTTTGAAAATAATTATTTCTAGTGGTAGCGAACCAAAGTAAAAGTTTTTAAAGCAAATGGATCTCTCATAAAACTTTTATCAGAACTTAAGAATCTGGCCTGCACTTTTATAAGTAATAGTGGACAAGTTAAGCTAATATTAATTTTTTTTTAATATTACGACATTAATTTTGCTACCGTCTGAAAAGAAGATTTCTGAAACTACGGAAATTCCGTAGCAGTTGGAGGGTATGCTAATACATATTAATATATATGCTTAGTTTTTTTAAGAGTAGTGGTGATCAAAATAATTTAAAAATTAAGTTTATAAAAGTAAAGAAAATATATACTTACTACCACTTTAAATATAGAAAAAAATTTTTACACCAAACGCGTAAAAGTTGGCAGGTATGCATCTCTGTATCTAGGTTGTTTTCGATAGGAACTAAGAAACCTTTCTGTTAAGACTTATTAAAATTTATATCCTACATAAGAGACTCGTTCCTTTTTTGAACAGAGGCACTTCTGAGCTGAACTTGTTAAGCTAGCTAGACACCTGGGCCGCGAAGCCTCCCCTATCCCATCCATTGTAAATTATTTAGCATTGTGTGAGTTCTTTGAGGTCAGCAGGCAGTGTGGTAGCTATGAGGGGGATTCAAGCACCTTGCTTGAGTAAATAAAAATTATGAAAATAAAGCAAAGCAGCTTGCCTTAACACGTTCACGCTGGGATGATCCACCCGTGGGTCACGCTAGATTGTCTCATCTTGGCAGCGCACCGGAGTAAAAACTGGTAACAATAAATTTAATTTTTTAGTTTTTTTTCAGGAATAATAAAAATCCATAACTACCAATTGTTTTTAACGGATGCAATTTTTATATTGAATTACTTCTTCGCCATTATAAATTTCCTTACAATGAATTGTTATTGTTGAGAATAGATGAACTCCTCCCTAATATTATCTAATGTTAAAGTAGTTCTTCTGCCAGTATTTTATCTTTTTCTGTACCAGTATTTTCACTTTTCACGGCGTGAACGTGTTAAACTATGTGTGGCTGTAGAACTGGATGCAGGTTGATGGTCTACGAGGGGAAACGCTTGATAGATATTGATAGATTCTTTCAATATTGTTGTTGTTGAATCTGATGATATAGGTGGATCTGTGATTAAGAAATTTGTTGAAACTACTATTTATTTTGATAATTGTGATATGAGGCGCCGGATGTAAAGTGAGCGGCTATTGGTCTGAATTTTGTATCTTTTTTGTAGTTTTAGAAGTTGAATATTTGGTTGAAGTTAGCTGTATTGTATTTTACAGCCTTGTCAAAGAAATCTGCATTTAATTTGTGATTATAGGTGATAAGGGTGGGATCTTGAGGTCTTTATGAATATTTGTATTTCTGATGAGCCATCTGGCACAGGTGATTTTTCTCAGTATCTTGTTCTGACATTGGTTGAGCTTTTTCTTCAGGAATTCTGGTATGGTTGTCCAGGCAGGTGAAGCATAAGTGAGAATTGGTCTAATCATCGAAGTATATAGCAATTTTCCTAGTTTTAGTGATATATTCTGGTTGTAGATGAGTAGTTGGATTATTATTGTTGCTGAACAGAGGAACTTCCAAAGCTGCAAACTTTTTCGGCTTTGTGGGAAAATTTCTTCTAGTGGTACCTAAGATAATGCTTTCAGGTATTACTTGCCCAGTCACGGTTTGATGAAATGGGTGTTCATAAACTGGAATGATCAAAATTCTATACAATTCTTTAGAATGAACACAGATGTCCTAACTTCAACCCTTTGCGGACCCCTTGCAGTCAATTCGTACTGCCACCTAAAATATTGGACCGGGATAGCTTGGTTGGTGCGGTGTTGGGCCCATGTCCAAGAGGTCCTCTCTGGCCGAAGATTACAGTGTACAAAATGGTGACTGAAGCTCTAATTTTGTTGGGGTCACATAGCCCACCAGGTTCCTAGAATAAATCAATACTTCTGGGGAAGCCGTGGTAGCTCAGACGATTGATAAAGAGCCTTCTAATTAGGTGAACCGGGTGCGAATTCCAGCAATGACTGGTTGATACGAATTCCGCACCTAGCTCACACTGACCACAGTGCTAACGTAAAATATCATCAGTGGTAGACGAATCATGGGTTAGAGTCACCTTGTCATCAGGCTGACAGTAGAAGAATTTCGTGGTTTTCCTCTCCAAAAGTTTTTTTTAATTCACTAGTAATATATTGAGTTGTCCGGAAAGTTCATGCCGTAATTTATTTTTAAATAAAAATTGCATTTGCTCCTTATCATATTTCCCTTACTTGCAAATAGAAATTTAGTCATTCATATATCTGCCAACTCTTCTGATTTTCCGTAAGATTTTCTTTTCATGTTTAAAGTGGTAGAGAAACTTATGTCATTCCATGAATCTTTTTGATTTGTAATAACAATTATAAATGAGTTTGACTCCCACTAGATATGAATAATTACAACAAATAAATAAAAGCTTTTACGACAGCTAATGTCAATCTGATCGAATTATAAATATTTTTAGCGGTAGCAATTTCAACGGTAGTAAGATTTTTTTCAGTAATTATTTTACTACCATTTTAAAAATCTATACTAAGAAGGAGTCAAAGATGGCAGATATGCGATTCGGTGTCAGTGGAAGAGAGAGAAAAAATTTGCAACAAGCGCACTATTTCAAATACAAAAGAAATTATATATTTTTATGCAACAGCATAGCATCAAAACATGCTGAATTTTAAATTGTTCTGAGCTAGTGAAATTAAATATTGAGCCAAAATATTTTACTCACATCGGAATATGTTACTGAATGTTGGAGTAAGTGGTAGTTTTTAATATTTCGCAAAGATTTTGGACATTCACTGAAGAATATAATTTGTTGGATTTTAAAATTAGTCCGAGCACGGGGAATTAAGCAAAATATTTTGCTCACATCGGAATATTTTATTGAATATTCGGAGTAAGTTGTAAGTTTAAACATTCTCCGAATTTTTCGGACATTTGCTAAATTTGGCCTTTCACAGCGATATATAGTTTGTTCACCAGGAGTTGGCACTTGACTCCGCCTTCATCACGTGGTATCGGATGATACTATTTCGCTATTTTGGGGAGAAGGATGTGAACAAGGCTGCTATTTGGCGATCGTATGACAAAAATATTTATTTCGCAATCTTCATGTGCATATTTTGAACATGTGAATTTTATTTCACAAACTTGTTGATATTTCTCTTTTTTTATTGAATAGTTTGTTCTTCTTGAGATATTTTGCTGGGAAAAAGTTTTTAAACATGAATTAGCTAGAATAACGAAAGGTATAATAGCTGATGATAAAGCGAAGTAAGTGACTGAAAAAGAATTCACTGTTTGTGTTTGGCCATCACTTTCTACATCAGAAAGCCTCTAGACGGTTTCTTATAAGTAGTCTGGGCAGACTATTTAAAAAGTTTGAGCGCATGACACCAAATTCTATTTTAAAAGTGATTGAGAGGAATTTGTCATCTATATTTGAGAATTGAATCGGTAGTGGTAGACAAGTAAATAAGACAAACTAATCATATTCAAAAATTAAACAAATTTTTAGACATGTATTTACTACCACTTTCTTATTTTTACTCGATTTTCCATTAAAGGGCTCTTTCGTAACCTGGTTTGCTTTCATAGTGGTCTGATCGGACTACTAATAAAAAACCGTGTGGATGCTTTGCGCGCATTAGAGGTTATCTCGATTTCAAGTCGGGGAAATGTTTTTCCTCTAACTCCCCCTCGCAGAAATGAACTCTGTGTCCAAGGAGGTGGAGCCAAGTGCCAACTCCTGGTGAACGAACTATAGTAAGTTTAAATATTCTCCAAATTTTTCGGACATTTGCTAAATTTGGCCTTTCACAGCGATATACACGCTGTATTCAAAATGAAAGAAATTTCCTCTTTCACTTTTGCTAGTTTTGGAACTAAATATATGTCGCTTGAATTATTGCTATGGCCTGGTAATTAAAAAAAATAATATTTTTCCAAATTATTAGTCTTTACTATCTTCATAGTATGTTTTGTTAGGATCACCTTTCAATTATTTGCATAAACTTTCCTGTCTGCCTAATGAAAGACACCAAATCAATTTTATCCAAAGCTTTCCATAATGATAACTCAAAATATGATTTTTCTTATAGTCAAGCTGTTGCCAGCAGCTCCGTATCTGGAGTATTTACTTGCTTAATGCTTTTGAGTTGTTTCCCTGGTAAGTGTGTCTACTTATAATCTATCTTTTGTATTTTCTCCACAATGAAGTTAATTTGAATAAGTTTAGATTTAAGGATATGCAGGGATTTCCACGAGCAAGTAAAAGTTTGAAATTCAATTAAAAGCTCTTTATTATGTCTTTAATTATTCAATAGTAACTATCACTATGACTTCTTACATTTCATATTTATATTCAAAGCAAATACATTCTTTGCTTTTACTTTCAATCGTAAATTGGAAAAAAATATGCTATCTAAAGTTGCTAATTTTAACTTCTTTTAACACGTTCACGCCGGGGTGACCCACCGGTGGGTCACGCTAGATTGTCTCATCTTGGCAGCGCACCGGAGTAAAAACTGGTAACAATAAATTTCATTTTTTAGTTTTTTTCCAGCAATAATAGAAATCCATAACTACCAATTGTTTTTAACGGATGCAATTTTTATATTGAATTGCTTCTTCGCCGTGATAAATTTCCTTACAGTGAATTGTTATTGTTGAGAATAGATTAATTCCTCCCGAATATTATCTAATATTGAAATAGTTCTTCGACCAGTTTTTTCTCTTTTCCCGTACCAGTATTTTCACTTTTCCCGGCGTGAACGTGTTAATAAAATTTTGATTTTATTAGTCAGCACTTTTTGAATTTTTAGTGCCCATAGCAATCTTGTATATGCATATAATTACCTTTTCAGGTTTCAGTATAACCTTCAAGTTTTAATTTTTATTTGACTATTTAGTGTGATCGTAAATTTTATGATTTGACATTTTATTATTGTTTTTATAAATTTAATGTTCAATGACTTTGTTCACTACTACGTACAAACAGCTCAAACACATATATCAGACTGATTAATTGTGCAGTTTTCAAATGTGAGCAAATTGAAACAAATTAAGTTAATCTTAAATTTTTGTTTGGCTTCCACTTTAGATATTCTAGGAACCTGGGTTCTGTGAGATTTTCAGAAATTTATAAGGGCTTTAATTTTAAGACATTTATGTTTAGATTTTCAGGCAAATGTTTTGAAAACTTTCAATGAAAAACTAAACAATAATTTGCTGTCAATTAAAAAATATTCAGGATTAAGTAAAACTTTAAAGTAAACATATATATTTATGAACTAATAATTTAAACTTATCAGCCTTGGCTTCAAACTTGGTTCGTATGGTGCATTAAAAATTTAAAAAGTAGTTACAATTTTATTTTATATAAGTTGAACATTCACTATTATTTTTTTCACTTACAAAATAACGTAATTGAATTATGCGATTTTATGCACTTCAAATTATTGAAAATTTTTAATGACTACGAATGTACTGACATTGCATATTTTGACATAAATATTTTACCATTTTCTATAATTGTTATGCACCAGCGTAACCCTCTCAAAATATGACCATTGTTGATAATCTTAGAAGGTTTCCCACAGACCTTAAACCCTTAACGCAGTTTCTTTGAAAAAAAACGGCTAAAAAAAAACATTTTTTTATGTTAAAAAAACACACTTTAGAACAGCATACCTGCCAACTTTTAATCCTTTCGAGGATGACTTTCCGCAGTTGCAGTAGAATGGAATTTAAATTACAATTTTAGGCAGAAACATACACATTATTTCGATAAAAGCTTATGTAGTCTACCACCATACCCTCCAACTGCTACGGAATTTCCGTAGTTTCAGAAATCTTCTTTTCAGACGGTAGCAAAATTAATGTCTTAATATTTAAAAAAAATTAATTTTAGCGTAACTTGTCCACTATTACTTATAAAAGTGCAGGCCATATGGCTAGATTCTTAAGTTCTGATAAAAGTTTTATGAGAGATCCATTTGCTTTAAAAATTTCTACTTTGGTTCGCTACCACTAGAAAGAATTATTTTCAAAATCCTCATAAGTTGGAGGGTATGTCTACCACGATAGTATTGCATATTATTATATACGCTTAATTTATTTAAAAATACTGGTTGTTAAAAAGAATATAAATTAAGTTTATAAATGCGAAGAATATACAAAAAGCAAACATGCGTAAAAGTTGGCAGGTATGGAACAGTGTCTTTTCTTTTAGTGGACTTCTTTGATATACTGCGCTTTTGTTCCATGGAAAAAGGCTATATTCAGAGATGCCAACTGCTCCGGACACGCCAAAATAATTTTTAAAAAACTGTAAATAACTACAAAGTAAATTTTGAAACTATTTGACTATTTATGCTTGCTTTTTAAAAGGTACAGCATGACCTAAATACTATAAAGTGGGGAATTATATAAGCCTAAGAATTTTGAAATAGTGGTGGATAAAAATCTACTAAATTGAATTTATTGAACCAAGAATCACAATTGTTAAACTACCACTTTAAAATATATATTTGCTGTCAGGAGCAAGTTGGTATCTCTATATATTTAATTCTTGAATAAATAAGTGTCATAGCTTGCAATCCTATGTAAATGATAAATATCAATAAAACGATTTTTTTTCTTACCTCTCACATTGTTATTTGCAATTCTCGATTATATTAGAGTGTGAAAAATTATAGCAGCATAATATACAACGGCACTCGAATTATCTCGAGTGTGCAGTGCACAGTTTGACCTGTTTAGCTCGCTCGAATTAACTCGAGAGCACAAGTTAAGGGGTTAATTTTCAAAAGAGATTAAAATATATTTTAAAATATTATAATTTTAAAGTACAGTCCTTTTCAAAAATCTGAGCACACCCCTGGTTATCCAGAAATTTCAGAGGACACTGTATCATTCAAAATTAGATTTATTGGTCTCATTTTAAAAATAATAATTGTTAATGTAAAGGATTAAAAAAATAAGTATTTTATTTTTATTTATACATAATCATTGATGAAATTCGCGTTCATCAGGAAACCCATCCTTGGTTTTGATAAGAACTTTTCCTGATCAATTTTGCCAAAGTTCGATTATGTGACCCCAGCAACTTTGAAGAGCTCACCACAGGTCTTCTGTGTTGAATAGCATCTGCTCACGCACATCCTTGTCTAGTTCATCCCACAAAAAGTTCGATCAGATCTGGAGTCTGTGGTGGCTACTCCGATTGAAAACAAAAAATTAAAATTTAGAACTCTCTGGCATTGTGCTTTTGTCCATTTTTCAATTTTTTTGCAAGTGTACTTTTTTATCACAGTTCAAAAAATTGGATTCTTTACTGCAAACTCGCATTGTCAGCCGATCTTCTGTTTGTAAATTTCTTGAAAAACATGATTGTGCTCACACTTTTGAGAAAGACCGTAAATAAATACCTATTTCTTCTACAATCTTTCAGGTTCCTTGCTTAGTTTAGCTTTGTACGAAGTTCATATTAAAGAAGAAAACAAGTTCAAGAAATTTGTCTCAATTGTATCATCGTGTTCTTGTTTAAGTTACTTTTTAAGTTATATTTTGATATGTGCCTATCCTTTTAAGATTACGCAGCATTCAAACAAGTACGAATGGGTAAGTATGAAATTAAAATATTGTCTACATAAAGAGTTAATCAAATCTACAATGGTTAAATTCAAAGTCTTTTTGTTCTCTTTTTTCTATTTATCTACAATTTTTTTTTAAATGAGTGAGTTAATTTTTGTATCTTTTATCACGTTGAGCGTTGCGTCAGCCATCGGTGGCTGACACTTTCCATTTAGGACCCGTCAGAAACCAGTGGCTGACACTGAAATTACATTTAGACCGCGTCAACCACCGGTGGCTGACGCTAACCTTTCACATAGGCCGCGGAAAGCAGCTGGCTGGTAGCGTATAACATGATATAGAACTATAAAATTTACACTCTTTTAATGAATTGCAGAAAATGTATTCAAAATTTGCTTAATTATTGTGATTCTTGGTTTAATAAATTCAATTTAGTAGATTTTTATCCACCACTATTTTTGAACAATTCGTAGGCTTATATAATTCACCACTTTTGTCAAATATGTTACGATAAACCATCTAAAAAAATAGCAAATTTAGTTTGTAGTTATTTACAGTGGCCAGAAGGGCGAGTCATGTAAAATTAGCGTGGCGCTCAACGTGTTAACGGAACATCGCTGTTTGTATCCTAGATATAATATAAATAATGTAACATGCACAGATATATTTTCCTACGAAAAATAATGTGTAGAGATTTTCACAACTATTTAAATATATTAATATTTGATTGACTTTTATCACAACTTTTGAAAACATTTAAGGCCCTTAAATCCCTGTATATGTACGGGTTTGTGTACTCACTGCAAATTATGTCTTATAATGCCTAGACAAGACATATAGAAGAAGAGATAGCAAAAAGTTGATTATGGCAGATTAAAGAGGCATCCTGGTTTATGGTAGGCTTGAATCCTTCCATAACCCGGGATGCACAAAGTTGATAAAGGCAGATTAAAGAGGCATCCTGGTTTATGGTAGGCTTAAATCCTACCAAAACCCGGGATGCACAAAGTTGATAAAGGCAGATTAAAGAGGCATCCTGGGTTACGGTAGGCTTGAATCCTACCAAAGCCCGGGATGAGCAGTATCGAGCTAAGCCTACGCATTACATATGCTTCTTAACTTTTACATTTTATTTATTTCATAAATTTATAATTATTTTTATTTGTTCCAAATCCCGCTCTAATTCAATTAAATAAAATAAACTACGTCATTTTTATTTTATTTTATTTTATAAAAATTATTAATTCTAGCTATTAATAATTAATAGCTATTCTTTTCTTTTAACAATAAATGTAACCTATAACTTTTTATTCAATACAAACTTTATAGCTAGTTATAATTTAATGTCGTGACTAAATGAATATCGAAATCCATTTTTAATCGTACTTTCTTTAAGCTGCTTTATTTTTTTAACCACAGAAATGTTTTGGTTACATGGTTATATTAAATTCTAACGGTCTTTTGGTGATTGATGTGTAAGCCAGATTTTGATTTTAAAAATGTTGGAAGGCTTTGGATTTCCCTTTGCCCACTGAGGGCCAGAAGACCATGATCTTTGGCCAAAAGTCTAAAATTAAATTTTCAACAAAAATATGCGTAGGCAGTTTTAATATAGCCAAAATTAAGCATTCATAATCATTCCAAACATTATAGTTTACTTTTTGAACCGACGAGAGTACAATGTAATGAAAAATATGTTTACAAAGTTTTTTTTTAAATGCAACTTTTAAATTTTTATTTCAGAAATATGTATAGGAATTTCACCTTACTGTTACATTTTCATCAGAGTAATTAGTCTGAAATTATAGTACAATTTTTCAATTTGTTGGATTCGTTAATACTCTTGACAAACTTATAGTTTATATCTTATCATTTGACATTTTACAATGTTTGAATGACTTTCGAAACTTAGTTCCAAAAAGTTCCACGAGGTAATTAGCTAAACTTCTTTTTGCTATCTTCTTTGATGTTTCTTCTTTCGAAAAAACCTGCCCCATTTTGCCCATATAGCAAAGGTGGACTAAATATACCGAAAAACAAAAATTTTGTTTCTTTTTCATGTTTTTGCGCTTTTTTGTAATATTACTTCGGAATTATAATTTGCTTTTTATATCTAATGTAAAATTACGAAAATTATTATATTTTCATCGCTATATTTAATTATTTAAACGTACTTATTTTTTTTTTATTTTTGCTCGCCATATTTCAGCAGACATTTTGTTTTTAGGGTATTTTTAGTGTATTTTAAAATTTCAACTATGGATTCAATTTACCTGCACATAGAAACATTTAAATAAAAAAAAATAAAAAAACTTTGAAACAAATTTCAAGGAAATACTAATTTCGGCCACGAAACCTTGGATGTTGACCCACTGCGTGGCCTTGCAGTCCAACCGTTGAAAATGTGAAAAAGTATTTAAAAAAATAATATCGTTTGATCTGTCTAAAGTGAAAAGGTAGTGAAAAGTTACTACTGATAAAAATGTCTAGTGAAAAGGTACTACTGATGAAAATGTGAAGATGCTCATACTCGAGTTGTCAAATTTAAAGTTATGAAGAATAATTATTAGGAAAGTGTTTCCTTGTGATGGCACCATCAATGGAAGTTTTCCTTTTACTCAAATAGAGATGGAAAAAATTATAATAACTTTTTATTTTATTTGCAACTAAAGAGGACTGGTACATCCGACTATCGACATGGCTCAACAATTTTATGCAGGTTGCATATGTTCATGTAATAATAAATAAATAAAATAAGCATATGCGGGCATGTGTGCTTGTAATATGAATGGATTTTAAACACTTATTAAGTTGAAGAAAAGACAGCACAGACTATAGGCGGATTATCACAAATATATATTCAATATACATCCAAATACAACAAACAAACAAACAAATATATATATATATATATATATATATATATATATATATATATATATATATATATATATATATATATATATATATATATATATATATATATATATATATATATATATATATATATATATATATATATATATATATATATATATATATATATATATATATATATATATATATATATATATATATATATATATATATATATATATATATATATATATATATATATATATATATATATATATATATATATATATATATATATATATATATATATATATATATATATATATATATATATATATATATATATATATATATATATATATATATATATATATATATATATATATATATATATATATATATATATATATATATATATATATATATATATATATATATATATATATATATATATATATATATATATATATATATATATATATATATATATATATATATATATATATATATATATATATATATATATATATATATATATATATATATATATATATATATATATATATATATATATATATATATATATATATATATATATATATATATATATATATATATATATATATATATATATATATATATATATATATATATATATATATATATATATATATATATATATATATATATATATATATATATATATATATATATATATATATATATATATATATATATATATATATATATATATATATATATATATATATATATATATATATATATATATATATATATATATATATATATATATATATATATATATATATATATATATATATATATATATATATATATATATATATATATATATATATATATATATATATATATATATATATATATATATATATATNAGTAAAAATAAGAAAGTGGTAGCAAATATATGTCTAAAAATTTGTTTAATTTTTGAATATGATTAGTTTGTCTTATTTACTTGTCTACCACTACAGATTCAATTCTCAAATATGTATGACAAATTCCTCTCAGTCACTTTTAAAATAGAATTTGGTTTCAAGCGCTCAAACTGTTCATTTTTTAAATAGTCTGCGCAGACTACTTATAAGAAACCGTGTGGAATCTTTCTGATGTAGCAGGTGATGGCCAAACACAAACAGTGAATTCTTTTTCAGTCACTTACTTCGCTTTATCAGCTATTATACCTTTTGATATTCTAGCTAATTTATATTTAAAAACTTTTTCCCAGTAAAATATCTCAAAAAGAACAAACTATTCAATAAAAAGAGAGAAATATCAACAAGTTTATGAAATAAAATGCACATGTTAGAAATATGCACATGAAAATTGCGAAATACATATTTTTGTCATACGATCGCCAAATAGCAGCCCTCCCTGAAATAGCAAAATAGTATCATCCGATACCACGTGATGAAGGCGGAGCCAAGTGCCAACTCCTGGTGAACGAACTATAGTTATTTACCGTGACCAGAAGGGCGAGTCACGTAAAATTAGCTTGGCGCTCAACGTGTTAACGGAACATTGCTGTTTGTATCCTAGATATAATATAAATAATATAATGTGCACAGATATATTTTCCTACGAAAAGTAATGTGTAGAGATTTTCACAACTATTTAAATGTATTAATATTTGATTAACTTTTAGCACGGCTTTTGAAAACTTTTAAGGCCCTTAAATCCAACTTACAAGTACTGGTTTGTGTACTCACTGCAAATTATGGCTTATAACACCTAGACAAGACATATAGAAGAAGCGATAGCACAAAGTTATAAAGGCAGATTGAAGAGGCACTTTGGTTTATGGTAGGCTTGAATCCTACCAAAACCCGGAATGCACAAAGGTGATAAAGGCAGATTGAAGAGGCACCCTGATTTATGGTAGGCTTGAATCCTACCAAAACCCGGGAAGAGCGGTGATGACTAAACCCACGCTTTACATGTACTTCTTAACTTTTAAATTTTATTTATTTCATAAACTCATAATTATTTTTATTTGTTCTAAATCCCGTTCTAATTAAATTAAATAAAATCAACTATTTAATTTTTATTTTATTTTATAAAAAGCAAATATAAATATTTCTATTCTTTTCTTTTAACAATAAATGTAACGTATAACTTTTTATTCAATACAAACTGTATAACTAATTATAATTTAATGTCGTGACAAAATGGTTATCGAAATCTATTTTTAATCGTACTTTCTTTAAGCTGCTTTATTTTTTTAACCACAAAATGATTTGTTTATATGGTTATATTAAATTCTAACGGTCTTTTGGTGATTAATGTGTAAGCCAGATTTTTATTTTAAAAATGTTGGAGGGCTTTGGATTTCCCATGGCCCACTGAGGGCCAGAAGACCATGATCTTTGGCCAAAAGTCAAAAATTAAATTTCCAACTAAAATATGTGTAGGCAGTTTAAATATAGCCCAAATTAAGTATTCATAATCATTCCAAACATTATAATTTACGTTTTGGACCGACGAGAGTACAATGTAATGAAAAATATGTTTTAAAAACATTTTTAAGTGTAACTTTTAAATTTTTATTTCAGAAATATATATAGGAATTTCACCTTACTGTTACATTTTTATCAGAGTAATTAGTCTGAAATTATAGTACAATTTTTCAATTTGTTGGATTAGTAAATACTTTTGACAAACTTATAGTTTATATCTTATCATTTGACATTTTACAATGTTTGAATGACTTTCGAAACTTAGTTCCAAAAAGTTCCACAAGGTAATTAGCTAAACTTTTTTTTGTTGTCTTCTGTGATATTTCTTCTTTCGAAAAAACCTGCCCCATTTTTCCCGTATTGCAAATGTGGACTAAATATACCGAAAAACAAAAATTATGTTTTTTTTTATGTTTTCGCGTTATTTTGTAATATTACTTCGGAAATATAATTTGCTTTTCATATTTAATATGAAATTACGAAAATTATTATATTTTCATCGCTATATTTAATTATTTAAACGTACCATATTACTTTTTTTTATTTTTGCTCATCATATTTCAGCAGCCATTTTGTTTTTAGGGTATTTTTAGTGTATTTCAAGATTTCAACTATGAATTCAATTTACCTGCACATAAAAATCCCTAAGTAAGAAACCCCAAATTTTGAAACAAATTTTATCGAAATACTAATTTCGGCCACGAAACCTTGGATGCTGGTCCACTGTGTGGCCTTGCAGTTCAAACGTTGAAAATGTGAAAAAGTATTTAAAAAAATAATTTCGTTCGATCTGTCTTTCTAGTGAAAAGGTACTACTGATAAAAATGTGAAGATGCTCATACTAGAGCCGTCAAATTTAAAGTTATGAAGAATAATTAATAGGAAAGTGTTTCTTTGTGATGGCGCCATCAATGGAGTACTTCCTTTTACGGAAATATCGATGGAAAAAAATTATAATAACTTATCATTTTCATTGCAACTAAAGAGGGCTGGTACATCCCACTATCCATATGGCAACCTGCATATGTTATTACATGTACATATGCAGGTTGCATATGTACATGTAATAATAAATAAATAAAATAAACATATGCGGGCATGTGTGCTTGTAATATAATGGATTTTGAACACTTATCAAGTTGAAGAATGACAGCGCAAACTATAGACGGATTAACACAAATACATATCCAAGATTACGGTCTGTTAGCTACACGCTACAGACCACTTACCCGATCGAAGAGACAACTCAACCATGGAAGTTCACGTCCAATACATATTGGTTTTTAGTACTGTCGTATAATTTCTTATTTTGAAGGAAACCGTAATGATTCAAATATATCAAAGTATAAATATCCACCACAGAAATAAATTCATAATAAAATAATTTAGCTACTTTTCCCCCCTGAACATCACCATCCTGTTATCTGACCTAGAGTTACCATATAAAAACGATCGCTTGAAGTACATAATTTATTCTATGTAGTTTATAGAACTATGTGTTCTTCTAGGTGTTTGCAATACTAATAGGACACATGTCTGGAGCGCTATTGGCTTTAAGTAGTTGCATTATTTTCGTCATATCTCAAGCTATACTTTATTGGGATGTAAAAGGATCTAAAAAAACACTTCTAAATCGCCAGAGCCTAGCATTCTTTGTTTTACCAACATGCTTGTTAGGTAAGGAGACGAGGTTTGTTCATACAGTAATGTGCTGGTAGCATACATACAGGGATTGGTTAAAAATATGGAAACATTTCTATTCTACCTCTATGTAAAGATTTTTTCCTTTTTCCAGCACATGTTATGAAAGATTTCTCATGTCGAGTTGGCGCGATTTGAAAGATCGTGCTTGAAGCTTTCAGAAAGGGTGTCTTTTATGCCCATACAAAATTTGCATCGGCCAAAATGAGAATAGAAGTATAAAGCTTCCTTTCCTTTTCCGTACAACAACAATTACAAAAATACTCTATTATAAATATTGCAATCTTAAAGGAAGATTTAAAGGTTGCTGATATTAACAATAAAAGGAAGTTAATTACTTCCTCTCCTCATTTTGGTTGTTGCCCATTTTGCATAGGTAAAAATGACACATTTCTAAAAGCTAAAAACATGATCTTTCAAATTGTGCCAACAGTTTTGCCATNTATATTATATATATAAATTGAATTATATATATAGATATATTAAATTTTTTTTACTTCTAATAACAGAAATTTTGAAATTTTTGTTATTGTGATTGTATAATTTTTTTTACTGCATTTCCTTTGTTTTGAATTTTTTGCGGTATTTATATTAGATAGCTTTTTAATTATTGTGGTTAAGAGAGGCCTTTAAATTGCAACTCTCATTTTGGTCGATGCAAGCCTTGCATGGGTAAATAGGACACCATTTCTAAAAGCTTCATGCATGATCTGTCACATTGTGCTAACGGTTTGGTCATGTAAAACCTGCCAAAATATTTGCTGATAAAAGAATAGTGTTTCCTAGAATAAGTGTAGGAGTGCTTCTATATTTTTTCCATCACCTTTACATTTTAATGGGGTAAAGATTTCTAATATGAGACACTATTTTAAAATTACATACTTATACTTACTTAAAAAATCATTATTGTTTTATCAAATATACTTGTGACTGGTGTAAATCATTAAAAAATGGCCACTTTTTAAAAATTTAAATGCACTCAAGTCAGAAAAATTAGAATGGGTATTCAAGTATGAGATAGTCAAAGTAATATTAATTAACATAATAAATACATAAGCATAATAAATGAGTTAGCCACTATTGCTATAATTTTGAACTATAATTTTTTTCTAAGGCAATTCTATGTTAGAAAGGAATATTTAAAGCATGAAAAAGTATTGACTCTCGTTTGACGAAAAAATAATGAAATTCATTGAAAAACACTCATCAAAGGAAATTTTTTCAAACACTATACATGCTCACACCAATCAGCCAATAGAAAACTTTAGTTTTCTCACTGTCGTCTTTACACAATCATCGCATAAGTTATAGGTTATTTTTGGTCTAGTCTCTTTCAACTAAAACAGGGGCAAATTTCCTGTATTGTGCAAAATACGAAATTCTTTTAAGGATTTAAAGTGAACAATCACAAACCACAAAAAAAATAATAAAATAAAAATTCATAATAAAAAAGAAGTATTTTAATTTTAACAAAGTTATGCCAGGACTGAAGAATTCAAAGCTGTTTTCCGATTTCCTAATTTCAAATGCATTTTTTCTTGAAAAAATTGTTCACAGTTGACTAAGCTCGAAAGAAAAAACTTTTACCAATCGACTTAAAATTTTAACTATATATTTAAACTACATTCTTTTCTGGTATACGAAGATTTTCTTCTAATTTTTATAACCTATATATTTCTTATAAACAATTTTTTATTTGTTTTTTCAGAGAATTTTCCATTACAAAAAAAGTACCATTCTTTTCAAAATCAATATGTCAAAAAAAAACTTCGTATTGTGTAGTTCTTCGGTTGTATAATTATAAAAAAAAAATTGTTTCTTCAGATGTGTTTTGAAATTGAATAAAGTTATAAAGGACCACATCATTTAGGTGCTGGTGTTTAATTTTACCTTAATATTGTAAATAATGTACATATTTAGCCTAAAGAGTAGAATATTAATTGTTCATTTATTCAATTCTTTAGGGGTATCTGCACTTATTACAGTAGGCATAGAAGAACTCTGTAACAATGATGGCCGACATATGGAAGATATTAATTATCAATTGCCTACAAAGGTAAGTTTATGTAGTCTAACTTTATCTTCTACGATTCTGTGTATAGAGCGTGAATAAAACAGCTCATCCTGAATAACTTTTGATCTAATGATCGGATTTTCACGTTCTAGGACTCAATCTTAATGGCTCAAAGGGGGGACTTCAAACATGCTAATCAACTAATCCTGACGATATTTTAAAGTGCGAAATCAGGCACGAAAACGCACTTTCTCTCACTAAACATACCCTCTTTTCAATTGATTTAGGTTTCTTACCCGCAAAATATAGGGGATAGTCGCAATCTGGGAAATATAGTCCCCATAGTTTGGTCAGGAAAGCGATCCAAAGTTTGTACCCCTTCATGTTAATTTTACTTTTTGTGTATTTCGCCATATCTCGGAAAATTTTTAAGCAAATTGAAACTTTTTTGCACTAAATAATAAAATTTGTTTATCCAAAAATAATTTCAATCAAAAAATAGATGTAGTAAATATTTATTATTATTTTTTTTTATAAAATAATAGTCAAAAAGAATTTTAATTGTAAGGAATACAATTTTCACATCATCTTAAAGTATTTAATTTTACATGGCAGAGTACAAAATTAGAGCGGAATACAAATAGTTTCTGAAAAATAAAATTTTAATTATACCACATTTTTAAAATTCCATTTCTCAGGAACTATTTAACCTTCTTCGCCCAAATTTTGTATTTCGCCGTGTAAGTTAACATGCCTTAAAATGATGTAAAAAATTGTATACCTCAAAATTCAAAATGTTTTCGACCAATATTATTAAATAATAAAAAAATATTATAAATATTAACTAAATTTATAAAATAACTATTTTTTGCATGAAATTATCTTTGGATGAAAGAATTTTATAATTGTTTGGGAAAATTTTTCAATTCGCTTAAAAAATTTTCCAAATATGATGAAATACGCAAAAAATAAAATTAACGTTAAAGGGTCCAAAATTTTAGATCGCTGTCCTGAAAAAAGTATAAGGACCATATTTCCCTGATTGCAGTATCTTAAGGGGTCAGAAATTTGAATCCGTTGAAAAAAAGGCATTGCTTATTTAGAAAAAGTACGTTTTTGTGTCTGGTTTCGTAGCTTAAAATATCACGTGTTCTAATTAATTAGCATATTTAACGTCACCCTCTCGAACCATTAAGAATGAGACCTAGAACGTGCAGATCCGATCATTAGATCAAAAGTTATTCAGGGTGATTCATTTTTTTAGGGCTGTTTGACGAAGACTGCTGTTAACGCGTGAAGTGTTGTTTTTTGCTCATAATATGCTATTTTCATACTGTTGTGAGTTTGCTACAGTTACTCATTACTGTTAAATTAAGTTCAGCCTATCTTTAACCAGCGATCTCTATGTTTATTTTGAAAATGAATATGAAGAAAGGTTTAAGTTTTGAGAAAATGAAAAGCATTCGTGGTCCAATTTTTTAATATTTAAAATCTTTCTCCAATGCTCTATTATCTGGCTTCATAAATTTTTTTTAAGTGTTAATGAAACATTGATTTTGATAATTTTCATCTAGATTGAAAAATGTCACCAAATTGGAACTCTTAAAAATAGTATAGTAATTTTTAAAATATCTTACTTATCTTTCCGTTCTAAGGGCCAGATATATCTTCACGGCACGATGGCATTTATAGTTGAAAATTATAACTTTGCTTTAAGTGCAAGGCTCTTAAACAGTGGCTTTTTTTTTTATCTTCTTTGGTGAAAGAACTTTCAAAAACCATGTTAAAGCTATTTCTGGAGAAAACTACTTTAAAGAAGTAAAAAAGAATTCATTTCACTTTTTGGGAAAGTTCATAATTTTTATTGCTTCTGTTCTTTACAAGTACACTATTATAAAACTGCAATAAAATGCATGTTTGATATATTTTCTAAAGATCACTGCTTGAACTTGGTTTAAATGAAAGTGATTTTAGGGTTCATACGCACTTGAAAGAAATTAAAATCTGGTTTCCATTTTGTGATAAAGCTGAAAGTTTTTAATATAAGCTTCCACTATCGAATTTAAATTTCGTATCCTCCACCTTTGGATCTACATATACTTATACTTTGAGAAGATAAAATATGCTGGAAGAAGATGCATACGTAAAAATATTTAAAAAAAAAATTTTTATATTACTATAAAGATGCCAACTTGCTCCACTTGGTAAAAAGTATTTTTTAGTGCTAGCGAAATAAAAGTTATTTTTAGTTTAGTATTTTTCAATTTAAGTAATTTTCCGAAATTACATATAAAAAATTCAAAGTATCGGTTGAAATGATATTTTATTACAGTTATCTTAAGTCTTAAGGAGGCACTTTTGAAGAGTGGGCGTAATTATCTCTATTCTACAAGTTTTACTATTTTTTTCGCTACCAATTTATTAAAATTCTTGCCGAAAGCACGCATTCCTGTTACTTCCATTTTGTTTCGCTGCGTATGAACTCTGTTATTAGGTTTAGAAAATGAATTATTTATAATTGTTTCGTAAACAAAACCAAATATTCTCATATAGTCCCACAGTGAACTGACCGTAAGTCACTGTTCCCAGTAGAATGTCGAAGTAATGCATCACTTGCTGCGGTCCTTGTGAGGGTGGGTGACTACTTTGANTGACGAATTATAAAATAAAATATGTTTCCAAACTGTGTAACTATTTTAAGAATGGAAAAAACGAATAAGTTTTTTAAAAAAATTATATCATTTTTGAAGTAATTATCACCGCTTCTCATTTTTAAGAAGGAAGTGGAATGAAAAGAAACGAACGATTTAATATACAGAGGAAATAAAACTATGATGTTAACAACTTCAGAAAAATTTAAAACTCTTTCATTATTAGTTTAGATATTCGTGGGATTTTCAAAAAAAAAAATTTCTAAAAAATAAATAAATAAACGAAATGAAGGATAATTGTCTAGAAAGCATTTATCTTCCAAAAATTACGTCATTAGGGTTGAACTCTTATGTCACATACTTTTGTTTCTTTAGTCAAGAAATAATACACTAATACATTCTTGTAGGTACTGTATCTCGAGAAAAGAAACAAAGTATATTTTTACAGATTTAACCAAGCGTTAGGTATTTATTTTTAAAAAATCTGTAAATATGTTAGAAACTGTAAGAAAATATTGGAAAAGGTGGAAGACAAGTAAGCAAAAGAGCAAAAACTATTTTTTTCCATAATTGTTCGTTTGCTGTAAATTCAGAAAAGTCGCATTAAACATTGAATGAAAAATCAAAAAAATAAACAAAAGCTAGTAATCGATTTGAGAAATACATTAGCTTAATTTTTTTCTACATTTCAATGTACTTATGCAAAAAAAATAATTAAAGATAAAAAAAGACTTAGTTAATTTAACAAAAGACGATGTTAGAAGAAGAATTTTTCTTTTTAATATCTATATTTCTGAATTCTGATGTTTGTTTTATTTTCTTTACAATATTACGAATTTTAGATTAAATGCTTATTGCTAAATTACATTAATTGACATGACTTAACTTTAATGTTTACCGACATTATTGGATTTAGAATTATAACTTTAAAACTGAGTATAATCTATCAGTTTTATTACCTTATTTATGACCGTAATAAATTAAAAAGTAAAAATAAGTTTTTAATTGGGTAGAAGGAAATAATTGCTAAGATTCTCCCGCTTCCTTGTGCAAAAAGAAAGTGAAATAGAAACATCAATATAATCAAATTCAGCAGTGTGAAGTAGAGCATATGAATCATACATTTGGATGCAATATTTAACAGCTGTATGATAAAGAAACATCGGTCAAAAGGTTGGAATTTTTTTTCTTCTCGTAAGCATTTTATTGACTTTTAGTTCATTTCGAAAATTGCATAAATAAGTCTACTGCTGATACAGTATTCATAATATTCCCATGTGTGAGTGGATATGGTTAAAATATGTTTATGGTAATAGTATGAGTAATATGATAATAATATGGTAAAAGAGTGTGGTTGCGGTAGTAATATGAATATGGTAATAGAGTATGGTTATGGTAATCGTATGAGTAACATGATATTGATATTGCTATAGAGTAGGTTATTATAATAGTTTGAGTAGTATAATAGAGTATGGTTATGGTAATAGTACAAGTAGTATGATAATAGTATAGTTATAAAGAAAAGTAATAGTAATAGTTTGAGTAATAAGATAATAGTTTATTAATAAAGTATGGTTATGGCAATAATATGAGTATTATGGTAATGGTAATTGCATGAGCATGGTTATGGTAATTGCATGAGTAGTAAGGTTATAGAGTATGAGTAGTATGATAATAATTTGAGTTGTTTGGTGATAGTATGGTAATAGAGTATGATTATGGTAATAGTATGAGGTGCGCGTAATGATGTAAATAGATAGAAATGTCTATGCTGTCCATGCATGAAAACTATCTAAACTGGCTGTTTCATTATGATTTTGGTTGTCAATAAAACATGTCTCTTACGCACCTAGAAAAAATTAATAACTGGTATCAAATTTGCTTTAAAGAAAATGAACTTCTTAATATTAGCTTCCACTATCGAATTTAAATTTCATATCCTCCACCTTTGGATCTACATTTACTTAGAGAAGATAATATATGCTGGTAGATACATACATAAAAAAAATTTTTAAAAAATCTATTTTTATATTACTATAAAGATGCCAACTTGCTGCTCTAGGTAAAAAGTATTTTTTAGTGCAAGCGAAATAAAAGTTATTTTTATGTTATTATTTTTTAGTTTAAGTAATTTAACCACTACATATCAAAAATCCAAAGTATCACTTGAAATGGTATTTTATTACAATTATCTTAAGGAGACACTTTTCAAGAGTGGGCGCAATTATCTCTATTCTACAAGTTTTACTATTTTTTTTCGTTACCAATTTATTAAAGTTTTTGCCGAAAGCACGCATCCCTGTTACTTCCATTTTGTTTCGCTGCGTATGAACTCTGTTATTAGGTTTAGAAAACGAATTTTTTTATAATTGTTTCATAAACAAAACCAAATATTCCCATATAGTGCCACAGTAAACTGATCGTAAGTCACAGTTCCCAGTAGAACATCGAAGTAAAGCATCACTTGCTGCGGTCCTTGTGAGGGTGGGTGACTACTTTGATCAGGCTATGAAAGGACTGAGGGTGTGTGGTATTGGTCTTCATTTAACTACTATTCCACTGTAAAGAGCTCGACATCGTGTGAAGGTCTTCGGCCTACCAAAGCAGAAAAGCGATCCCCTCTGTAGAGGATCAAAATTGTGATGGCATGAGTTCAGATCATCCTCAGGGATGTTTTCCAAACCGTTGTCAATAGTCCATTGTCCCATCCCAAATATTTAATTTTAAATTTTTCAATTTTAAATAATTATATTAATAATAGATTAATTATTTTTTGTAAAATAATAAATCTAAACAATAAACAACAAAATTAACATATAACAAAACAAAACAAATTAACATAACCAAAATTAACATAAAATGTGAAAAATAATAGAAAATATAAAGAGTAATATTTTGTATTATTTTTCACATTTTCATAAAGAGAAAAAAATTGTTTGAAAAGAAGAGAAGAAAAAATGCTCCTGATAACAATGTAAATCAATTACATTTTAGGGATCATAAATATCAGGCATATGCTGAAATTCAGCGCTGCATATTATTGTTTAATAAAAAATAATAAATGGTGTTACACAATCGATTTTAATTTTAAATAATTCGTGTTTTGAACATTTGTTTGTTTTTATTTAAGTTCAGCCCTGTGTATATAATAACGCATGTTATAGAAACAAAACCATATTTTTAGAAAAAAATTTAAATTCAAAATTTTTAAATTTTAATAATTCCATTTTCAATATATTTGTATTTTTTTGTAAAATAATAAATCAAATTAATAAATAATGGAATAATAGATAATTTGTAAATAATATGTTTGTTATTATGTTTTTTGCAATTTTATAAAATTTTATATAAATAAACAGCGACGTTTAAAAAGATGAGAAGAAAAATTTTTCCTGATAACGATTCAAATCATTTACAATTTACCGTTCATAAATACCAGGCATATACTGAAATTTAGCACTGCATATTATTTTTTATATAGACAAAATATTAAATGTGTTTCTTAACGATTTTAAATTTTAATTAATTCGTGTTTTGAATATTTGTTTGTTTTTGTTTCAGTTCAGCACTGCGTATGTAATAACCACTGTTTGTGAATGGATATTGTTAATATGTATGTGGTGTTCTCTAGTGTTGCTGTATGAAGAAATGAATGAAAAGGACATTAGTATTCTAGTCAAAAGTAAATCTAATGTTAAAAGAAAAACGCTTGTTAAATAAGTAGTCTATAAGTAAATTTTGTTTAAGATTTTATATTGTAAAAATTTTAATTGTTTAAGCCTTTTAATAAAATGTAAATATTAGTTTGCAGTAATATTCATTTAACAATTAACATCTGAAAAACTTGTTTCTTAGGTATTAGACAACATTATAAACTTTAAAATATAATCTATACATACATCGAAGAGCCATTATATTATGACCACCCTGCTAATACCATGTAGGCCTACCTTCAGCCCTCAAAACTGCTAGCACCCGCCGTGGCATAGATTCCACAATGAGCTGATAGGTAGTCTGAGGTATCTGGTACCAAGCACTCACCAACTGGTCCTGCAATTTCCTCACATTGCGAGGGGGTAGCGTGGCAGCACGAATTTGGTTTTCCAAGTAGGACCACAAATGCTCTAATGGATTAAAGTCAGGTGAATTTGGGGGCCAAGACATGACTTGAAAGTCACTGGAATGTTCTTCGAAGCAATCCATGATGATTCGACCCTTCTGACATGGTGCATTATCCTGTTGGTAAACACCATCCCCCGCAGGAAAAACTGTTGACATGAATGGGTGAACCTGGTCTGCAACTATGTTCAAGTAGCTTACAGACGNACTATTCTGGACACACAATTCTGGAGAACACTCCACTCACAATGATAGTTGCAGTCAAAACAAGATCAAAAGACTGCTTTTTCACTTTCAGGAATGACAATTTTAAAAGGTCAAAGTATTTAAACACGAAGCTAGCTGTGATAGCATATATATTGCACATTAATTTTATATATATATATATATATAGAGAGAGAGAGAGAGAGTGAGAGAGAGTTGCCAAAGACTCCGGATTCGACAAAATATTTTTAAAAAAACGTTAGAGAAGTGCAAGATAATATTTGTAGACTTCCTGTTAATTTGGCTAACTTTAGAGGATGCTCAGCACGTCAAAACCGAATCAAAGTGGTATCACACAAGCCTTTGAATTATTTAGAAATAGTGGTGAGTCAAAGCCATTTAAATCGAATGTACTAAACCAAGATTCATACACTTCCATTCGAAGATAATTATTTTCTGACCGGAGCAAGTTGGCATGTTTGGATATGCAAACTTTTTACGCTTTTTTGAAAAATTTCTTCTAGTTATAACTAAGTTTGTATTTTAATGTAATATACTTTGTTTTGTGAATTTGAATTAAATTACTTTACACCACTAAGTGTAAATGAGTCAAAAGGAAACGCTACTTTTTTTCAAGTTTTCTTATATGCCTAAATAGTATCGTATTAGCAATTGCAAAATCAGAACAGCATACCTGCCAACTTTTAATTTTCTCGAGACTGATTTTTCCCAATAAGTAGTTAGGTTAAAATTGAACAACAATCGTAGGCAGAAATATATTTTTTAGTTTGTAAGAGCTAAAACACATCTTAATATGATCATTATCTTTTTTTGTATATATATGTTTAATTTATTTATATGCAATGGTGGTTAAAATCATTTTAAATTTAATTTATAAATCGAAGAGATAAATAGATTTTAAGGTGTAAATTTTACTACCACTTTGAGTATAGAAACAAAATTTTGTGAAGCTATATAACAGGAAAAACTAAATTAAATTTCAGAAACAAGAGTGGAAACAGGAATTTTTATTTCAGAATACAAATAAGTTTTTGGTTTTGAAATTAAAATATTTCTGAGTTATAAGTAATAGTTAATTGATTTTCATCGAAAAATTTCTTTTTGTGACATACTAAATATAACATAATTTCAGTTTTAAGATTAATTTATTTTGAAGCATAAATGAAGAATGTTTAATTTTGTTTCAAAAATAAAATTTTTCTGAAACATACAATCAATATAATTTCTAATGAAAAACTGGCGATTTTCTGAAACATAAAGAAAACATAATTTCTTTTTGTTTTAATTTGAATTATTATGAAGCATTACTCTGACATATTAATGTTTCAGTGTAATTTTAATTTCATTCTGAAATATTCAGTTTTATTTTAAAACTGAAATATTTTGGAAACATAAATGAGAGAAATTGAATTTCATTTAAAAATTAATATTCTTTTGTAACATGAATGGAACATAATTTCTGTTATAAAATGAAATTATTCTGAAGTATAAAGGGAGAATATTGAATTTTGTTTCAAAGTTATCATTTTTCTGAAACATATTATGAACATAATTTCTAATTTAAAACTGGCCTTTTTCTGAAACATAAAGGGAACATAATTTCGTTTTGTTTCAATTCAAATTATTCTGAAACATTTCTCTGAAATGTTAATGTTTCAGTTTAATTTTAATTTCATTCTGAAATAATAATTTTTTTAAACTGAAATATTTTTCGGAAACATAAATGAGAAATATTGAATTTCATTTAAAAATTAAATTTGTTTTACAGCATGAATGCTACATAATTTCTGTTTTAGCATTAAATTTCTCTGAAGTATAAATGGGGAATATTAAATTTCGCTTTAAAATTAGCATTTCTCTAAAACATATAATGAACATAATTTCTAATTAAAAATTGGTGATTTTCTGAAACATAAAAGGAACATAGTTTCTTTTCGTTTCAATTCACATTATTCCGGAACATTATTCTGAAATATTAATGTTTCAGAATAATTTTAATCTCAATCTGAAATATTAAGTTTTATTTTAAAATTGAAATATTTTGGAAAAATAAATGGGACATAAATCTTAAAATAAAAATATTTCAGTAACATGAATAAAACATAAATTGAATTTTAAAATTAAAATATTTCTGAAGTATAAATGGGTTGTAATAAACTCAATTTCAAAATTGATTTATTTCTAAAACATTGATGAGATAAAATATGTTGTAAAGAGAACTTCATAGGTTTATAATTAAAAAACAACACATATCAAAAATGATTTATTCAAAATATTTAATAACTTAAACAATACCATTTCATTTACACAAGCACAACATATGTACAAAGGCAAAATAGTATCAAAATGTAATATATATGAAACAGTGACATTTTTAGCAAATTTTTAGCAATTTTTTATCAAATTTTTTACCAAATATTTCATGTTTACTACATACAAGGAAAATAATATTTAAAAAATTGCGTAGGAAATTTTAATTTATTCAAGTGACTTAGAAGCATGATAAAATAAAAAGATAAGTTTTATATATCAGAATAGCAACAGAAGACTTATCTCAATGAAGAATATGATTAATTTCAAAAAGCAAAAACAAAATTTTTTCTTTATTTACATTGTAATACCTATCTCCAAGCATGTACATTATTTACATAAACAAACGATATTTAACATTGTATTAATGCTTATTACATTTTCAAGCAAAGAACGTATTCAACTCTATGAAGCGTAATTACTTAACAAAACTATAACTGCAGTAATACGCAAAATATGAGCTAAAAAATTGTAGTTATTCAATAGCTGCAACAAAAAGAAGAGTGTAAAAAATGATAGTTCAAATTATATTACAGTTCAGGTAAATGCAAATTAAAATCTTTTAATTATTCAATCATATTAGTTTCTGACCAGCAGACTTTCAAAAAAGTTCCTTTTTAATCCCTGCACTTTTTAAAAAAAAATACCATGCAATAAATTAATAAATAAGTTTGTTTTTTAAACTGTTGTCGCATAATCAGCATTTAATCAGCTTTAATTTTGTTATAATCAACAGTTAATAAAACTCAGATGCATTGTAAGCTAAGAACTGTTTATACCAGTTTCGACTTTTAAAAAGAGAAAAAAATACTGTTATGTTATAACTTTTATCAGCGTCCTACCAAAAATTAAGAAAGTGGTTGTCAATATGTGCTTAAAAATGAAAAATATTTAAATTTTAGTATATGCTCTATTTAAACATTTATTCACAGACTCTGCTTCAAAAGCACAACTTTCATATTTCCAAAAAAAAGTTAAATAAGCAAAATAAGCGAAAGTAATTTCCTTATTACTATTTATTTGAAAGAATCGAGGCATTAGTATCCGTTATATAACAAAAACATTTATATTTGTACAGAGCACCTGTGACTTAAATAAAATTGGTGGTGTACAAAATAGTAAATAACCATTAAAGTCTGAGGAAAATAAGCTACTGTTTTCGTCATGTCACTGTGCTTGTATCTTGGAATAAAGTTAAATAAATCGGCAAATAAAGGGTAAATCAAAATATCATACTTCATGTAAATATTTATTAAAATTATCGTAGTTTCCAACCACATATTTTAAAAGAACGCTGCCGCCATTACATAAAACTATACTTCATATGCTTAAATTTCTTCATTAAACTTATACAAATGTTTTGCTAACAGTAATTATTTTATTTTAATACTTTAACTAGTTTATTGTTTATTAAATAATAAAATAATGTTATTAATTAAATAAAACATAGTTAAATAATAAATTAACAATATATTAAATAATATAATAGTTAATTTATGATCGTACACATTCTAATCCTCGTTATAATTGGAAGTTATTATTCTAAATAAGGAAAATATTATGATAGCTTCAAACTTTCAAATCATAAATAATCACAAAAATATTAAAAGAAAAAATTGCAGTATCAAAAAGAAAATAATACGATAAGCACTCAATAGAATTCTTATAATGTTATACAAGACATTTGTTAAGAAATAATCGTTCAAAAAGAACCAGAGACATGAATGTGCAAGTTTCAAAGAAAAAATTAAGACATTGTTTATCTTTATAAATTGTTTAAAAAGTATTGCTTAAGCTGATAAGAAAAGATTAAGAAGACATTGTTTATCTTTATAAATTGTTTAAAAAGTATTGCTGAAACTGGTAAGAAAAAATTAAGAAGACATTGTTTATCTTTATAAATTGTTTGAAAAGTATTGCTTAAACTGGTAAGAAAAAATTAAGAAGACATTGTTTATCTTTATAAATTGTTTAAAAAGTATTGCTTAAGCTGATAAGAAAAGATTAAGAAGACATTGTTTATCTTTATAAATTGTTTAAAAAGTATTGCTTAAGCTGATATTGTACCACCGATATTTAAAAGTAATCTTTTCATACTCCCAGAAGTTTTTAAGTGATAGCCAATACATTTATCTAAGAGAACCAGGATAATTGTAGCCATATCTATGATGTGCGTGCTAAAACGAGAAAATATCTACGCACTTAATCAAGAGGTTTACATTTTTACCTTTATAGTAGCCCTTTGCTTTCTTTTATAGGACAGGCTATTGTTTCGAAAAGGTAAATTTTGATAACTCAATTATTCCAATGCTAAAATTTATTTAGAAAAAGCGAAATAGTTGGGCTCAATCAAAATATATTATTTTTAAAAAAAAACTTTCTTTTTAATCTGAGTTAATTAAAAAAAATTGTGCCAATCTAAATTTACGCTAACAAATTTTGCAGTTGACAGAAGGAAAAACTTATGTAAAGGAAATTTTAAAGCATTGCAGCTTTTCACATATATTTGGAGTTAAAATCGAAAAGTTAAGGATCTTTCTCCTATACCGGGGTAGTTTGACTATAGAAAGAACTCCCCTCGCCACTCAGTTAAGGCCATCTGCTGCTATGGAAACTAGAAATAGCGCATTTAAGAGAGAAGCTTCTCTCTTTCCCCTGATTCCTATTTTATCGTCTACCCAAGCCAAAATCTGTCTTAAATATACACCACAGATGCTTTAAATAGCTAAACCTCGCAACCATAGTCACCGACACTGCTCTAATCGAATGGCGAGGGGTGTTCTTTGCATAGACAGACTATAGCTCTGTATTTTGATTTTCAACTTATAAAGATTATGATTGCTTTCTAAGAAAGCCTTAAAATTATTCAACAGCTAAGAAAACTATAATGTGAAAATTGCACATTCACGTGTTTGGCTAATTTATTTTTTTACAAATTGTATTTACCTGCTGATAGTAATAACACTTGAACCCATTTTTGAAGTGAATCGTGAAGATGATGCAGTTTGAATGATGATTTAAGAAATCATCTAAACGTTTTCAACAGTCTGTGCTTCAGGCAAGTTGGGCAGTACCTTTTCAGAGGTAATTAAAGTTAGTATTTTTATTTCAATCTCAACCTGTTTTAATGTCCTAATTCATAACAATCCCATTTTCTAACTTTAACACAATCTATAATTTCATTAATGGGTTTGAAACTGATAGTAGTTCACTAAGTAATGAAGTTCACAGCTTGAAATATCACAGAATTTTCAGGAATCTAACTTTCATAAGGCATACACGATGATAAAAAGCATGAGCGTACACGAAACTTTCATTTCCTGCACGCATGAAACTAAGTAAACATTGTTCTATAGTCCACTACTTAGCTATCAAAAGTAAACTGTTAATCCTGGCTGTTTTAGCCTGTCGTTGCATGTTTTGCTCAGTGGCGTCACGCTGACATCTGGATCAAGCTCGGTCTGAAAAGGGAGGAGAAAAAATATTTAATATAGGAAAACTGTAAGTAAAAAATCAATGGTAAAGCAAATACATTTTCGTATACAAAAGAACGACCCTGTTTTGATGAATTTTATAACAACAATGTAGGCTCAAAAAATCCATTGTTTCTCATCCCCACACATAAACGTGCATACATTCCGAAGAAGCTACATCAACGTCTCCTATAACTGAAAGCCTCCACACGGTTTTTTATAGGTAGTCGATTAGACCACTATGAAGGTAAACCAGTTTACGAAAGATCCCTTTAATCGAAAATTTTGTAAAAATAAGAAAGTGGTGGCAAATAGATGTCTAAAAATTTGTTTATGAATATGATTGGTTTGTCTTATTTACTTGTCTATCACTACAGATTCAATTCTCAAGAATTTCTCTCAGTCACTTTTAACATAGAATTTGGGATCATCAGAGATGCCAACTGCTCCGGACACGCCAAAATAATTAAGAAAACGGTAAATAACTACAAAGTAAATTTTGCAAATATTTGACTATTTTTGCTTGCTTTTTAAAAAGTATAGCAGGCGAGTTCTGCCAAAAAATGGTGAATGATATAAGCCTATGAATTATTTAAAAATAGTGGTGAATAAAAATCTACTAAATCGAATTCATTAAACCAAGAATTACAATTGATAAACTACCACTTTAAAATATATATTTGCTGTCCGGAGCAAGTTGGCATCTCTAGATCATGCACGCAATTGGATCACTTTTAAAATAGTCTGCGCAGACTACTTATATGATATCTTGTGGAAGTGATGGCTACGCATGTCCACATTTTGTAGAGCAGTTTGGTGATCAATTTTGCAGACTTGGATTAATGTGTAATTGAATCAGTCAGAAAAAGTAATTGAAAAGCAGCCATCTCAAAGTTTCCTGTTCGTGTAAAATTTGATTTTATTAATTTTTTAATTAATTTCAGTCATCAGAAAAACAAATGCCGCATATGTAAAAATATGCAACTTAAAGGTTTTTAAAAATGCTAATAATTTTCCATGATTGATTAACTATCGCTGTATCGTAACAGTATCAATCATTTATGTTTAAAATAAAAATCTTCGGAGCATAGATGTTTACAAAGAAACTAAAGTAAATAAAAAAGAAGATTGAGCTTCTTTTTTCTTTTTCCTAATTGATATTTGCTTTTTGTTGTGTACCACTTCCGACAGTTTAACACTTTCATATCCGGTGACACCAACGTGTTGTCACGTGAAAACCAAACGTTAGCTGGCGGTGACAACACGTTGGTGCCATACGCAAGCCATACACTAACAGCCGGAGACAACACGTTGGCGTCATGTCCAAGCCAAACGTTAGAGGCCGGTGACAACACATAGATGTCGTGCTTTGCAACCTGATATTCATGTGACATTTTGTCAAGGGACAATAGAGTACAGGAATGCCAACTGCTTCGCTTTCTGGAATAGTATTAATAAAGTGGTAGCAAATTATATAGTAAAATTCATTAAAGAAAGATAGTTACGCCTACTTTTTAATATAGGAACCAGTGGTTTGATGCTTTACCGTTGCATTTTATATCATACATATAATTTTTGATATTTAGTGGTGAAAAAATTACTTATAATGAAAAATACTAAACTAAAAGTAACTTAAATTTCGCTGCCACTAGAAAATACTATTTTACAAAGCGGAGCAAGTTACACGGAACCGGTTACATGGTAAACTTATCACTAAATATATGCGGACGGCATAGTGTTAAGATACAGGTTCCATCAATGTATATTTCTAACTCCCTTAGTTGATAACTCAAAACGCTATGACGTTAATATCAAAATTTGCATAGTAAATTAGGAAGAGATTGTACAAGTTGGCGTCCCTGAAGAAAGTAATTTGTCATTTCCCAAGGTTAAGCAAGATGGAAAAAAGAAAAAACTAGTAGTTAAACCATTTCAGTTTGAGCTTTTTTTCGGGAGGTGTAAATCTATTCTTTTCTTCAAACTATTCAACAACATCTACTTTTCGTCTTAAAAGAAGCAGTTTTATATTAATTCTGTAACTGTAAAAGAAATTTAAATTTACAGATATTTTATCTCTTTCGAAAAAATGCTACAATAAAATATCTTTCGTGACAGTTTTTGCTCTTTCCCGTCTTGATATGCATAAGCTTTCCCCTCTGGTCACTTCACCCGGGATTTTTTTCGAAATTTTATTAAATACGAATAATAACAATATTATATTAAAATTCCAGTAACATATTGTATAAATGAAATAATATACATGAAGTAGAAAAATCGGGAATAAATATTTAAGAATCTTTTACAATTCTCTATTTTTTTTAATTTAATCANTTTCTCTTGAAGAGGAATGCAAATTAAAACAAAGACTATCGAAAAAGTCTAAATCGAAATACTTCAAAACTAAAGTCCTTCTAAACCCACTTTCAGCTACCGTCTTTTAGATATATCGTATTTCGTTTCCTTATTTGTTTTAAAATTAGAGATTTGTGTCATATAATATCACTAAAACTAATCAATGAAGCTAATATACATAATATAAATCAGTACAATGTAAATTAAAAATATAATATTTTTCGCATATATTGAATCAAAATAATTTAACAGTTAATGGAATATATAAAAATTGGAAAGATTGAAGATTTTATAAAGATTGAAGATCAGCTTACTCTATTTGGCTGTTCATCTTCCCAACTTAGCTTTTTCACTCGTCGTGGTATGGAACCATTTGGCCAATATATATTCTGAACTTTTCCATTACTTAATCCACTTCCTGGTCTTGTAGTAAAAGTACCCATATGATGATCATCCCCTCTCAAAGTACCGTTTCCTTGCCAAGCACTTACTTCCGAGGGTGCAGGAGGCAATTGTCCACGATGCAAAGTACCTTGATGATTATGATCAGGCATATTAAATACGGGATTTTCCACTCCCGATGGGTGTTCAATAGTATTAGCACCTTGTCCTCCCTGAGGTTTGTTATTGTTGTTGCTAGTGAGAGTACCTCCAGAAATATATGTTGCCATTTTATTAGCCATAGGTGTACCATTTGAAGACACTACACTTGGTATTCTATCCCGGTATTGTTTCCTAAAATATTTTATTTATATATATTATAAAGTGAAAATAGTTAAGTTTTAATTTTAGTTGACAAAATTTATTGAAAAGAAGTTTATCATTATAAATTTTAGTAAGATTAAACACAAAAGTAAACAATTTTAGTAAGTTTTGTACCATTTAAATTAACACAAAAAATTAAATGAACTATTGGGCAACAGAAAATAAATATATTAAGTAATTATTCCTTTCCTTTATTTATCAAAAACTGGGCACCTGGGCCGAGCAGCGGCCCTTATCCCATACATCATGAAAGTTCAAAATACATTGAATTATAAACATATTGGGTTTAGCATCATTATGGTAGCTATGCAAGAATTAAAATACTTTGCTTAATGAATTAAAAATTAAGGTTGAAGTTACAAATTTAAAGGATTTTATATCAATTAATAAATCTATTGAAAAAATGTTTATATAATTGTTAAAATAAATATTAAGAGATATTAAGTAACTATAGTAAGGCAATGATAACACTAAAGAAAAATATTGAGAAAAAAAGAGAGTTAGAAATTTTTCGATTTTATCAAAATTCTTAATTGAGCTAGTAAAATATTGCAATTAAAAAATAATATAAAAAAATGTCAAATCTAAAAATAATATTTTCATAAATAATTCATATTTATGATGGGTCAGAAAATTATTAAAACTAGAAAGTATTATCTCCACTTAAATTTTATCTCAAGGAATATGACCCATCATTTAACATAAAACTTTCATCTAAAAACTATCTCACACTAATCTTACGCATCTAGATATAAAACTGTCGAAGTAAAATTTTAAAGTAAGTATTATACTTAAACATTTCTGACAAATTTATGAAAAAATTCTAAACAGTTTTAAAAGCATTATATGGTTAACGTTTAAGAATTAATTTGTAAACGCCTGTGGCATTGCATAAGGGTCAATCTATAACAATAGTATTGCGACAATAGTATTTTTGGTCTTCATTTTCGACTAGAGTAATTTGAAATTATGTATTTTTAGGGTGGTTATTACAGAGCACTCTGGATATGTAATAACCCTATTTTTCATCAAGACAGTATAACATAATTATGTCTTTGGTGAAATTATTAAAAAATTGGTGATTTGGTGAAATCATTCCGAACTACTGCAATGAAAACGCTGCACTTTGCAATGAATAAAAAGTTCTTTCATGAAAAAAAAAATGATTGGGCATTTAAGCTTAGACAAATTAAGAACTTCATACTTTCAGCTACAGTTTAAGTTTTAAAATATCGCAGTAGTCCAACTTCAAATATAAACAGTGATATTTATCTAATTAATATGTTATTCTTCTTCTATTGGCAAGACAGCCCTTTATGGGCCAGAGCCTTCCCTAGCACCTCTATCCTGCTCTTTTCTTTGTGATTGTTCTCCAGTTAGTAATTCTTAGGATTTTGAAATCTTCTTCCACACAACCAAGCCATCTGATCTTAGGCGTACCTCTAACTCTAGTTCCCATTGGTTTGTAATTGTAGATCTTAAATGTCAAGGAAGAAGGATCCATTCATCGCATGTGACCCTCAAGCTTTAAGCGACTTATTTTGATGTATTTGTTGATATCAGCTTCCTTGAATAGCTCATAAAGCTCAAAATTGCGTCTTTGTCTCCATAAGCCATCCACATTTATTTCACCGAAAATTTTTCTCAAGGCTTTTTTAATGTTATGGTGAACATAAATATCTTGTTAATTTCAAGATAAATTTCAGTGTTAAAATAAAGTTAACATTTAAAATAATTGAGTAAAACTTAATTTATTTTAGGGAAACTTATGGGGAACGTTGGTCTCTAATAATGTATTAAAAAAAGCTGATGTGCAAAAGTTTCGTTACGAAAAATGTGGATGGATTTACAATTAAAACGAAATTTCTCTTATGCAATATTATTCTACAAGCAATACCTGTATGTTACAGGTATAAATGTTTAGCCTATAAAGCAATTAAACAGTAAAGATTAGTTGTTAAATAATTAGCTTTTTAGTAAAAAAAACTTACGTTTTCAAAATATAAATAGTCAATGTAATGATGACAATTATCAAGGTTCCTAGCAAAACACCAAAGACAATCATAAGTAGTAATGAACTGTCAGATTTCTTAATTTTAAATACACTGGATTGGGCGACATCTTCAGGGAACTGTACAGTAACCAGAACTGATGACTGACGAGGTGGTACACCGTTATCTGTAGCCACAACTATTATATGACAAGTACTGGCATTGAGAAACTCCAGGTTTCGAACTCTCAACTCTCCTTTGTTGGTGATGGAAAACACTCTGCAAAATAATTTCATTTCATTAAAAAATAAATAATAAATGTAAAATATTTTCCGCTCGAAAGTTTCCTTTTCATACAGCAAATTTCATAAGATAATAAATATTAAGAATAAACAATTTAATTTTCATATTGTAAATTTCATAAAACAATAAACATTAAGAGCCAAATAATTTCATTTTCATACAGTAAATTTCATAAAATAATACATTAAGAGTAAATAAGTTCATTTTCATACAGTAAATTTCATAAAATAGTAAGTATTAAGTATAAAATAATTTCATTTTCATGAAGTAAATTTCATAAAATGGTAAATAATAATTGTAAAACAATTTCATATCGAAAGTTTCATTTTCATACACAGAATATTTCATAAAATAATAAATACATATAAATAATAAATATTTTTCTTTCCTAAATTTTATTTAAATACAATAGAGTTAGTAAAAAAGGGTACCTTCAGGTCTAATAAAAATTTAATAGCGATAGTAAATTTTTGTCATTGTCATAAATTTCTGTCATTCTGTAACTCACTCTCTGTCATTCTGCAACTTAATTTCATTCCATGATGCAAATACCGTGCCACGAAAAAAAATGGCAGCTCATTTGCCTTTGAAGAAAATAGCTATTTTCTATCTCAGTTAACATTATTTCGTTAATATATATTAATCAGCGCTGCCAACTTCTACTCTTTTTTGAAGATATTTTATTGAGTGGTAGACAATTACAAATTAAAGCTTTCAGAATTTTGGGTGATTTTGAAACAATGTGGCGTTTTATATGAACTTTTGAATCATTTACATGTAGGGATGCAGAAAATAACTTTAAATCAAATTTTCTGAACAAAGAATCATACAGGAGTTGATAAAAACAATGGAAACACTTCTATACTAACTATATGTAAGCAATTTTTCTTTCAGCATCAAATGTTTTGGAAGATTTTACAGTGCGAAACTGATGCACAAAATGAAAGATCATGCCCGAAGCTTTTTGAAATAATTACCCTGTAAACCATACAAAATTTACATCGAGCAAAAGGAGGGTGGGAATTTAAAAGCTGATTTCCTTTCTCATCACCAATTTAATTTTTAAAAAAAACGTTATTGAATAAATATTACGATCCTGTAAAATTATCCTACAGAATTACTGAAAATCAATATTGAAACCTTTAAAATAGTGCAGTTTAAGAAGAGAACGGGAGAGGCCTGTCAGCTCCTTCCACTTTTTCTCATAATCCTAACATCAACGGTGAATCACCAAAGAATATTCGAAGTCAACAACATACAGCAGATCGAACGATTTCGAGGAGGTCGAGGACCTATACAATGTTACAACTGCCAAAATTATGGAGAAACACAAAGCCACTGCAATGCACCTGCAAGGTGTGTAAAATGTGCTGAAAACTGCAGGTCACATGAATGCAACAAAGACAGAACTACACCTCCAAAATGCTGTAATTGTTACAAAAGCCACACAGCCAACTATACTGGGTGCGAGATCCGTCCCAGCAGAAGGAACCCTCAAACAACATCAAATTCGACGCCTAAACTTGCTCATCGATTAGTGTCATTAATTAAAGAATTACTGGAATTGCTCAAAAATGAAGAAGTGCTCCGCC
Source organism: Parasteatoda tepidariorum (assembly GCF_043381705.1). NCBI lineage: Eukaryota > Metazoa > Arthropoda > Arachnida > Araneae > Theridiidae > Parasteatoda > Parasteatoda tepidariorum. Next base: position 40,539,960 of record NC_092215.1, read on the forward strand.
TTCTGCGGGGGATCATCGGGGAAACATTTCAATCCCAGTGAGTCCTATTTGTATTTTCAAGACTCTCAAGTTAAATTCACTGAACTTTTCACAGCAGACTTTTACTTAAGTTAAATTAAAGTACATTAAAAATTATTTTCTGATAATATAGCTAATTTATGCATACATATATATCAACTTATGCATGTTAAATTCTTTTGAAAATTCTATTGTATTTAATGAGCAATACTTCTCTGATAAAATATATTTTCTGCATTTTCTCCAAATATGTTATTTTATCATGTATCAAGGTAAGATTTATCTATATTCATGAATTATGCCTTTCATTTTTCAAAAATCAATTACTGTACGTATCAAATCATGTTTTATCTTTATTTTTAATTTAAGTCTACAATCAATATTTCTAGTGTTAAGTAAAAACGTCAATTTGTCATATTAAATTTTTTCATTGTTTTATTGTTTCTCAAGCAAACGGCTTGATTTTTTATGACTACCACAATGTTTGCCAAATCAATGTATGTTACCTTACTGTATGTAATTTAATGATGAATGGAAAAGGTGCCCAGATTATTTAAATAAAGCAAGTAAAATTATCCCAATATTTCTGGTATTAAAAGCAGAAAAAAGTGATTAACTTCCAACACTCGTTTTGTTCGATCCGAAATTTACATGGATATAAGTGACATCATTTCCAGCGATGCCAACTTGCTCCGGACAGCAGATATATATTTTAAAGTGGTAGTTTATCAATTGTGATTCTTGGTTTAATAAATTCAATTTAGAAGATCTTCATCCACCACTATTTCTAAATAATTCGTAGGCTTATATAATTCACCACTTTATAGTATATATGCCATGCTATACCTTTTAAAAAGAAAGCAAAAATAGTCAAATATTTGCAAAATTTACTTTGCAGTTATTTATCATTTTATTAATTCTTTTGGCGTGTCCGGAGCAGTTGGCATCTCTGCATTTCTAAATGCTTCAAGCCTGATTATGACAACAGTTTTGACATGCAAAATCTTATAAGACATTTGTTGCTAAAAAAAAAGTTGCTTATATAGAGCTAACATATCATTGTTTCCATTATTTTTATCAACTCCTGTACATTGAAATATAAATTTAACAACCATTAGAAGAAATTTACATGAAAAGCATAGAAAGTTGGCAGTCTCGAATTAATGTCCTACCCTTATGTTCAAATATGAATACCTAAGTTGCTATCATATAAAGGTGAATATGAATGTTTTGGTTCTTTCTATTAAATAGGGAAATAATTTTTATTCAATAAATAATTTTTTTGAAACTAAATAAGGAAATATAAAAACGTTACCTTGAAAAACCGTCAATAGACAAAAACGTTGACATTGAGAAATACATTACAGTTAAGTGTTCATTTAGATATACATTTATATTGTAGTGATCATTAATTTGTTAAGCAATCAAATTTTATCTCTTTTCATTACTTTATTACATTTTCTAACCCGCGGAAAAACCGGAAAAAAGTATGATTATGAGAAAGATAATTTACTTACCTTGCATGTGGTCCTTTTACAGTTAACTCAATTGTATCATTTACATCACCATCAGAAACCTACAATTACAATTATAATACATTATAATATAATAATACATTATCTAAATACTTCTTTTTATCTAAATAACATTCCAGATTTCAATTTTCTTTTAATTTTTACAGTGTAAACTGATTTACAAGATTATTAAGAACGATTATTAAGAAAACACTGTTAAAAAAAGATTATTAATAAAAGATAGATTATAAAGAAATGCTAAAAATGTTCATGTCTAAAAAGGTCTAATGTGTAATCATGTCTATTGTATAAAAAGATTCTATCAAAATAGAATTTTTTTCATTTAGTAAATGTACACAATATTTCAATCGATTTGTAGCGTATTTCAGTTAATCAAAAACTTTTAAAGATCAATTTCCAATAACTAATAAATGATTGATTTAGCTACATTAAATCAACAGCATAACTCGAATTCATTTCGACTGAAGAGTTAGGTAATTTATTTAGTTAGCTTTTTTTACTTTTTCAGTTAGACTTAATTAGAGAACCATTTGATCAGCTAACTTTGGTAACATTGTTTTGTTTACATTTGGTGTAGAATAGTCGAAAAAGGCTTTATCTCAACTCGTGTCTTTTTCTATTGCCACCACTATTTGTAAAAGTTTAAGATATAAGAGTTTTTTTAGCATTGCAGCTAGAACCCATGAAGAATCTGTCACGAGGAAAGAGCTTGGTCTGAAAGCTGGTGGGGCCAGCAATGTACGATGAACACAGATTTAAAAAAACGAAAAACACTCAAGGCAAATTGCTTTCTAAAACATAAGCTGTAGGCAACAGGAAGAAAACCCCACTTGATATTAACAACTATGTACTCTCCCATTTTTTCACATAGGTGTTTTTCAAAAGTAGGCTCTTTGGGTAAATGGGTAAATAAATTTATTGTGATATATTAAGCATTTTTTAATAGAAAAATACCTTTATTTTTAAAAAGACGGTCAAAAAATATGGTGAATAATTACCTCAATAGTTCCAATAAGACTAGCAATTCTGACATCCGCATGTTTTACGAGAAAATTGTACTGCGACTGAACAAAGGTTGGATCATTGTCATTTACATTCATAATGGTCACATTTACTCTTGCCACATCACTCTGAAATAGAACATATAAGAATTAGACACAAAAAAGAATTTAATAACAAAAATTATATACTAGTTAACTCTTTATTCTATTATCGGACATTATACTAGATTGAACACCACTAAGAAAAATTATCAACCAATTGTCATGAAACAATTGTCAACCTAAGAAGATGACAATAGTTTCATGAGACATCTTAAAAGGTTTAACCCCTTGGGGACGGGTGATTCAGAAATGCATTCGTACAAAATCAGAATCAGGATGTAGTTAAATAAAAAACGGTAATTTAAATGCAGTCGTTGCTGATTTGAGAGACTTACTTTGCTTTTATTTTAATTATTGTTAGTTTAATCATATATAAAATCAATGTTAATTCAAAGTATAACTAAATAGTTTTATTTTGAACAAAGTAATGGTGAATTTAATTAATCAAACAATTATAACTCCACCCACAAATAAACTGCTAAAGAAATACTTTGAATACCAGTTTTATATTTTTACCCTGATTGATACGGTTTTATGCTGTCACATATTTGTGACAGTCGGCGCGAAAGGGTTAAATTTCACACTAGTTTTAGAAATTAAGTTACGCAATTTCATTGGATAAGTATATTTCCTTTTGAGAAGTAAGTATGATAAAAATCTTTAAGAACAGAAAAGGAACCATGGTTATTTTTTCTCTGTTTTCAAATTCTTTCAATCAATCTCACTTCTCGTTAGCGGTCGCGGAAAATGGTGAATTACGCAATAAGAGCTAAGGGTCGCAATTTCTTGCGTTTAAAATATCGTTCTAACTCCATTTTAAGTTTTGCTTTCTTTTTCTTTTTTTTACTGTTGGAATTACATTTCGATAAAAAAAAAGTGGATTTTGGGATTCGGAAAATTTTGAAATGTAACTGTAACTGGGAGAGCTACGCAATCGTTTTAACATTGTTCTTGAACACATAGATCATATTACCTATGTGCAAAATTTTATTCCGTTCACTCAAACGGTATGCCTTACAGAGGGTCAGTTGTCGGTACAGTTAATTTAAAATCACCTTGCATATTGTTTACTCAACAATGGTTAAGTTTTAAAATGCCATGATTTGATTGTTATAATGTATGTATTTGGCCGTTATGACGTAATGCATGTATTTAATCTTAACTGATTTCAATTTCCATTCCTAAATTTCATTTTTCTCTTCGTTAAGCGACGAGGTACTTTATAACCGTCATTGAGCAGTAGACCTAATTTTGGGTTTACGACTACTAATGCTCAACTCCGTATCCTTGTAATTTTGAACCAAATCCAGAAGACAAAGAAACTTCTGCATCAAGTATTGGGTGAAATTTGCCTTCTTGGAAGACTTTTTGATGGCTTGGAAGACTTTTTGACCTTGCATATTGTTTATTCAACAATGGTTAAGTTTTAAAATGCCCTGATTTGATTGTTATAATATATGTATTTGGCCATTATGACGTAATGCATGTATTTAATCTTAACTGATTTCAATTTCCATTCCTAAATTTCATTTTTCTCTTCGTTAAGCGACGAGGTACTTTATAACCGTCATTGAGCAGTAGACCTAATTTTGGGTTTACGACTACTAATGCTCAACTCCGTATCCTTGTAATTTTGAACCCAATCCAGAAGGCAAAGGAACTTCTGGATCAAGTATTGGGCGAAATTTGCCTTCTTGAAAGACTTTTTGATGGAACTAACCAGCGTTTGCGTTATGTGGAGAGAGAAACCTTGAAAACCTTTCTGACGACAAGGGGATTCTAACCCTTTATCCGTCTACCACTGAGGATATTTTCTGTCAGCACAGTGATCGGTACGAGCTGAGTTCGGAATTCGTATCGACCAGCCATCGCTGTGATTCGAACCTGGATGAACCTCTATCCCCTGAGAGTCAACGGGTCTAAGCGGTGAAGTATAAAGTAGGAGTGTTTGGCATACATGAAGGAAACTTATTCAGGACATACACTTGAATCGAACGTAAATAGGCAAAGCCTCCATCGAACACGTATTTGTGTAAATAGTCTACACTCTTGGCTTGTGCGGAACGCACATATTCCATAGCCACACTGTTTTCGCTGGACGCATATATACGTCCTTAGCAGTCAAAGGGATAAACAAATTTAAATTTTAGTTTACTTCCAAGCGGAAAATCTTCGTTATAAAAAACATTCCCTATTAAAATTTAAAAGAAGAACTCGAATGATTAAAGAGTGTGTTTTTGTAAAAATGAACTTAAAGATTTACAAGATGCGGTGGTATACAAAATAATCCAGATGCGGTGGTTATACTGTTAACAAAGAATTCTAAATTGTTTTCTTAATTTTGATTCACACTTTAAACATTGGAATTTATTTTCTTCAAACTTAATAATTTCCAATTAAACAAAAATGAAAATCAACATTCGCTTTGAGAAAAAAATTCTTAAAACAAGTAGTTGTCTCAAATGAGTCCACTTTCAAATTTTTAGATTTAATAGGGAAAAAATCGAGACCCACTGTATCACTGTAATTTTCTGAAAATAACAAACTTTTCTTAATTTCAATAAAAACATCAGAAATTTAGACTAAATATACATAAGTGTGACAAAATTTGGTAATTTTTGTTGTAAATTTTAACACTAGTAACAAATTTATCTAGCAAACTCTTAAGAATTTTATTTTAATAAATATTTACCGTTTTTCCATCCGATGCAACAACCCTTAATGAATAAAATGTTCTTTTTTCATAGTCCAATGGTTTAGCTATGATGATTTCTCCCCTGAAACAAAACAACAAAATATAATTTTATTATCGTGACATGAATTAATGCTTATGAAAGGCGCTTTAAATATTTTATTGATAGTAAAAACTTACGTATTTTGTATTGCAAATTCTTCAGATGGATGATCCAATAACTGCAATCTAACATGCTGTTGAAAATAGGATAATTTATTAGCTATATTTTTAATAATAAGTGTATGCAAATATGACCAACGATTTGTAAAATCAAGTAAATATATTAAAGACTTTCTTGAAACTTTCTGTTAAATAAAAAAATAAAAAAAGTCCCAGTTCAAGTGCTTTCATTTGAGCCAAAGCAATAATTTAAAATTGTATGTACCATCTTGGTGTAAAGAACATATTTGCACTCTCGAACGAAAATTTCTTAAATATTTTGAAAATTATTGAATTTTTTAAGAAAAAATCGCCAACTTGGCGAATTTTTTCCCTTAGAAAAATTATTATAAAAATCAAAGAATAGTTCTCAATTTTTATGATTTCAGATAATGGAGCGTTGGAGTAACTTCCCAGATATTAAAAATTAGATCAAAACCGCTTTTAATTTTTGCAAAACAGTAAAAAAATTTTTACTCTAATGTTTTGTGCCATTTTTTGAATCAGCATATAGAGATAGTTATCTGAAAATAGGCGAAATTTAACCAAATTGTCATGAGTAACTATTGAAAACTCCCGGCTGTTATAAAAATGGCATATTATTTAGACAAAAACCTCATTCCATGTGAGGAAAGAGCCATCGAAAAACAACTAAAAAAATGAATAAATAACTGCATTCTGCTTAAAAGTAAAGATTTTCTCTCAGAGTTTAAAATTAGTTACAAAAAGTATTAAAAAACTGCACTGCTGCCTGGCAAAATTATTAACAATATTTTCATTTGAAGTCTGAGAAAAAAAAATTAACAAACGCTGATTCAAACATTTCAGTTGGAATAGTTGAGGTGATGCAAAAAAACATTGTTTCATAGTTTTCCCAGTAGCTGCGCCATCTATGGATGAACATTGCAATTAATTTTTAAGCTTGCAGAAAATAAAACTTGTTTCCGGAACAGAACTCAATAACCATGCACTTTTATCTTTTTTTTCAAAGTGTTGGTCATTTCGGATATGCATATTAAATATTGCATTCATATAAATTATCAGAATTCAATAGTAACAATACCTTATCATTTGGTTTAGTTGTTTGTACAGTTATGACTACTTGGCCAACTGGTGCACTTTCTAAAGCTGTTGTTACATAATCAGTCTGTGTGAATTTCAGTTCAGTTGGTGCTATGTTATCGCTTTCAATTGTCAAAGTTGTCAAAGAATATCGATCTTTATTATCCATTTGAGTAGCTTTCACAACCAATGTAATTGGAAGACGTAAATCTTCTGGTAATGTTTTTCGTATCGTCACTTGTCCTGTTCTACGATTTATTTCGAACAATTCATGTTCTGCAGATTCTAAATAATTAAACAAATAGTACTATTAATAGGTACAATTATAAAAGTACTTATATGATATAATGATAATTTATGTATAAAAAGAAGAAAGCATCAAACTATCAGAAACTGATTTAAACGGCTAAACCTAAAATAATCATTTAAGAAAGGAGTATGTATGACAATATGTATCAGTCTCTATTTTCGCATAATTAAATATCAGTTTTTAAATTAGAGCTGCTACTTGTCCGGAAAATATAAAAAGTCAATACATTTCATTTATTTTTTTCTTTCCTTTATTTTCCACGAGAGAGAAATAAATATTACTGGCTAAAACTTAATTTTTTTTCTATTATAATATGGATATTGTGATATTTTTTTAAGTAATTCAAACTTAAATAGTAGCAATTCACTTTTCTGAATTAAAGGTAAAAATGGAATTCTTTTGCTAAAAAGTTTTTAACATTTTCTGGTTAAGTAACATATGTATTAACATATAAATTATGACTTATGGCACCATTATTTCATTTTTAATTAGTTTCATCAATTTTAAACAAACTATAATTTGAAATTTAGAATAAGATATTTTTAAATGATAAATAATGTTCTAAAATGAAATAGAATAAAAAAAAATTACAAGCACAAATGTCTTGAAACAGTCAATATTATATAAATATCATAGATTTGAAACTTAATGCACATAATTTCTCTCAATATATAGATTCATATTTTTCATCATACTGTAATAATCAATTAAAATTTGCACCCTTTAACTTTAAATTATTTCCAGTTTGCATAAATTATTAATTCAAAATTTGAAGATTGTCAAAAAAAACTATTATCTTAAAAATTTCATAATTAATTTTTCTATGTTAACCCTTTACACTCAAAGTAAAGCTAAAAAAACGTATGCAACAACTCAGAGTTTACAAGACAAAATCCACTGTTTGTTCAATTACCATGTAACTCCCAGTGGCCATTAAATAAAGTGCTCACTGTAAAGTAAATGTGTGCGTTTTCTATTTTTTATTAAGATGGTAATCATCAATTAAAATACTCGTCCTTTTTTAAGTTAAACCATTTCAAGTTTTCTTGGATTATTAATCCAAAATTTGAAGATTGTCAAATCTCATTATTATTTTTTTCTTATGTTAACCCTTTGCAGTCGAGGTTCTTCTTAAAATTAAAAAAAAGAGAAAAAAACAGACGCACTGTTTGTTAATTTACTAATTTCGAAAATTTTGCCCAAAGCCATGTTTTTGCCCTAGTCAGATACCTTAATCCTATTGTCGTATTTGGCGTTATTTATGTGACTCCTTTTTAATGCTCAATTCATGTTTGTTCAATTTATATTTAAGATTTTTTTTTTAAAGAAAGAAAGAAAAAAAAATTTATTAAAAACGTTAAAGATTGTAAATTAAAAACTTTAAAGATTATATTTCAATAAAAGATGAATTTTGTGATAAAAAGCATAAATTCGGGTCATTATTATTATCGTTGGTTAACTTTTTATTTTTATTAATTTCTTTTTAAATTTGAAGACATAACGAATAAATAACGTATAGAAATTTAAAAAAAAAAGTTTCTTTATTCCTAATTCTAATATTACTGAGAAGAAAATCAATTGTTGTTAATTTTGTTACTGAAAAGACGTGAATTCTAAAAGCTAAAGATATTTTAGACTTAAAATTTTCCTTTCTTCAATTAAAACAAAAAATCTGTTTTTTTAATAAACTGACATAAAATTTTAAAAAATTTCTTGAAGAAAATAATTACAGTATAACACTTCATTTATATGACTGCATTTTTTATTATTATTATAGCTTTCATTATTCAGTGATAACAAATAAACCTTTAACTATTCCATATTTTAATAATAAATTACCTGATTTTTTTAATTCTAAACCTAATTTCTTTGTGAATCTAATTGTTTTTCTTTTTTTTAAGCGACAAGTTTCTAATTCAGTTATTTCAATAAATTATTATAATACTATTTTTACATAAACTATCTCTGTTTTTATTTAACATCTAAATACTTTTATTGAGAAGACATAAATTCTAAAAGGCGGATTCTCAAAACTGTTATTATAACTTACCAGAATTGAAAGTATACTGAATGGCAGCTTGAATACCTTCATCAGGATCAACAGCTTTGATTGAAGATGGGGAAATACTTAATGGTGTGCCCTAAAAAATTTAAATACGTCATTACATTTAAATTTTTTTCTCTATGATTTAAAATAACGTTGTAATTTCGAATAAAAAATTAAGTAACAGTAATTATAATGCTGAACGCCTAAAATAAATAAATAAATAAAAACTTCAACTTCGTAAAACTCGTAAATACACATAGATTCAAGAAAAAAAGGAACGAAAGAAGATCTAAATTTTGCCTTAAATTTTATTTCACAGTTAATTAATGCACTACTTATTTTTTAAAATTCTTAATTTTGAATTTAGAAATTGGAAACTTAATTGAAAAATAGAAATATTGGTTGATTTGTTAAAACGGTTTCTTTTGTTAAAGAAATATACGTTTTTTACTGATGTATTTTTTTTTCTTTTAGAATTTCAACGAGTAAATAAATAATACATAATCATCTAAGTTTCAGTAGGTACCAGAATTATGGAAGAATTATTGAATTCTCTTCTCTGCAAATAGATAGCACTGCCATAAAACATATGTTGGTTCATAATTTGGTTTCTAAATAATAGATGGCAGCACTAAAAATATTGTTCTTTAGAAATATCTAGGTTTTACGCTGATATATCTCATTTCTAAACTATTTTTGAGAGGTAAAGTTTAACTAATTTATTAAGGCACTAAATCTAGATAAAAGTTAAAAAGTCTCATAAGTCTATTCAAATTTATTTTCAGCTTCTTGAGATTTTTTTGAAGATTTGTAAAATAAATTAAATTTAGTAAAAAGCTTGAACTTTTTTCTAAGTTTGGAAAATTATTTTTGAATGCATACTTAATTAATTTTAAATTCAAAAAAGGTTTCTAGATTTGTAAGAGACAAAAATCTTTCACACAGAAGTATTTTTGATTAATATACGAACATATGAAAAAGATGAGCAATGTAAATTGAACATCTTGACGCTCTAAATTATTACTCCTTAAGAAATTTTATAATAAACAGTATCAAGAAGGTACAAAATAAAATAAAAATTAATTAAAATACAAATAATAGTTAAATTTCTCTTATTTTTCCTCCAGTAAAGGAAAAAAAAAATTATCTGGATTTTTCGATAACAAATTGTTTAGAAAGTTCCTATTATAATATATAGATGGCAGCACTATGAGAGCTACGTTTGTACATTACGCTTCTTCATAATAAAATATGCTAAAAACACAACAGGCCATTTTAAATCTGCATTTTGTTCTCATTATTTAAGTTTTTTTTCCATGCTTTTTTTTATTTATTTATTTTTTTGGTTACCTCTATCACAAAAATCTCAATAATTAGTAATAAATAAAATAAAAATTGTGAATACATTTTTTGCATAATAATTCGTCTGTAAATCAGTGCTTCAGTACATAACATTTATTTACATTATATGACATAAAATAAATAGATTAAAACTCACTGTAATAAATTTTCAAAGATCATAACGATTTTAAATAAAACCTAATTTATGACTTAATTATTATTACCTTTTATTTATATAATCTACTCAAGTATATCAATGCATTGCCATTTTGTACTTCATTTTTCTCTAAAAATTATGATTAATAATACAAGAAATTAAAACACAAAACGACAATGATTTGTATTTTAATCATCATTTTTTTTCCTTCAATTTCTTCAGTTTATTTCATGTTAGTAATCATTCATTATAGCATATTTATATGCTAAAGAGAAATAATTTAGTAAAAAATAGATGATTTCAAAAAACTATTTGAAATTTCACTGTCTCTATTTGCAACTTATCTTCAGTTAGTTTAAAATTATGAGTGTAATTTAGCGAGTTAAAAAGGAGTTTCAATTTAATGCATTTAAACAAAATAAACTTCTTAAAACTTTTTGCCGATCACTACTCAAAAATTTCATTTTTGCCGATTCATTAAAACATTTATTATTTTTTCTGAGTTATATAAATATTATTTTATAATTAACTCAAAAATTGAGAAATTGCAATGCGTGAAAGTTAATTAAAATTTTAAGATGGAAAACTAATTAAAAAACTATGGACATATCCTAACCATGCGAAAAAAAGCAAATATTTATAGTTTATGGCCATTGATAAGCCTCACACTCAAAGTATTCAAATTTTTTATTTTTTTTTTAAGTGGAAAAAAAAGAAGAAAAAACGCGACTTTAATGTATTTAAGTCACGTCTCTTGACCTATCCTTTGTATAATTCATATGTGATTCTATTTATTAATTTAACCTACTTAATATATTAAAAAGATCGAAAATGATGAAACATCAAATAAAAATAAAATGACGTACGTACAAAATTCCAATGCATCTTAACAACGCCAGGAATAATCTCAAAATTAATACTAACAACACTCAATGGTGCCACAGGATTATTAAATTAAATTGTAATATTAATTATTAATAGTTCGAGACATAATAAAAATTAGTATTAAAACAGAAAAATCAGGATCATATGTATCTTACGAATTACAAGTAAATTTGATTAATTACACCTTAACAAACAATATTAATCATTACTCTAATAAATAACAAACAGTGTCACTAAATAAATAACCAAAGGTAATACGAATAATTTCTCTTCTTACTTGCCGACATATATGTTGTGTAATTCAGTCTTCTATGTAATTAAATTCTTGGAAAAAGTTTTTTCTTAAGTAGTTAAAGTGTAAACATTTTAGAAAATGTTTGTGAATTATGATATTATCTAGTGAAAATTCCGAAAACACGTAAAATTACTAAGAAGCAGTTTGAGATAAAAATATCATTTTAGAAAGAAGTGTGACTTATTGCTATATTGCCACAGGTCCTTCAATATAAAAAATTGGATAGTCAAATTTCATGAGACTTTCTTCATTTTTGACGAAATCTTCTCCTGGCATATGCTCCGAGTGAACACTTCGTCAAAGGGAGAAAAAAATAACTGTCCTCTCTTCTTCAAGGAAACGAATTTTGTCAAAAGTGAAGAAATATTTCGTCATTCTAGTTTCTGTAGTTTAATTCTAGTTGAAAATCTCCCGCATTTCACTGCGATGATGTTTTGATTTGCGAAAACATTTTCCGTCATATCTTTGGGAGTTCGTGTTTCGTCACAAATCCTGTGATTTCGTGACGAAATAATTTTTAAAACGATCGAAATACAGCTAGCTCAAAGATTACTGAATCATCAAAAGTAAGAGTTTTACTTCTGAGAATGTGCAATTAAAAAAATAATTATAATAAGCCAAACTAATAAAGGAAATATTTCATTACTGAGACGAATCTAAGTATATATTTTCTAGTTTGAAATATCTCCAAAGTATATAAATAAGCAAAGTTCTTGGAGAAAAAAAATTACCAATACTTTTTGCTCTAACGAGATGTAATATTATTTTTAAAAGTAATGACGTACTTGGTCATATCCATTAAAACATGCAACGGCGAATCGAATTTGTTCTTTAAGGATTTCGAATCTATTATTAATTTATTGATAAGATACAGAGACTTAAATCTTTTCTATTTCAACTTAGCCTACATCTAAATCATCAAGAAAAAGTATATTTAGAACAACGGTAAATCAATCATCAGCGCTACATAGTGCGTGCATGTCTATCATTATTGCAAAATTGAGTCATCATCAGCGCTTTTCCGTAACGATGCCATATTTACCTCTCAAAGTTTAGTAACCTGATTTTGTATAGACCATCAAAATATTATTTTTAAGATTAAAACTTGGTTTTCCGTGGATATAGATATATAAACTGATAACATAAGAAACTGTTCAGTTTAAGTTCTAAGATTTGAAAAGCGGTTACACTGTTTATGATTTCTTACTTCTTTGCCATCATTTTTACATCAAAATAAAACATTTTTAGTACTACATTGTCGTAATCGCAATAGTTGTCTATTTACTATTTTATTTTTTAAAAAAAGCTGTTTCGCATTTCGTATAATAAACACGTAAGATTTCAATAAGAAATTAATTTGGTTTTTAACGATTCATTTGTTTAAGGAAAAATTATAAATGCTTAAAAAATGTTTTACACACATTGTATTTGGTGATTAATTTCCAAGCAACGTGATTAAATGGTTAAATTCAAGGTTGAAAAGAAAACTAGCCAAATTTTAAAGGTAATGTAATATGGAATACATTTTTTAAGTGGTTGAAAAAGTCATTTGAATAGAATATTATATAGTTGTGTCTAAAGAATGATGAGATTCACTAAAAAACAGCTAGCTCTTATGCTTACATTTTTATTGACAAATAGTTAAAGAGACAACTGGCTTTGAAATATTAAATTTCAGTATATATCGATTAAATACAGACTTTTATTCAACTAAATTGTTTATTTATCAGTATTCGTAAATTAACCAGCATATGACCACTATGTAGGGAAAAAAACAACTAATAAAACCCTCCATTGAAAAACACGTGAGATAATAGAATGTAATTGGTTGTTCTTACCAATTCAATACGTTTTTCCCCCATTTATTATCAATATATTTTCGATTAATAGATAAAAAAAGACATAGTGTATATCGTTCTTAAAGTTCCGCATCGAATAAATGGAAAATTATCGTAACGTATAAAAATTTAATCCATGGAAGATTTTAATGTTAATTTTACGTTTTTTTATTTTTCATTTTGAATTTTCTACTCATTAGTAATTAGGCGTCTATAGAAATTTAAAAAAATGTTTGCATTTCATTAAAAATGACGCCTTGAAAGGTATGACTAATGGTTGTGGTATTTGAAATGCTTCAAATAAGCTCTGTAAATAAAATACATTTGGAACTACAGTTACTTCTCTGTAATGAATTTAGTTATATTATTTTGATTCGAAAAAACGGATAAAAAATGCAACTACTGCAGTTTTTCATAAATTCATGTTCTTTTCATAATTTGTTCTCATTATTCTTATTAGAAAAATTATGTTTTTATAAAAAAGTTCTTTTTTATCTGACTTTCACTTTAAATAACATAAAGAGAGTCAGTAGAGCATATATCATAATGCTAAAACCGACCGTTTTGCGATGTACCTTTTCTAAGAAACCAATTATGATATCGCTTTGCACTTTTATGGGGATATTTGAGATTATATCAGTTGTGAGCTGTGATAATGTTTTAATGTTAACAAGAATACTTTTTGAGTATAATTTTTTTTTAAAAAAATGTGCCAAAAACATGTATTAACAACTATAGCAGTGTTAACATGTATATGTAAATGTTTTATGAAAAAAACAGCAGTTATATCTTGTAGCAAAATCTATGTGTATTTAATCTATGCAAGCAAAATCTATGTGTATTTATCATGTCTTTTTATTGCAATTTTTTAGTAGAGATTTTAGTATAATGTTCTTAAATGGCTCATAAATAAAAAATTCAGTCGATTACTGTTTAAGCCTAAACAACATAAGCCTAAAGATTAACATAAGCCTAAAGAAAATCTTGATTCAAGGAATACTGAATTATAAATCTATCAGAATATTTAACCTTGATTAGTCTTTATTAATTAAAGAATGATCTAATACTGCAGACGATAACGTATTTAAAGATTAGAACTGTTTCAAATTCACATCAATAAATTCAACTGCACGACTTAGTAACTTTTCTTGTCAGAGTATTTGGTATTGGGACTTTTTAGAGTAATGCATTTGAGTCATAAATTAAGTCTTTGATAGTTTACTATTTACTAGAATAAGCCTAAAGATAATCTTGGTTCAAGGAATACACAGCAGAAATGTGTAAATTTATTAAACGCTTTGACCTTGGTTAGTCTTAAATTAAAGAATGATCCAATGCTGTTGAAGATAACAGATATGTAAGATTAGAAAGTACTGACCATGAAGAAAGATGATTCGCTTCCTTAGAAGATCAGCTAATTAGCGATTCTATATGACGAAGAGCCGTTCCGCCATATGGAGGTTGAAAAAAAATGGCGACAGGTGAAAACGGAAATCGTAGTCACATAGCATGACTTTGCATCCGGTTTTGACCTTTAAAGGTTACAAAAGAAAGGTGTTCTAAAATGACCAATGAATGAAACAGAAATCGACCGGAAAGTTTGAGAATGGACAAAATTGAAAGGTTTAAAACTGTTCCAAGTTGCGAAAATTGTTTCCATATAATTTTTATTTATTCCAGATCAGGCAGTGAAGCGGTAATCAACTTGTTGCGAAAATCACCGCATTTTACCCCATTCGTAATTGCGGTTTTTCTTTTTTATTCAACAATTTCAACATGGTGTTAATAGCTCTATAATTTAACGTTATTCCCACAGATAATATTCATAATCTATACTTCTATACATTTCTATAAACTTAAACGGATATTTTAAATTGTTTTAGAATATAAATTGATTGAAATATATGTATTAAAAAACGAGGCATTTAAAATTTTAAAATAATAAAGTAGAGAGTTTATTTTATTGCTTAAAACTCATAAGTTTAAGTATTAACAACCCTCTTTAAATAAATGAACCTAATTTGGATTGCTATTTGGTCACTCTGTCAGAAATTTTAGTACGTAATGCACAGCAATATTAGTCAAATTTTCTATACCTTAATATACAGTACGGAATAGAACTATTTTAATAAGCAAATAACTCACTCTTAAAAATAAAACTCTCACTTTTGACGATTCAGCAATCCCTGAGCTATATTTCCTTAATTTTGAGAATCATTTCGTCCAAATTCACGTGATTTGTGACGAAACGCGAAGTCTTAAATTTATGACGAAAATGTAACGAATGTAACGACGAGTATTGTAGTAAACTAGAATGAAGACTTGTAGTGGATGCCTCATGAAGTCACTTAGCTCCATAAAACTGGGTATTTACTTTAGCTGTGATTGCTAACGTGTCAATCTTATGACCGACTGGGTTTAAATCTCAGTGATGACCCAACAATATATCATCCCTTCCTTTAGCACATTAGGAGTTACCACTGCCCAGCAGTCCTCAATTGGTGACCTCACACAACTCTCATAACACAGATGGCAGCACCACAGCTGTGCTCATCACCACTAATCTAATATTCCCTATATCTCTCATTAAACTAGGCGATAAAAACTATAATGATGAAATATTTCCATAATTTTGACGAATTACGATTGTTGCTTTGTCACTTTGAGGAAATGTTCGCTGAGAGCATATACCATGAAACGGTTTCGTCAAAAACACAGAAACGTAAAATTTGAATATCCATTTTTTTCTGTGCACTTGATAACACGTTACTATATTTCAATTTGTACAGAAACATGAATCAACATTACACATTATTGAGATAGTTCAAACTATTTATATTGAGGTTCAATAATAAATCTAAGAGGTTATTGCGAAGCGAAATAGAGCATATGCCATTTTTGCTGGAAATCTTAGAAGAAGATTACCAATTTTTTAAGACTTCTGCAGCGCAGTAAAAAGATGTGTTATGCTACTTGAAAATACTAATCTCTATTAAATGCACAAAACTAAGTGTAGCATTTGCACGCCAAACTTTCAAAATCATGAAGACTCACACAATAAAAAAGTTTCTAAAAAATTTATTTTAAATACAATTATTTTTTTTTAATAAGTTAAACTATTTACAAGTCATAGACCAGGTGAAGTCAAACTAGTATTATTATCGCACAGAATTAAAATCTTCGAAAAGTAAAAATGAAAACATAATTTCCACAAACCAGCTTAATTGTTCTTTATTTTAGAGTAAAATGTTAACTGTCTTTCAATGCATTGCTGCTGATGACAAGGATATTAATAGCATCTTTAAATTAATTAAATTATAAAAACTAAATATCTATTTATATTAAGTTACTGTTAAAAAATAACTCTAGCAACATCTTTCTGAATACTTATTATGCACAAAATCGGAAAACTGTTTTTTTATTTTAAAAATAAAGGCAACCTAATTATTCTTATGGTGAGGATACAATTAAACAGAAAAATTTACATTTGAAAGTTTATTCGGCTTAGAGATGCAAACAAAGAAACGGATATAATGAAACGGGAACCCAATTCACACACTTATCCTTTTTAATAACTTTATCCGCTTATGGTTTTGAAATATTCTGTTATGCTTTTATTAAATATTCTTTTGTTTGCGTTTATTGTTTATTTATTACACATTTTTATTTAGTTTCAAGGCAAAAATTTAGATTCTACTATTTATTAAAAAGTAAAAGGTTAGATTATACTAGTTAAACAGAAATTTTTAGTCCTTCAACATTTTTTAATCTTATGACTCAATTTAAATTTGAATAATAAAATCGAGATTTTATTACAATCAAGTGATTTCTTTGTTTAAAAATATAAAATATTTTTTTCAATATTTTAATAAATTCATAAAAAATGGCTTTTTTTTTAAACAAAAACATTTTTCAAAATTCAAGCAAAATTTTAAGAGCAATTACTAAACAGTGCCTGGTTACAGCGCAGCACACTACTATTTAAACATAAAGGTTTAGCCCTTCATTTTTTTCTTTTATCTTATAACTCAATTTAAATTTTAATAATAAAATCTATATTTTAATACAATCAAGTGATTGTTTTACTTGAAAATCTAAAATATTTCTTTCAATATTTTTATGAATTCATAAGAAATTGTTTGTTTAAAAAACTCAAAAAATTAAAACAAAATTTTAAGAACAATTACTAAACAGTACTTGATTTCAGCACAGTATAAATATTAAAATTAGCTAATTTCATTTTAATTTTAACTGCTTCACGCTCACATTACTGTATAAACATTCGTTAAATTCATATTGAAATATCCAACTGAAATTCTGCATCAAAAGGAAGATATATTTCCGAAATATTTTGTCCCATATCTAATTGCAATTTGTCATCTTTCCAATTAAATAAAAGTTTCATCATTGAATTTTATTCATAGATATTTTTTTCATGTTTGCATTTTTCATTTTCCTTTCGTTACCTTGAAGAAAATGTATTTTTCCTGAAAATAAACACTATTTTTTATTTACATAGATTTCTTACATCCAGGGTACATTACATGAAACCTTGAATATTTTTTAATGTTTACATTCTAAATGGTATTTTCACCTTTTTTCTCGAAAAATGAAAAATTATTTCAATTTTTTGCGGAAGGGCATGCCAAAAAGGCTAATCAAGAAATTAAGTAACAGTTTTCCTTTCGCAACCTTGAAGAAAATATGTGTTTAATTTTCCTGAAAAAAAATTCCTCAACACTATTTCTTTTTTATCTACATAGATTTCTTGCATACAGTGTACATTACATAAAACCTTGGATATATTTTAATGTTTACATTTTAAATAGTATTTTTGCCTTATTTTTCTCAAAAAAATGAAAAATTATTAAATTTTTTTGCGGAAGGGCATGTAGAAAAGGCGAATCAGGAAACTAAGTAACCGTAACGAAAAACACACACATCATAAATCGCTTTTTGAAGTCCTTTATTCGTGGGACAAAGTTATAATAGAAGAATGGAGGCATACGCTTGAGGGAGCTTTTTGTTCAGAGTCGTGTGCCAAAACATGGCACAATAGTCGCCAATTGCTCGACATTTCTCTGCTTTAAGAACATCTGAAGGTACTTTTACTTAGTACTTACTTTAATCAAATTTCTAGGGGCATTGAACTTACATTAGCAATCTTTTAATAATGAGGCGTATTTGTTCCTTAATATTAAAAATATATGCAACGAAGCAAAATGCAATGTTAATTTAATGAATCTGTATATCGTATAAAGAAAGGGCAATGCCATTGTAAAAATGATACAGTGAAAATATCTGCATTTACTTGTCTTTTTTTTTTTTTTTTTTTTNCTTACATGTAACGTATACATGAATTTTTAGAAAATAAGCAAGGCGTACAAAAAAGAGATTTTTGGTAAATGTTAATTATAATTATTATTATTATTATTATTATTATTATTATTGTTTAAGAGCCACAGATACAATTGTGTTTTACAAAATTGCCGTCAGCAACAAAATTTTGAATTTTTGTAAATTGATAACGCGTTTGAAAAAATTAAATATTTGATTTTCGACCGAAAATTTTTATATCTAAAATAAGTTTTAGTCTTTAAATGAATTGGGATGATTCTCTTTAGTTTGCCGAAGAAACCAACAAATCTACTAAATTTTATTGTTGAGCTGCAATGCTTGACCTATTAATATTTAAAATCACTTTAACTCACAGAAGTAAAACTCTCTTTCTTGACGATTTAACAATTTTTGAGTGGCATTTCGTTATTTTTGATGACATATTCTTTTTGACGAAACGTAAACTCACGAATATCGGACGAAACTGCTTCTTAAATAGCGTGTCATTTCAATGCATTTTGGGAGCGATATAACAATTTTTATTTCAGTTCAAAAATGTAAACACTGCGTGTCGGCATGGTGCAGGGGTTAATGCTCCTGGTAGTTAAGCAGCCTTCCTGAAACTGACTCTTTAAGATGACTTATTAACCATTTAATCATAATACCTTTGTTTTATGCTAAAATTTTGAATCAATTAAGTAAACGGTTAATTTAATTTTTTATTAAATCCAGATTATGAAATAAGTGAAGATAGTAATTTTTTCAATTTGACAGAGTGTTTGCTCGGAGCATTTCTCGTGAAACTGTTTCGATAAAATTGATAATTTTTATGATTTTTAAATATCAATTTTTTCAGTGTTTAGAGACCTTGTCATAACTATAATAAAATAATTTAGAATAATTCGAATTAAAAGTTTTTATAATTTCATTCGTTCTATTTTTAAATAAAATAGGAAAAAAAGGCTGAGCTGGATAAAAATTGGAATAAAATAAACGAGAAAAAACTTTTTGCTTAGAATCAATGTTTTGTTTCCTAATCAAATACTTAAATCAGTTCAATTTTGACAAATTTCATATCATCAAACTAGTGATGATAGTTATTTCTTCAATTTGACAAAATGCTTGCTCGGAGCGTTTCCAATGAAACGACTTTGAAAAGCACAATTTTTTTTTTAATTTTTAAGTATCTATTTTACAGTGTTTAGACACCTTATAATAACTATAATCAATGAACTTAGAATAATTTAAATTAGATGGAAGCAATAAAGTTAAAATTATTCAAAATTAAAAAGGGAAAAATAACAAAGGCTGAGTTTGATAAGAGTAAGAATAAAATAAACGCGAAAAGCTTTTTCGCTTAGAATCAACCCTGTATTTCCTAATCAATTACGTAATCAGTACAGTTTTGACGAAATTCAGATCAAACAAGTAAAAATAGTAATTTCTTCACTTTGAGGAAAACATTTTTTCTTGGAACCTTTTCCCATGAAACATTTCGACAAGAAAAATAAATTTTATGATTTTTAAATATTCATTTTTTCAGTGTTTAGAGAACTTGTAATAGCTATAATAAAAAATAATTTAGAATAATTCGAATTAAATCTTTAATAATTTCAATCTTTTTAATTTTAAATAAAATAGAAAAAAAGCTGTGTTTGACAAAAATAGAAATAAAATAAACGAAAAAAGGCTTTTCTTTTTATTGCTTAGAATCAATGCTGTATATCCTAATCAATTACATAATCAGTACAGTTTTGACGAAATTCATATCAAACATGTGAAGATAGTAATTTCTTCAGTTTGAAAAAAATATTTGCTTGGAGCATTTCGCATGAAAGCTTTCAACAAAAATAAAGAAATTTTTATGATTTTTAAGTATCTATTTTTGCAGTGTTTAGAGACCTTGTTATAACTATAATCAATAAACTTACAATAATTTAAATTAGATGGAAGCATTGATATTAGAATTATTCAAAATAAAAAAGGAAAAATAGCAAAGCTTGAGTTTGACAAGAGTCAGAATAAAATAAACGACAGAGAGCTTTTTTTGCATATAATCAATGCCGTATTTCCTAATCAATTACGGAATCACTGCAGTTTTGCCGAAATTCAGATCAAAAATGTGAACACAGTAATTTTTTCAGTTTGAAAAAAATATTTGTTGGAGCATTTCAAATGAAAGTTTTCGACAAAAATAAAGAAATTTTTATGATTTTTAAGTATCCATTTTTGTAGTGTTTAGAGACCTTGTCATAACTATAATAAACTCATTTAGAATAATTCGAATTAAATTTTTTGCAATTTCATTCGTTATACTTTTAAATTAAATAGTATTAATATTGGAATTATTCAAAAATAAAAATGGAAAAAAAATCAAAGGCTGTGTTTGCATTCGATTGCGTTAAGCATTCGACACCTCACTAAATGCAATAAAATCGTAAATTTGGCGAATAAAATTGTGTTTTAGTAAAAGTATTGGCGAATAATTTTTTTTGTTGTAAAGAAAAATATATTTAAAAAAAATTGTTATTCAAAAGTCTTCGCATTTGGCGAAGACTTTAGAAAATTGGCGAATACTTTTGATATTTGGCTAATTTATTGGCTGATAATTTAAAACCCTTAAAATGGACTACTACGTTGGTCATAAAACCAAACCCATAAATATTATAATGCTAAACATTGCTCTCACCGAAATGGGCCTTTCAGGTAGAATAGCTTTATAACTTTCAGCTAAAAATCTTGGATTTTGGTCATCTGCGTCTTGAATCCAAACTGTTAATGTAGTAACTGAAACTTGAGGAGGCGTTCCTTGGTCCTAAAAAAGTATGATAAACATTAGTGTGCAAATAAAGTAAGAATTATTCATTTCAGAGGAAAGATTGCGACATTTTGCATACCTTGGCTTTAATAGTAACTGTAAAATTTGGCAACGTTTCAAAGTCTAATGCTGAGGTTAAAATCACATGACCCTCTAAACTGCTTTCAAAGGCAAGAAGATGCTAGAGAAATAAAATATATATCAATTTTAGTTTTAAACTATTAGGCTGTTTGGCTTAAAATAATAGATATTATACAAAAAATGAATGAAATGTATACAGTAGTATACGTATTTCACTCAGAAATGCAAGCAATTCATATAATTCATTCCGTTTACCGGTAATCAAACTGAAAACTAAGCTCTATTTCTAAGAAATTAGAAACCCTTGACTAAAACTGAATGTGTGCAAAGTTAAAATTTAATCCAGAGGTGGTTATGTGATGTTTCTTTTCTTTTTTTTTCTTTAAATTTTATTATTGAACCCCCTCATTGTATGATTATTTTTTTCTATAACCGTCGTTGAACAGCCGACCCAATTTTAGGTTTACGACTATTAATATTAAACTTCGTAGCCTCGCAATTTTGAGCACAATCCAGAAGAAAAGGGAACTCCTGGATCAAGTATTGGGAGAAATTAGCCTTTGTCGAGGACTTTTTGATGCAACTAACCCGTATTTACGTTACATAGAGAAGAAAACAACGAAAACCTCCCACATATTAGTTTGAGGGCAAGGGGATTATAACCCATGATCCGTCTACTACTGAGGATATTTTACGTCAACACTGTGATCGGTGCGAGCCGGATGCGGAATTCGTATCGAACCCGGTTCACCTTATTGGAGAGTGAACACTCTATCCCCTGAGCCACCAGGGCACTTGTATTGATTATTTTGTTTTATATTTTATAACCTTCGTTGAACAGCCGACCCAATTTTGGGTTTGCGACTACTAATGTTCAACTCCGTAGCCTTATAATTTTGAAAACAATCCTCAAGATAAGGAAACTCCTTGATCAGTACCCCCAGAGGTTTGATTTGTTATGGCAGCATGGAGGATTTTGTAACTCGACAGATTTAACGTGCATCAATCGCCATTTACTACACGGGGAGTCTTCGGCCGGTGGGGATCGAACCCATGACCTTACTAACGTGAACGAGCATATTTATTTTATTAAATTTATTACATTACAAGTATTACATTTCAGTCCTTATCTTCATTATGCGTATGCTGTTGATATATATTTTTCAAACAACAACAAGTATAATTCATCAGGCTTGAAAATTATGACGGGGTTTTATAAACCGTCGTTAAACTCCGTTTATAAGACAGTATTTCCGACGTCATTGGTCATTGCTTTACTCGTTCGTTATATCATATAAATACATGCGATTTTTCTTCACATTTAAAAGGGTTATGGCCACTTTATTGTACATAGTGACTTTCATGACTATTTCGTCTGCCTTTTTAAAATTAAATGACTGAAAAGCTTATTTTAAAGCATCTTGTATGTAAAGTAGGAATACAACTATCTGTTCTAGACCAGTTGAAAAGTTATCTCCATACATAAATTTCACTTCGTCATCTTTACTTTCAAAAAAATGTGCATAATTATTTTAAAACCAACCCCAAATTGAAAAGAAGGAAAAGGGGGAAATTTCTTAGTATTGTTTTTTTAATTTGACACTACATTTTTTAAAACAGTTGAATTACACAAAAATTGCAACAATAATCTATCATTTTTACTCAATTGTTTTAAACTATACTATACGCAAGTTAGAAATTTTGTCAGTCTTTTCCACCTATAAATTATGAGTCTTAATTGTAATTCTTTTTTTGATTTGTAACTAAAATTTTTCTAATACATTTAATATCTCCAAAAATTCCATTCAAGATTTAATAATTACCTCTATTTATATATTTATTTATTTTAATTTTCTACACTGAAGCCATTTGATTTTAGCAAAGCATATACAAATATATTGCGTTAGTAAATAACACGAGTTTAGCATGAAAAAATATGAACTTAAGTGAGACAGAATGAGCCTGAATTGATGTTTCATTTTTGAAGAATCAGAAAAACGCAAAAAAAAATGGCAATTTCAAAGCATGGTCCTTACGACAGAATTGTGTCGTTTTGAAGTGTGAAAAGAATGCCTTGAATGAAAAGACCAAAAAAAAAAAAAATTATAGTGAAAGGAAACATGGTCGAATGAAAATTGGGCTTAACAACTTTAAAAACACTTGCTAACAGTTTTTATTGAACCCTAAACAAAGCATTGTTTTTTTTATTCATGTTATGTAAATATTATTATGCATATATTATTATGTATAGATTATTTCTACGAAACGTCAACATTTTAGAAGCATAATTTCATAATTATGTTTTGAAATTTGAAATTAATGTTGGAAAAACTAATGCTCTTAGTATCTAAATACAAAAATAACATTTTAAACTATGAGCAATATTATACACTGGTTATCATAAATTAAGGAAAAATCACAAAAATAGCGATAACTCTTTCAAAAGTAAGCCAAACCGTGCAAAATTTGCATATGTTGTCCACTAAGAGTAGCTGAGTAAAATTGCAATATGCAAATTAGTGGCGCTGCACTCGGCTTACGTCATCTGCCTGGAGCATAAAAGTCCAAGTTTGAGAGAAAGCACACAAATTTTACTGTGATTGCGACATTGAAAATCTGAGATAGCCAATTCGTAATAATGACCTCTAGGCATCATTNAAAGTTAAAATCCAATAAATCCCTACTAATTATTGGAAACCCTCCAAATAGGATTAGGCAATCTCAAGTGGTTTTGATAGATCTCATTCTGACTTACTAGTTACTTCCTCATATCTAAGTTTTTTTTAATATTTTCCACATTTAAATCAGATAACACCAATGCATACACTTTTTCGACAAAGAATACAGAATCGACAAGAACTAATCTGTATAAAGGTCTATTGTTCTATGAATCAGAAAGTAATGTGTTTAATAAGATTTTTCAACAAAAAAAACTTTTTTTAATATTACGAAATCCGTGGAAATACCAATAAAAAACTGGATAAAAATTGTTGTTAATAAAGAAAAATAAAATTTATGTTAGGGATTTTTCTGGTCCCTAATATAAATATTAGGGGCCAGAGAGGGCCAATTTCCCTCTTTCAATTTTCAATACGGAGGCAATTTTGATTGTGTCTAAGCAAATAAATCTATTTCGCGTTAATGTGAGTTCAGCTTGAAAAAGTACAAACTGAATTGCGACAGAATGTTTCATATAACTGAAGAATCAGATAAACACAAAAAAACTTTAATTACAAAAGATGGTGCTTACGACAGAATTGTGTCGCTTTGAAGCGAGAAACGAATGCCTAGAATAGAGAAACTAAAAAAAATAAATTAAAAAAAAACGTTTTAGTGGAAGAAAACACGCCGAGTGCAAATTGAGATAAACAGCTGTGGAAACATTAGCTAACAGCTGTTATTGAACTCTAAACAGTGCTTTTTTATGCTGTTAGTATTTCAATGTAATGGCAGCTCTTTATTTATACATTTAAAAGCATAATTTCATAATTATGTTTTGAAATTTGCATTCGAAAAACTAAGGCGATTAGTATTTAAATACATAGATTACGCTATAAGTTCATTCACATTCAGCAATAAGGGCCTTCTTTAAATTACTGCAAAAAAGTGAAAATTGAAAAAAATGATTAATTGGAAAATTATTAATTATATTATTAACTATTAATTATTGATTAAAAAATTATATTAAGAATATTTTACCTTCAACGCAGAGAAAAAGACAACGGTGTTTCATACTGTATTTTATAACTATCAATTATTGAAATACTAGATTTTATGTTTTCTGCTTATTTTGACCCAAAATAATGAAAAAAGTATGAAAATTATCTAATAAAACGTCTGCGTTAATGGGTTAATTGCCATTACATATTTTTTTTAAATGACAAGGCGGGCCTGCACATGTGTGTAACAATATATAAATAAATTAAATAAACATAGTAAATGTTTGCACAACCTGTATTTAAAGACAACTACAGTCTCAACCCACCAGGGCATGTTTTCAACAAGTCCTTATAATAACTTAAATAAAATAATTTAGTCTGCTTTAATGAGATTTTCTAAATTTATTT
Organism: Parasteatoda tepidariorum; assembly: GCF_043381705.1. Lineage (NCBI taxonomy): Eukaryota > Metazoa > Arthropoda > Arachnida > Araneae > Theridiidae > Parasteatoda > Parasteatoda tepidariorum. Next base: position 40,565,747 of record NC_092215.1, read on the forward strand.
GTGTAAATTATCTTAGCCTCAAAGTAGGAATCAAAACGTTAAATGCGACGAATATACAGAAGTTTAATTTTATTTCTATAAAATATCTATATTTTAAAACAATTTTAAAAATTTTAACGTAACTGTTAAGCATAGAATAAAAAAATTTGAATTAAAATATTTTTTACCTATTTACTAATTTTCTATTAAATTTTACTTCAAATGGCCTGATCATTAAAAACGTGGAATGTAAATTAAATACACAATATCTTAACAATAAATTTTTATATTTAATCAGCATTAATAAATTTAATTAATTAATAAATTAAATTTAATTAATAAATTTAATTAATCAGCATTAATAAATTTAATGTAATTGTCTCGAATTAAGCAGTTGACAAAACTCAAAAAACCTATGTATTAAAAAAAAGGCAAATGCAATCGCATTCTACTTTTTCTCTTATATAGAAAAGCGATATAATCGAAAACTCTGAAAAAAATAATAATTTAAATATTTTGCAAAAAAATTTAAATGATCATGTATTTTTATATATTTTCTCCAATTTGTTACTTCTATTATTTAAATAAAAAAGGTATACTTATTTTGTTTTGATAAACTTTTATGAACAATAATTGTGTTAAACAAACTATAATTATCATGTACTCTAGATCGGGACAATAAAAGTTTTTTCGAATAAACTCTGCCTCAAAAGCAAATCAATAAAAAAAAGAAGTTTCCAAATTCTAAAAAATAAATATGACTAAGGTTTCCTTTGTTCCCGGAACTGAAGAATATGTAATTTTTTTTCGGGTTTTTCACTTCAATAAAAGTTAATCTGCAATAAATTGGTTTTAAAAAAAGTTTTTGTTAGAAAAACTATTTGGAAAAGTTAGAAAATATTACGTGTCGAAAGAAAAGGTTCAATTTAGTTTTTTTTAAAAAATCGATTGTTCAATTTTAAAAAAGTTTCATTCCGTGAAAATATAACTTCTTAACTTCTATTTAAAAATTAAATCTTTCCTAAGAATCGTTCCAAAGAATACAGTTTTGAAATAACTAAGACATAACATATATTTATCTTGAATGTATAAAAATAACTACACAAAGGATGCAATCAATTTAAAATTATTGCTGGGTATCTTTTCACATTATTTTACGGCTTAATTCCAGAAATGCTTGATCCACCGCAACTTAATTTATCACGGTGTTACGCTTAGATGGCATTTATAACTGAAGCGGTCTGGAATTAGATCGGTTAAGCGTTACTGAAATGGCTTTTGTGAACTGAAAACGAAAAAACGAATATAATTTAGTTTATTCTTCCTCGATTACGAAAGCATACAATACGTTGATCAGACGAACCAAAAAAGGTGATTTTGGGGTGTTTTAAAAAAAAAGCACTCCAATAAAAACATTTAATGGTATTCTTTGATGTAATTATTGTAACTTGAATGAAGCTGCAAAAGGTTAAAAGAGAACTCATTTCATGGTGTGCCCGATCATCAAAATAAATTAGAATTTCAATTCAACTCAAAAATAATGTTTTAGCACATGGATTCGAAAAGAATAAACTTTGAATTTGTTTTTCATTAAAATAAATGTCAGAGAAATTCTTTAAATGACGTTAATAACTGTTTATAAAGAAAACTACTATTATTTTGAAAAAAAATTTTATTGTGAAAATTCTTTGTATGACAATTCATTGACAAAACAAATGTCATATAGCGTAAAAATTAAAAATATAGATACTTTATTTAATGTTATTTTGCTGAAACTAATTTAAATTTCGGTTTTATTTAATTCTTTTCACACTTCACAAACAGCTAAGATAGTTTATTAAAGCTTTGGAGATAAAATAAGTAGCTTCAGCATAAGAATAGAGCCTACTTGAATTTATCGTTAACGCTTATTAAATTTGAGGAATAGAAATTATCGATTTGGTCTTGAAGGTGCATAACTTCTCAACTTTTTGATGCGGATAAACTTTTGCTTAATAAAATACAAAATATGTTTTAAGAAAATTCCAACTGCTCTCTCTCTCTCTATAAATATTTTAGTGGACTAAGGATTTCTTAAACATTTTTTTTTCAATTTAGCTCATTTATAAAGTGTTAAAGGTTCATAAATCCTTTTGAAGTTAAAAAGAAATGTTAGGGCTTAAACAATATATGGCAAAAAATATTTTTATGAGTTAAGCATTGCATCGCTTAACTTTTAAAATTGAAAATTTTGGTAATTAGTGCCTCAAGGAACAATTACGTATTAGTCAAAAATAAAGAAAAGTTGGCGAATGGAAAGTAATTCCAAAAACAATTTATTATTAACGTCAAAGCCATAAGCAGCACACGCATAATGAAGATAAGGACTGAAATGCAATTCCTGTAATGTAATAAATTTAATGAAATAAATATGCTCGTTCACGTTAATAAGGTCATGGGTTCACTCCCCGCCGGCTGAAGACTCCCCATGAAGCAAATGATGATTGATGCACGTTAAATCTGTTGAGTCACAAAGTCCTCCATGTTTCCATAACAAATCATACCTCTGGCGGTACTAATCCAGGAGTTTCCTTGTATTCCGAAATGGTTCAAAATTACAAGGCTGCGGAGTTGAACCTTAGTAGTCGCAACCTCAAAATTGGGTCGGCTGATCAACGACGGTTATTTTAATTTTATTTATTTTAATTTATTATTTTTATTTTCTTATTTTCGTAAAACGAGGAGCTGAAACGATATTCTTCAATAAAAAATATATTTGTGGAGCTTGAGACTACAATAATGATGCAATACACATTATGTTTTAAATGAAAACAAATTCTTAGTCAAAAACAAACTATTCTAAAAATATCTAATTAGTCACAGTTCATAACATGATGCATATCGGTCTTGTGCAGGAAAAAAACAGCCTGTAATGAATCTTCTGATTCTAGCGAGTTTTACATTTAATTACCCCTAAGAGAGCACATCTTTTAGGTTATTCAATGTACACTTGACCGCTTTTTCTTTCATGATTATAGCACCAAGAAATTGGTTTTTCTTTGCAAAACTTGGTGATGCGTGATTTGCGGTTCACCGATTAATGGAATTAAGAAAAAAAAACAACTAAATTTCAAGTTTTAATTAAACTTATCGAAAGCTTCCTTAAAAGTCCGTTAAACTTTAATTCAGTTCAAGACAATTCTTCATGAGCTTCATACAATAGAAATCGCGATATAAAATATTTAAGAAGATAAATGTGGGAAATTAGTTTAGGTTGCTACTACATTTGGATTAGAGTATGTTGTGTTTGAATGGGGACCTAAAATTGATTTACTTGACATATTTTATGACGAATAATGAAAATCAATACTGTAAACAACTAAATGATACTGACTTTTGAAAGTGCTTTACCACAGGAATTAAACTATTGAGTTTGACTTTTTGATAATAAAAAGTGCTTTACCACTAGAATTAAACTATTGAGTTTGCATTTTTGATAATAAAAAGTGCTTTACTATGCTTACTAGGTGCTTACATTAAACTATTGAGTTTGCATTTTTGACCATCATATAATCAAATTAAATTCCATTATTGAAATAGAAATCACAATATAAAATATTTATGAATATAAATATGGAAAATTAGTTTAAGTTGCTACTACATTTGGATAAGATTATGCTGTGTTTGAATGAGGACCTCAAATTGATGTACTTGACATATTTTATGACGAATAATGAGTACCATTTAAATCATTACTGTAAACAACTAAATGATACTGACTTTTGAAAGTGCATTATTACTGGAATTAAACTATTGAGTTTGCATTTTTGGACCATCAAATAAGTAAATTAAATTCCACATTAGTAAGAGTTTTCGTCTACAATATCGTGGGGAAAAAATCGTGGTGTTTGTGTATATTTACTATATTTAATTAAAATATTCGAGAGAGTTTAAATAAAATATCTGCGACAGTTAAGTAACACCATTCGAACTAATCTGTAAAAAATTACGGATCAAGATACTGAATAAAGTACAGGAACATCCTTCTTAAAATCAATTTTACCATAAATCCATTTTTACCGGAAAATATTATACCGTAATTTTTGCAGTAATAATTATCTGATTAGAATGATTAAATGATTTATGGTAATTATTACTGTAAAAATTATGGTGTATCAGATTTTTTGTTCCGTTGCATGTTCCGGTAAGAATGGATTTCACGGTAAAAAGTACTGCCACCCTGAGTGAAAGTACTTTTTACCGTAATCTGAAATGGAGTTTTTCACATTTTTTAATATCCTTCACATATTTTGTGCATTTCTCTTTTATTGATTTTAATATAATTAATAATATAAAATTACCATTAATAATGACAAATTAACTTTTAATAAACCTTCATGAAATATTTTTATAAATGCAGATGACAAGTTCTAGAGATATTTGTCGTTTTTTTAAGCGTATACAACAAGGCGGCATATTTTTTTGCCAAACTTAGTTTATAATACCATTTGATTTCGTTATTCCTCAACATAATGTCACATGAGTTAGGCGCAGAATAGCCAATTCAAGCTCCTTTGCCATTTACATTTAAATTAGTCAAAGTCAGTTATACTTAATAACAAGTAAAATACATTACAATATAATCAATAAATTTAAAAAATATATTTTTTAAGTAGATCAGTATACAAGTTAACGAAATAAAATATTTGTGATTTAAAATCAAAAAGCATTTTAATTCAAATATGTCACGACCAAAATTCATTTTGATTAAAACTCATAATAATTAAAACCTCTTTTTTATTTAATTTTTTTTACGGAAGAATAATTATTTTTTTATATTTACGTAGTATGTACTTACAATTATTAAGTGCTTATTACAATGCTTGTGGAATCAAAAATCTGAAATTTATTGCTTTCTGCAAGCATTTAAGCCCTACAGGCGTTATAATGTTTTAATTTTTGTATTACTTTTTGCGAGGATTTAAAAAAAAGTATACCTTAAGAAATATGAGTTATATATGAAAAAAATAAATACTGTAGTCATATAAATTAATCCTTTTTTTTTCTCAAAACTTGATTAACTTTTTGTTGATATAACAACTAAAATGTTTCAGAAAAATTACAATTGAGAGAGAAAATTATATATAATTAGAGGTAGAAAGATTTATGAAAAATACTAAGCGCAAGATGTGCAGTTACAAAATCTAACCAAAATTTAATTAAAGCCTTTATTGAACTCAAAATGGGCCAACTAAAATAGAAATATTAATATTATTTTATGAAATTATGTGTTTTAAAAAAGTTTTTACGCGTTCAGTCATGGGTTGAAATAATTTCCAGCTAATTTATAAGAATTAGATATTTTTTTACATTTATTTGATTTGTTAGAAATAATTTATTTCGAATAATACTATACGAAATTGAACAGAAATGTTTGCTATTGTGCGAAATAGCAAGTTTCTTTCAAAGCAAAGATTAACCTCCTTGGTTATAAAAAAATAATACTGCAAAAAAATTGAATTTTTAATAGAAATATGTCCTCTACCATACGGATATAAAATTAAAATAATTTTAATGGAGAATTTATCAAAAAATTTAATTGAAAAATCAATCGTCTGGCACTTCAATTAAACAAAGTTATTCAATATTTTTCGCAGTCAGTTATCTTCATTTCGTAAAAAAAATTGCTTTTTACAATCGGTTGCCATAGTAACGGGAAAAAAAGAGAATCATATTGAAAGAGAATTAGACATCTTATTTTTTATCTTATAACCGTCGTTGAACAGCCGACCCAATTTCATGACTTTACGCCTTGTAATTTTGAACCCAATCCAGAAGATAAGGGAACTCCTGGATCGGTATTGGGAAAAATTTGCCTTCGTGGAGGACTTTTTGATGGAGCTAACCCGCATTTGCGTTACATGGAGGAGAAGACCACGAGAACCTCCCACGGTTAGCCTGACCGCAGGGGGACTCTAACCCATGATCTGTCTACCACTGAGGATATTTCACGTCAGCACTGTGGTCGGTGCAAGCCGGATGCGGAATTCGTATCGACTAGGATTCGAACCCAGTTCGCCTCATAGGAAGGCGAACGCTCTATCCCCTGAGCCATCGCGGCTCAGAATGAGATATTTATATAATTTTTTGAAATAAACGAATTGAAACGTCCCATTCTCCTATAACTAAAATTGCACTTTTATGGTTGCAGGTACACGGAATGCTCTTTTTCTCTTAAAATAGTAGGTAATAGTAGGCTAGTAAGGGAAAATAGTTCAATGACTTATGTTTTTCAAAAGTACTGGACGATTTGTTTCTGTTATTAAATTCTTTACTAAATTTTCCACTTAATACTGTTTGTATTTTTATCTCTGTATGGCGGAAAAAGTAATTTAGTTTGAAATTAAAATTTTATCTTTGCAGATTTATTTTTTTGTTTATAACATGAATTTTATCATTATTATTTTCTTTTAAAAGTACTTATTATTCCATGCAAAACCATAATTCAATTTCCTGCATTGATTGTTGATAGATATATTATTTTAATAAATGAGGCCAAACATTTTCAATTGCTTATAACAAACTAGCATTTTTTTCTTCCTTTTTTGGAATATTAATCTGACCCAAGACAAATCACATCACATTCTATATAAATCACTTTGTTTAACAAAACAATATTAGCTTTAAATTTTCCTGTTACAGTTGAGAAATTTTGTTTCAATTGAGTCACACAATCGCAATAAATTTATTAAAGAAAAATAAACTTAATCACAATTCGAGAATAGTTTCAGTAACCAAACTTAATTGCTCCACTGATATTATTTTATTTTATTTCGTTTTGGATTTTTTTATATGCATTAAATAGAGATTTAATAATTTTTAAATCTTGTTTGACATAAGTTTGAGATTTGTTTTCTTTTGTGTTATTATCGTTAAGAAATTGAGGTCATCGCAACTGGTTTCCCTTAAAGAAGATTGAAGTCAAGGGGTGCGTCAAATAGCCATTGTTTTGATTCAAATATATGAAAATTAGAATGAAAAATAAGTATACATAAAAGAACTCGTTGAATATAATCTTTTCATGTTTTTAATGTTTGGTGATAGCTTATAAACTTAGCACTTTTTCAACGATCTGTAAGTAATGCATTTGGGGTATCAATACACACAAATGACGGCTTATAAATTGAATTCAGAAGAGAAATTGCTTACAAACTACACTGTGAAAACCGTGGTGTAATATCTGGCAGAAACAACCCAAAGAAATTGTGGGAAAGAACGCTTTATTTACCCCTTAACGATCGGTTAATTTTCAAGAAAACGGTCATAAAAGGGCTTATTTTTAAGCTTTTGCATTTATATTACGTATTTGATTAGTGCTGAAATCTAGTTTAAAATAAACTAACTATCCATAATTACCCTAAAAAATATCCTGGTACTGCTGTCTGGTGTGTAAAATGAGAAATAAAATGTTTTCTGGGCAAAGGAAATGAATTAGTTATATTCTTATTGGCGCTTTGCTACTGAACACTCCAGCCCGTCAATATCACGGGAGCGAGAAATTGTGGGCGAAAACTCACCCCGCCATTTTCACGGGAGCGAGAAGGAAGGGGTTAATGGGTTAACACCAAATCAAGGTTTCATATACGATTTAAAAGATGTAATTTAAACTTAAACCATTATAATGGAATAGTCTTACACTAAAATTTCACTTTATCACACTATAGGAGCATTATTTTCACTTTCGTAAACACCAATGTTGGCGAGCTTTGAATAGCAAGAATTCGACAAGCGTCAAGTAGAGTATCGCCAGTATTTTGTTTACATTCTGGAATGAGCTGGCGAGTGTTTGTTTTTTCTTTCAACGGCGATATTCATCAACAGAAATGAAAATTTGCTGCCTTTAAATATGTGACCAAACTTTAAAATAAAATAAAAAAATCGGTGCTTAGTTGCCATTAGTTGTGCTGAATGTTTACAAGAAAAAAAAACAAGTGTTTGTAAGAATGATGTCATGAGTAACGCCATAAAAATGTCACGGCAAAAAGAAAGTTTTATCATCTAAGTTATGAGCATGCGTATGTTTAATTATACAATTCGCTATTTCCATAAAAAATATTAAATTTATTGAATTTATCAATTTTCTAATATTGCACATGAATGTTATAATAGTTCATAAGATATAATTTATGGTATAGTGCTTAGTTCCAAACATGTCTAAAAATCGTACTGCAAATTTTTAAATCTTGAAAACAGATAAAATAAGAGAAATCGCATTCACATGATTACCCACTACGTACATTATAATTAATTTCATTCCAGCTGTTATTCACATTCTTAGAGATAATTTGTAATGACAAAAGAATAAATAAAAGTAAATACCGAATAAGGCCCTTCATCGACGAAATATTCAACAGTGCTGAACGGTCCATACTGATCTTTGTCAACAGCTTTGATTCCCTGGATGACTGTTGATCCCACTACAGTAACCTATAAATAAATATATTTTTTATGATTTTATTTTAAAAAATAAGAATTTTGAACAAAAATTTAAACAAATGAATTGCCTCTGATTAAAAACACAAATTTTGAACTGAGGATTAGATTGATGAAGAAAAAAAAACGAAGAATATCACTTGGATTTATGATAAGCTTTAACTCATAATTATCATAAGCTTTTTCTCTTGTTAGCTCATATGAGTTTCTAACTTTTTTTTAAATAAAAGTAAAGCCTGATAGTTACAACTTTCAAAGTACCGTTTTCCTTAATAGTCGTCATAGTTTCAATTAAATGTAAACAACAAAGTTTCAACGAAAATGCAGTTCTTTAACTTCATCTCTAATTATATCACATAAAATGTTGTTTAAAAATTTGAATTCCAAGTATCAAAACTTACTTCACTGATATTGACACTGTATGGCGCACCAACAAACATTGGCGCATTATCATTGGCGTCGGTGACAATAATCCTAACAGGTATTGTTATGCTCTGAAAAGAAACAAAAAAAAGTAAGTTTTATAAGCAACTCAGAGAAATTTCAGAAGCTCTTACAACTATGATAATAAATTTAACGCTATATTATTAAATTTATATGAATCAAACTTTTACAAACTGAATTCACATGAATCCAGTCTATATAAATCAAATTTAGCATATCATTCACTATAAATAAATTCTAAATGAATTACTTTTTATAAATGAAATTAAATAAAACATATAGTAATATATAACAATTTGGTGCACAGAAGAAAATAGATGCTCACATTTTACGAAACTTTCTTCGTTTTTGACGAAACTATTTCCTGGTATATGCTTCGAGCGAAATTTTCGTCAAAGTGACGAAACTTCTTCGAAGAAACGAATTTCATCATAATTAACGAAATATTTCGTCATTCTACTTTTTTCCCCCCCAAAAAAATGCATTCGTGAGCTCCATGTAGGTGGATCATTGTTTTCCAGACAACAGAAGAAAGATAGATAGAACAGAGAGATAAATTACACAGATGCCTTTAAGCGGGATTCGACATCTTGACTACCATAGAGACCGATCGGTTTGTTTCGTGACTTTATTTTCGATAGCCTGGTCTTCTAGTTTCGACATTCTAGTAAGCAATCTCCCAGAATACACTGTGATGAGGTTTCAAGTTAAGGAAACATTTTCGTCATATATTTGAGAGTTCGCGCTTTGTCACAAACTACGTGGTTTCATAACGAAATGAAAATCGCAAAATAATGCTCAAAATTAACGAAATACAGCTCAAGGATTGCTGAATCATCGAAAGTAAGAATTATATTTCTAGGAGTGTGTATAAAAAAATGCATAAAATGATGTGTCTCGTGGGTGTTTTAATTAATCTTTTATTAATGGTTAACACTGCTATGCAACTTTTCATTTTTATTTTAGTTTCTGTTTTAGTTAAAAAGTTGGCATATTTCCCAAGAAAATTTTTCTAAAAATATCTATCGCTAATAAATACGATATTTAAAAAAACTGAAGTTTTGCTAAAATAAAATGGTATGTTCCTGAAAGAGACGTTGAAATTATTTTTTTGATAAATTTTGTTTATACAAAAAAAAATCCCATACTAATTCTAAACTTAAAAATTCGTTATAATTCATGTTTTTCACGTTTTATTTTTTCAACAAATTATTTTTAAATATTTTAAAAAAGTGTACATTTTTCATGATTTTAAGCAATGCAATTTTAAATGAAAAATTCCCAAATTTAAACGTAATTTGGCACAACAGTATGTATTTGAAATTAACAGTAAATAAAAACAAAAAAATTGAAATATTTGAAAAAAATGCTTCAAAAATTAATTTCTGTTTATAAAATCACCAGACGTTGTGCTAACAATAATTTACGCTGCATATAAATGACTATTCGTTAGCCATATTCTTCATATAATAAGCATAAAAAGAGTAAAAACCTTAAATAAAGTAGAAAAACTAGACTCATGTTGCAATTTTAACATAACGCATTTATTGCTGTTGAGGTATACTAAATATATTTTTAAAGAACTGCATAAAATTATATATAATTAGCAAAATGAAAATTCTTGGAAGGAATTGGATTAATATATCACTAAAAAGGGAGCTTGATTTTAAAATTAAATGTTTAAGCAATGAAGTTATAAATTGATTCTGATGCGCATGACAATATGTGTAGTTAACAAGTAAACAAAATAAGGAATGGATAAATAAATAAAACTATAGCAGTGGAAAAGTAAATAAAAAATGCGACAACATGTAGAAATATTTTTGTTTACTTCAATGCAAAAAATGGATGTTAAACAATATCCTTATTACTAAAAAGTCACTACCTAGTTTTTACAATGTAAAAAACATTGTTTAACATTTTACTTTACTAATATTTTCTTTGTATTTATTGACATTCAATTATAAAGAAATAGCAATGAGCACTGCTAAACATCATGCCTGATTTGTCGATTTTATGAATCATTTCAGTCATAAAAACTTCTTAAATATACATATTACTTGAAAAATGACTCGAAAATGTTACTAAATGAGCATAGAACATCAAAAGAAAGCGTTTTGGCTGCCTAACCATGGTCATGGCCTAAAACGCATCACCAAAATGACAGACAAAAAAATTTTAATCGAACAAAAAAGAAAAGTCTCCCCCGTAAATTATGCCAATTAGGATCCCAAATCCAGGTTACGACAAACTCCTGTTGCCATAAATAAAATGTACATTGAAGAATAAATTCACCAAAAAGTAGATCCTCTTTAGTACGCTTGAACGCTTTGTAGTTGCTTTCTTTCAAAAAGACAAAGATTTTGAGAAGAAATCGTCCGAATTGGACTCAATATTTGATTATAAGTTGTAGAAAATAAAATTGAAAATTACGCATTTTTCACATTTTAAAGTAAAGCAATCTGAAACAAAACATCTGTATTTCATTTTGTTTTGAAGGAAGAGTTGATAAGTACAATATAATTTGGGCAATTTCGAGAAGATAAATTATAGGCTTCATTTTTATTGTTATTTTAATGGTTTAAAATAAACAATTGTAAAGTAAAAATGTAGCTCATTTTTTATTCTTTTTTAAACATCTGAAAATGTGCCAAAAAAGCAATTTCAAAATTTCAAACTGTTTTATTTATGTATTTTTTATTATTTTCCTAAATTATTTGTATGCTATTATTTTCACGCTGTTAAACAGAAATTAAATACGACTGCGAATTCAAATTATTATTCCAATGAAATTAATATTCTAATAATTAAAATTCTAATAAAATTACCATTCTATAGGGTAATGGCATTTCTGGTGAAAAAAGTTATTCCATAATTTGTAAAACCAAACTATACGGTATTTAAACGAATCATTTGGTAATTTTTCCTTTCATATGTGAATGATTTACCGGAAATTCTGTTTTTTTTTAAAAATAAAACCAAAATATACGGTATTTAAACCAATCATTTGGTAATTTTTCCTTTCATATGCTAATGATTTACCGGAAATTCTGGTTTTTTAAATTATAGCTCTTATTATCACAGTTTTATGAAAAAATAGAAAACTTAAAAGGAAATTTAACCAAATACATAGTTGTTATGCAATGCTTTAAACTATTTAAACTATTTACAGCATTTACTAAATTTTTTCATATATTATTAAACCATACTTTATTGTTAATTTTATCTAAAATCATTACCAAAGTGCTTCGAAAAAAATGCCGAACTTTTTTTATCCCATTGAGCCAGAAATACGGTAAATTTTATCATATTCTGGTAATACAAACCATATATTTTTCTCAGTGCGAAAAACTTTCGTTTCGCATTAATATTTGCAGTTATTTAAAAAATATCCGTTGAAAGAAGTAGATAATAATAAAAAAAATGAAAATAAAAAAAGAATAGAAACACTTCTAGTGTAACTTAAAGTGACTGTTTTGGATTTAGAATCGTTAAGACTTTCATGTGCTAGAATCGTTATGACCTTTAAGTATGGAGATAGATTGAGATCCACAATTATGTCTACATTTCCCTGGAATCCATTTAAGACAAATTGTTTAAAATAAAAATCTAAAAAAAAATAATTAAGTCAATATCTTTCAAAAGAAATTCTAAAAATAGTTCAGGAAAAACCAAAAAACAGTTTATTTTTTAAAACTCAGTTTTCAATGATGAATTTATCTGATTTTAAACTCTAGCGACTCATAAATTTAATCTGTTCACCGTTATATTTCATTTTATAGCCGGCGTTCAACACCAGATCCAATTCTGAGTTTACGACCATAAATGAACATCTTCATTTTCTTGTATTTTTGAACCCGACCTAAAAGACAATGGAACTCCTAGAGCCGTGATGGCGCAGGGAATAGAGCGTTCGCCTTCCAATGAGGTGAACCGGGTTCGAATCCCAGAGATGGCTGGCAGATACGAATTTCGCATCCGGCTTGCACCGACCACAATACTGGCATAAAATATCCTCAGTGGTAGACGGATCATGGGTCAGAGTCCCCTTGCCGTCAGACAAGCCGTGTGAGGTTTTCGTGGTTATCCTCCCCATGTAACGCAAATGCTGGTTCGCTTAATCAAAAAGGTCTCCCCGAAGGAAAATTTCTCCCAATACTTGATCCAGGAGTTCCCTTGTCTTCTGGATTGGGTTCAAAATTACAAGGCAAAGTTGAACATAAGTAGTCGTAAATCCAAAAAATTGGGTCTGCTGTTCAACGACGGTTATAAAATGAAATAATATAATACAAAATAAAATTTTAAAAATTGGAATTCTTATATCAAGCAATGAGACAAACTAACCTTTGTGGAGCATTTTTTGATGAAACTAACTCACATTTGCGTTACATGGAGAAGAAAACAACAAAAACAGTCACGATTACCCCTTACAATAAAGGTATTCTATCCCATGATCCATTCACCACTGAGGATATTTTACGTAAGTACTGCGGTCAGGTGCAATTAATCCTTAATCAGAGTTCGCATCAACCAGCCACCGGTGTGATCCGAACCTGTGTCACCTCATTCGGAGAAGAATGCTTTATCCCCTGACCCACCGCGGCTCCAAATCACCATTACATTAATCACAACTGCTAACATGAAGTGGCGTAGCTAGTGGGAAGGGGGCAATAGGGAGCGTAGGTCCCCAGGCGAAGCCTTACAGAGGGGCCTAATTCATGAAAAATAGTTAAAAATGAATTCCAGGGTAAAGTAGGCTGTAACTCTAGGCTAGAACTCAAGGCTAGTACTAGTACTCAGGGTACTCTAGTCTGTAAGAAATTCCGCATCAAATTACAGAGACTTTTGGTGTATTATCCATAAAACCCATTTTCACCATAAAATATTAAACTATAAGTTTTACAGTAATATCTATTTAATTAGAGTGATTCGGTGATTTTACTATAATTATTACTTTAAAAATTGCGGAGCATCATATTTGTTTGTTCTGTAACATGTTTCGGTAAAAAATGATTTTAAGGTAAAAAGTATTGGCACCCTGAGTGCCTATACCTCTTACCGTACATAATTTTTTTCTGGAAATTATTTAATTGTAGTTTTATAGAAACTACTTTAGTAACATACATTGTTAAATTTTTAACGAAATTGAACGAACATTTATGAAGTTACACTTCAAAAATGAAATAAATTTAAGAACGAATTAAGTCTAATATAAATAATATACTATAATGTAAAAATATGTAAATGTCTAATGTAATGTAAATGTCTAATGTAATGTAAATGTTTAATGTATTGTAAATGTTTAATGTAAAAATATACTATAATATTTCAAAAATTCAAATAAAAAATATTAATTAAAAAATATCGATAGTAAAAATCTGTTGGCTTTACAAAGCCTTACAGAATCTTTAAATTTTTAAATAGCAAACCCTTAGAAATCAAGGAAACGGAAAAGAGTTCAAACACTTTTCTATAAATATTCATCAAGGGTCATACATGATGAGTAGGATTCTGCGAAAAATGTTCCATTGTTAAGAGAATAATAGCCAGAAATGAACGGACACATTTATAAATGTAGTGCCATAAACCACAGATAGCAACAAGTGGAAACGTTACACCTCAACGATTATTCTTAAGGACGTTTGCAATATTCGAAGTACTGCACAGATAGTTGAAAGGGTGCTTAGTTTCAGCTATGAGTTTGCATACAATGGTAAATCAAGGAAAAATCTTATTATGTTGTGTGTTTTACTCAAATATCATAAATGTTGGGCTAAATCATGTAGTTGAATATACAAGTTTTGTTCTTGCAGTTAGTCTCAATCATTAACCTTTTGTTTAAACAATAAAAAGGAAGCGTTGGGGTGCTCTAAGTAATTATTTTCGCACGAAGATTTGAAAGAAAAAAATAGTTTTATATTTAGAAAGAAAATAAAAACTTAGTATTTTAACGCAGAGGTCTTCAACCACCAAGCCATGGATCCAATAGCACCGGGCCTCTCAGAGAACGTTAAACTATTTCCATTTTATTTACAGTGGTGTATTTCTCTCGTGTTAATACGACTTTCCAAGGACGAGAAGCTAACCGAGAATTGAGAGACATTTCATAAATACGCATCAATACCATGCATGCAATTATATTTTACTTTAAAGGCATATTTAAATACAATTAAATTAAAATTAATGAATGAAAACAATCTGAAATATAAACAATCAACGTCCCACCATCCCCTATCCTCTACAGGATGCGAAAAAGTATCAAAACTAAAACAAATATATAACCGTAATGAATGTTCCCTAAAAAAACTTTTGTTGCACCATTTTTGGTACTAAGGTAAACTAAAGAAAAATTTACACTGCATTACGTCATATTTTTTATTTAATTATTTTTCTATATTTTATTTTATTTTTTATTCCTTTTTTTGCTTGTTTATTTACTGACAGCACATATTTAGAATCAATTTATGGTTTCATTACAAAAACATCTCGTATAAAACAAGCATATTTTAAATAATATATCTGCACTAATTCTTTCAAATTAGTGTTATTTTGGCAATTATATATCATTTTTTGCACGGTAGCTACAGTTCTGTACCTAAAAATATATTTAGTTTAACTCAACACAAAAAATGGTGGCATCAATTTTTCAAATATTTTTACAGTATATATACTGTACCTAAAAATGTATTTAGTTTAACTCAGCACCAAAAATGGTGGCATCAATTTTTCAAACATTTTTACAGTATATATCCTGTACCTAAAAATGTAATTAGTTTAACTCAACACCAAAAATGGTAGCATCAATTTTTCAAACATTTTTACAGTATATATACTGTACCTAAAAATTTATTTAGTTTAACTCAACACCAAAAATGGTGGCATCTATTTTTCAAACATTTTTACAGTATATATACTTCGTATTAGCATGTACGAAGTACATTGACAGAGATGTGAAATGTATACAATGTACAGTGCACAAAAGGAAAAAAATAAACAGCTTAAACTTTTAATCAAATGAATGGATTTATACATACTAAGATGCAATTTAATGATTCAATAGACATACCTTAAATATGATCATATTTAAGATTTATATGATATTGTTTATACGATATATACATTAATGCATTATATGATATATATATGATAATATATTTTATGATATATATGATTATATATTATACGATATTATTTATTATTTATTATTTTTAACATTAACATATTATTATATGAACTGATTTTTACACAGAAACACATCAATGCTTCAGGGGCTTGTTTTATTAATGACTAAGAAACTCAAGAAACCAATTTAAAAAATACTGCATTAAAAAAATTCTTCGTTGAGTAACAAGCATGCATTATTCAGTACTAAATCAATACATGTATAGATATATATTGATTCCTTTGTGTAGCCTTAAAGCAATCTAAATATTAAAAAGAACGATAGTTGTTGCCTAGAGTATAAGCAACCAATAAAGATTGCAGATTGCACTAGGCTTTTGCCTTTAAAGCACATTCCTAATAAAACAGATTATCTTTTATAGCTTTTAAAATAAAAACAAATAGAAGGTCTCTATTTTTAATTACGTAAAATATCCAGTGTCAATATTAAACAAAATTTATTAAACTCGCTTATTAAGTGGAAAATATTCATAAAAAAGGTTTAAAAAAAGACACATTTGACAGATTTGCACATAATCGAAGCGAATTATACTTCGTTAGTCTAAGTCGCTTTCTAATGATAACATAAAAAAAACTCTCTGTAATAAACCCTCAAATTCTTTATATAATAAGACCAAATTCTTATTACAATCATTAGCAAAACAAATTTAATAGATTCCCAATAAAAAATGGGATTTATAAAGTAACCATTTTGAATCGCGTGGTGCAACGCAATAAAGTAAAAAGTAGATCTTCCAATTGGATGTTACCTAATTATATAATAAATAAATAGGGTAAGTAGATGTTATTCATATTTGGAAGAAACACAAGCAATAAAAGTATCGTAAAATCTTCAAACAACAATATGCACTTAGGTAGTTCCGCTGACTAAAAGATCATTGGTGCGTTAAAAGGAGATTATTTGACCCATGGATTTAAATCCATGCCTGGCAGGTATTTTTATCGAAGATCATCATTGTTAACTACTTTAAAAAAGAGTTTTTATAGTTAGCCTAATTTATTTAGGAATTTAAAGAAATAGAACTTACGTCGAATGATTTATACAGAGATAAGGAAAAATACCTAATAAGGGCAAATGAATTAATAAATAACTTAAGAGTGGACACAACATTTAATGATTGGATAATGCATTGTGGCTTAGACCTGAAAATAACCACTTGGCACGCAGCGAGTCAGGAAAGAAGAAAAAAAGTGGCTATTTAAATTAAATAAACTACTAATCACTTTTTTTTCGCTTTTTTTAAAAAAGAATCGTTGCATATTAAAACTTCATCAATATAGAAAAAGACTGAGAAACAGAATTTTCATTAAAATATCCAATGTCACCATTCCAAATTTTGATCCATCAAAATCCATCAATTTGTGATGGAAAGATTCATATAGAAGGAGAATTATTTAACAATCCACAATTTCAAAGATGAAATGTATATGTTACGGTGAAGCACCGAAATCTGGAGAATGCCGACATTCACCGGTGAATGTCACCATTCACGTAGTCGCTTTGGTGAATGTCCGAAATATTTGTTATATCCAATTTTATATTAATTTATTCGTTAATATTATTATATTTATTTGATATATTTATATTTATTCTATATTTTAATACTTACTGACGATAGATTAGAAGAAACATCAGTGTTTGGAGTATCGGGCAAATATATACCGGGCAATGGCACTTGACCTTAAAAAAGCATCAGTGTAGGGTATACCGGGCAAATGTATACCGGGCAGTGGCACTTAACCTTAAAAAAACATCAGTGTAGGGTTAAAATATCGAATAAATGTAATTATATCCACGAATAAATTCATATCAAATCGAATGTAATAAATATTTCAGACATTCACCAAAGCATATCTGTGATTGTCGACATACACCGGTGAGGGTCCGAATGTGCAAGAATGTAATGAAATAGTCGATCTTTCACCGACGTATTTGGTGATTGTCAACATTCTCCGGTGAAAGTCAACAACCACCGATTTCGGTCTTTCGCCGTGACATATACATTAAATGTATTTGCTCCCCAAATATATTTGCATAAAGTTCTTAAAAAATCAGTATGTTTAACTAAATTTTGTCACACATTTATATTTATTGTTGCATGTTACACTTTTTATTGTTGAATTAACTTTTTATTGTCGTAAATTATTTCTGATATGAATTTTTTTTTATTTGAAATTTAATCCAAGCAAAAAAAAAAGTTTGCAAAAATGACTGTTAAATGAAATGGAATTATCGATATCGGCCACTGACTCATTTATGCTGGAGGAGGAAATAGCGTCTAGTAAGTCATTAGAGTCTACGGGCGACTGACAGCTAACTGAAAATTTAAATTTTCAGGTCTATTTTTAGCTATTACAACGGTAATATATAATTGGCAGATTTGTAAAAATCGAATTGAATTTTCAACACTTATAGTAAAAATTTCTTAAATACCTACGGTTCTATACTTTTCGAGTAGTGTGAAGAAATGAGTTTCATGTTTAAAGTTTTAACTGTACAATCATTCAAAGTAACCGCATTTATAGTTAAAATTTCCTTTATTGTATTTAAAGTAAAATTGCATTTATTGTTTTTTAATGCAGCATAAATATTTTATCTAAAATAATAAATGCACAACTTTTGTAACAAAAGCAATTTTTTGATTTTGAATGGTAAAATTCTACTTTACAGATAATAGAAGTAGATCAGATGTTTATATTCATTTAGGAACAATTTGTAACAATTTTGAACAAAAATGTCTACTTTATAGCAAGAGTATTTTACAGATTTATATTTATTTTTGCACTGTTACTTCTTTAGTGTATAAAGTACATAATTATTTTTAATTAAGTGACCTAATTCATGGATACTTTGTGTCGTAATATATTAAAGGTAATTTTCGTAACTTTTGATTTTAAAAATTCACTTTTTTGCTTCCTAATTTATCTACATAAAACTAGATTATTGTGAAGAATTAAATGTAAATAAAATTCAATTATTGAGTATAGTATTCAATTATTGTATACAAAACTCAACTTCTTTTTAAAACTCGGTTATTATTTTTAAAGCTCATTTATAATGTTTGATAAAGTTATAAAAATGGTATTCTAATAAGTGAATTAGACTAATTTCAAATCTCTTTTTCTTGTTTTCTAGCGTTTTTTGTCATCTCTGATCATTTCTTCGAGGACGCATTACCATTATTTTTATCGTTATTATTATTTTAGTAATTGAATTTACGGATTTCTGATATCATGTAAAACTCCAAAAATTTAATTGTGCGTCAATTTATTCTTCACTGCTGTCAAATTTAAACATTCAAGACATTTTAAAAATATATGAATGTGAATTGTAGAGAGTTAATATTTTATGCTTAATCAACCTTATTGAAACTTCTTAAAACAAGAATTAAAACTCTATTACATTTCCTATTATGCAAATCAATAGCAAAATATAAATTAAGGTGCCTAATTTTTTTCGTGGGTGGTTTTCTTCCCTATTTTTTAAACAACTTCTAGTTTAACAAGTTTAGTTTTACATATATCTTCTTTAATATTTCAGAAAATAAGTTCCCCTTCAGTATTTCTTATTATAACTCAATTAAAAAATTTATATATTAAATTTTAAAAAAAATAAAAAATCGATATTTCTCTGTAAATACCCAAACTTATATATTTTTAATTTTAATTTAAAAAATTATAACCAAATATATTATAAACGACGTTGACCCAATTTTGGGTTAACGACTAATAACAAAACAGCCTTGTAATTTTGAACCCAATCCAGAACTCAAGGGAACTCCTGCATCCTACAGTATTGGGAGAAGACTTCTTTGAAGGAACTAACCCGCATTTGCGTTGCATGGAAAGGAAAACCACGAACACTTCCCGCAGTTAGTCCGGCTGCACGGGGACTCTAACCCATGATCCATCTACCACTAAGGATATTTTACGTCAGCACTGTGGTCGGTGCGAACCGGTTGCGGAATTCGTATAGACCAGCCATGGCTGAGATTCGAACCCGGTTCACCTTATTGGAAGGTGAACGCTCTATCTTCTAAGCCAATACAGCTCTATAAGCAAATATAGGAATCGCATAAGCTAAATCAAATGCAGAAAAGTAAATGTATGCTATTGAGTAAAAGAATTTAAAAATGTATAAATAAATTTTCACGCCAAATCTTAAGTATTCCTTAATTTCTCATTATACTTATATCTTCTCTAAGACTTCACAACCTATTACTACCTCCAATTTTTTTTGCCAATGCTCTATCATAAAATTGTATAAATGAAAAATTATGCAAATGTAGATTTTTATGTCAATATATTTATTACTTTAATTTTTAAAATAATAAAAAAAAATTATTTCTAGCAACAGAAAGAATTCAATGTATGAGAACCTAATTTAGCAAATTCTAAACATGATTATTAAGAATAAATAAAAAAAAATGACTTATTGCTCTTGCACAATATTATCTCCGGCTCAAAATCACCATTATTAGATAAATATCTCAAATCTTCCAGAACCTTACTGGAACTACTTATTGCCCTTCGATATAAATCATATATCGAGGCATCAGATAAAATAAAAAATCGCGGTATTCTAGCTTCCTGTTTTATTCTATTCCAGTCTCTGGACTTAGTCTGACCTCGTTTACCCCTCTTCCAATTACGTTGAAGCACCAACCAATTCGTGCAACAGCACTTCAAACGAAGAAAGAAGAAGCACAAAGACAACTTGTAAGCTACTAGGCCAAAGTTGCTCATTATTCGCTTTATCTTTTAGTGACCGGACGAATTAAATCTTGAATTAGTGACACAGCCAACGAATCGAACATCCTTAGAGGAATCTGTGACTAAAATTAGATTTGCTTTCATGAGCGCAGTTTATAAGTAAATTGGTATCCTAAGACTTAAGTTTTCCGTTTGAAAATGTAAAAAAATAAGTAGTTGTCTAGCCTGGAAATTCGGATTTAAGTTACCGCATCGTTGACAACTAATGAGCAAATTATGGGGAAAAGTTCAGAATCTGTCACATTTATTTTTTTTCTGTTCAAAGTGTTGCCATACTTGTTAAGCTGATGTGTGATATACACTAAGCTGTTTTAACGAAGTGAGAAAACTCAAATAAAGTGATTTAATGGCGTTTATAAACAGTTTGTAGATTTTAAATGCGTTTAGGTGTTCTTTAATGGCTTGTAACTAATAGCATTTTCCTAAATCTTTTATGTACTCAATGTGCACGGGGGGAAAATTCTGGTAAAATTATCATATCGTATATGGTAACTGATAGTTTGTAACTAATCGAATGTAACTGAATCTTTAATGTAAAACAAATACTCCATCTGTACCCAGAAAAAAAATATGATAAAATTACCATACTGTATGGTACTGATAATTCTGGTAAAAAATCCTAATTCTGGTTAATAAAACCAAGATATACGGTATTTAACCCTTTGACGCAGAATTTTATTTAACATATTTTTCATATTATTTTCATTATTTTGTATAAATTTAGGTCAAAATAAGTGGAAAATATTGAATTTAACAATTTAATAATTTTTAGTTATGAAATACAGACGGACACCAATGTCCCTTTCGGAGTTAGAGGTAAAATTTTCCAAGCATGGCTCACTTGATTGATTTTTCAAACATTGTTTTTTTTTTTCAACTTTTCACTTATTTGTATCTAAGAGAGAGAGAGCAATTTATCATTGAAATCTCTTTAATTTGCAAAATCAATTATTGATAAATATTTGAATGATAATGAAAATAATTAATACGTCGTTTTATTTTACATTTTAGAATAAACATAATTTCGAGAATCTAGCAGATTTTATAAGGTTGTTTTTAAAATTAAGAAAAATACCAAAATATATTTTACTTGCAATTAGAGCATTAAAAAATCTAATTTTCTGCAGCCTAAATGCGGTAACTAGTTTAACCATCTTACTACATAAATTTATCATTATTTTTTAACCATAACACGATATTACGGTTCAACTTAAACGTAAACATGTTTCAATTTGCAATTACAATTAGAGATTATAACAATTTCTTACGGTATTGTGATGCAAAATTTAACGTTAAAGCTATATTTCAGACAGTTCATTGCCTCAAAACCTGATGCGGATATATTGCGTCAAAGAACAACACTATTTTTTTAAACAAAGTAACCAACCAAACCAAAAGGTAATCCAAATAATGTTACTGAGTCAGATGCAAAAACAAATGGACGAGATATTTTTGGCTCATTAAATCATTAAATTAAACACTAAGCTATGTTAAACATAACATTTTGACTACAGAAGATCGTTTAATTTGCTATTATTCAGGACATTTACTAATAGTTTTGGTGCACAGATTACACAAATAATATTATGCAATTTTCGAATCATTGCTTCACGTTGTGCAGTGAAATTGTTCAACTCTGCTGTGTTTCCTGTTATTTTACGAATTTTCACTTTCTATATTGTCTTGCGTTATATTTTGACACGTGATTACGCATGACGCGATTTCGTTCAAGTTGAACTTGGTCAATATGCAATAAGTTTTTTAAAAAAATATACGATTTTGTGATCATGCTTGCACTGTAAAAGCTTCCGAATCAAATTAATTTTAAAAGTACTGGCACCATGAGAGCAGCATCTGTAAAATCCATTTCTACCGTAAAATTTTATATCGTAATTTTTATGATAAAATTCATTTACGTAAAAATTACGGTATAAAATTTCACTTAGTTGAACGTAGTGGCTAAGTTGAACGTTGATAGGTTTGCAACATGTTTTACTAAGTTTTAGGAAATTTAAACGGTTTTTGGTCCGGCTTGCACTGTAAAAAACAATCCGGACCAAATTACGGAAAAAAGTACTGAGACCCTGATTGTAGCATCCGTAAAAACAATTTCTACCGTAAAATTTTTATGCCGTAATTTTTACGGTAATGTTTATTTAATTATGATGATTCACTGATTTTCCAGTAAATATTACTGTAAAAATTGTTCAACCTGATTCTATTTCTTGTTCCCTTGCAAATTTTTATATTTTCTAACGTTATATTTTGATACGTGGTAAAGCATGACGCTAATTTGTTCAAGTTGAAAGCAGATGGATAAGCAACTCGTCTTGCTAAGTTTTAAAGTGTAAACAATTTTGTTATCCGGCTTGCATTGTAAAAAAATTCTAAATCAAATTACGGTATAAAGTACAGGCACCATGAGTGCAACATCCGTAATATTCCTTTCTAACGTAAAATTTTATGCTGTAATTTTTACGATAATATTTATTTAATTATATTGATTTAGTGATTTTTGCAGTAAATGTAACTAGAATAAGTACGGTATATCAGATTTTTAATGGATTTTAATAGTAATAATTGATTTTGTGGTAAAAGTACTGGCACCCTGACTGCAGCCTTCATAAAATCAATTCTAATAATTTTAAGGGATTTTATACATGTTGAACTTAATGTGCCATTATTTGTACTATTTTTTCGAATCCAGTTTCACTGTAAAATGGTTTTTACAGTAAAGAGTATTGCCGTATTTAGTGCAGCATTCATAAATTCCATTCATCGTAAAATCAGTTTTTACCGTAAAATTATCTATCATAATTTTTGTATTAATATCTATTTAATCACTGTGATTTAGTGATTTTAGAGTAAATATCACTGTAAAAATCGAATTTTTATTCTCTAAAATTTTATGATAAAACTGAATTTTGCGGTAAAAAGATACTATTATCTTGAGTGTCAGTACTTTGTACAGTAGTTTGAATCGGAATTTTTTACAGTGTGCAGCAATGTTTAAGCGATGTTGAGTGCTAAAAAGACTACGTACTCTGAAAAAAATTATTGGACCAGTACAACTTGATTTTTATTTCACTCAATGCTCTGAAGACCCCTTAATAAAATTCATTAATTAAGATATAATTTAATGGAAAGGGCATTTTCAAATATTTTTTATTTGCTAGTTACTGTTTAAATTCTTTTTATACTAACTTTTTGTATAAGCAACAATAGAAAAATTTATTGCATATTATTCATAATGAATAATATTTTTAATAATAATGGATACTGTCATGCAAACTAAATTAAATTAATAATACTTTTTGGAATTAATAATAATATATAATTAATATTTCAATAATTATTGAGAGGAACTGAATTTAAAAAAAGCAACTGAACCAACTTAATGCTAAATTAAAATTTTATAAAAGAAGCTTTAAACTTACAGGGTCATCCGTCTCTTTTTTACTGCAAGCGACATCAACTAATACCGATGCAAGTCCTGAAACTCCTTCTTTATCAAGAGCTTGTTTTAAAATAAGATTTTTGGTTGACTCTTGAATTCCTACAGGAGAATGTTCAGAAGTTAATGTTAATTCGATGTCGCCATCTTTTGAAGGATCTCCAGGAATGGGTAGTGTTCCAATTAAGCTGCCTGAAATAATAAATTATTTTTTTAATGATGGGTAAATTATACAATTAAAACCTTTACAAAGTTAAAGTGCAAAGATATAAAGCTAAAATGTTTCCAAAAGTCAAACATTGCTTATGACAGATTTAAAATCACTTTTCGTCAATGTTTTTGGTGGAAAATGGTAGTTTAATGAAATAAATTTTAAGGGAAATCTGATGGTTGTTTAGTGAAAAACTAAAACTATTTTATGAAAAAAAAATTTCATTTTATTTTAATAAACTCTGATATTTTGGTAAACAGCATTTAATACTCTATTAAATTTTTAAACGATCAACTTTTTCACTTCGTCGTAATATGATCAACAAAAAAAAAGATCCCAGTGAAATAAAAGTTCCTGATAAATTTGTTTGTTTACGAAATAAAACAATGCTTATTTTCTTTTAAATTTAAATTTTGAATTTAATATCTCATTTGCAAGGTTTTTCTTTTTTCCTTAAGACCAATATTCCTTAAGTTTAATATATATAAGTTTAATATATTAAGACCTTTTTTCCTTAAGTTTAATATATATAAGACCAACCTTAATATATATATATTTAAAATAGTTGGATCATTAGCATCAAAAGACTTACTCTTTTACTTTCAGTTTAAAGCAGCATTATATAAGTTTAGAAAAATATTAATTCTCCCAGATTAAAATCTTTCAAAAAGTTAAGCAAATTATTTTTAAGATTGTCTTTTACCTTAATGACTTAACTTCATTGCAATTTTTAAACAGAAAATTATTTAAAATAGTTAAGTTTAATAATTTGGTTTCAACCATCAACGTCTTAGTAAAAATTTATCAAAAATTTGCTCAGTGACTTTCCTTTTGTTAAACAACTAAATTTCCTTTATTTAATGTGATATTGATTTCCTAAAAAAAGACAACAAATCAGCTTTGAATTAAACATACATTGAATAAACTAAATCTTTTCTACTTTTCAAATTCCTTCAAAATCAAAGCATTTGATTTCAAAAACCAATCTAATAGAAGTACTACTCACCAACTGGTAAATCTTCTTTAACAGTAAAAGTCTCTGAAGAACCACCATTGGATAAATAACACCTATCATCTGAAAACAAATACTCCTTTTAAATTCGGATAGAAGTTCAGAAACAAGCCAATAAGCGTCAAAAATAGATAAATATAAAAAATGCAAATTAAATTTTCATAGACAAGCAATCACATACTGAAAGTAAAAGTTAAATAATGGATATTTTAAAAAAAAATTTATGACATTTTATTACAATTATTCATGAAACATTGCATTTTTATTATATTTTGAGAAACACAGTTGTAGGCCCAAAAAACATTAAACAATAATATATAGGAACCTAAAACAATAATATAGTATATATATTTTGTACGTCAACTCGTGATAGTAATTGCTTGTCATAAAATGTAAATATAAGAAAATATTTTATAACATATTTATATTTAAATGCAAATACTACAACGCATTTTAGCCAAAATATATTTTAAAGTAATTTTTATAATTTTTAGTAATTTAAGATAAAAATTTAAAATCACATGTATTGTGGAGCAGCTAAATAATATAAATATTATTTAATGATGATGTTGTCACTAAATATTTAATTAACAATTTATAACAATAGATTTTTAAAAATTGTGTTCCATTTGATAAATAAAATTTTCTATTCAAAATAGGTCAGTGGTGCTCTAAAAACTATAGATAAATAAGTTCAAACTTAAACCATTTTATTTTTTTATTTCCAAAATACTTTCTATTCACTTCAATAATCCACGCTTAGATGATCAGCTATATTTGCTTACTTAAATTCACTCAAATAAAACGATTGCCCTAAAAAGGTCAACTTTATGAAAGTCCGATTTCGCTTACGTATGTCCATAAAACAGATTTGTCGAATCGCTAAAAATTTCCCAAAAATTACTTTAGATTCGATTGAATAGATATATCAGAGGCCGTGATAAAAATGAAAATAGCAATAATGAGCTATTATCAATTTGTACCTATTAGTTATTTACATCAATTAAATTTATTACTATCAAAACATAATGGGTTATTCAGCATAACGAGAAATTTTGACTTCTGCGAAGAAAAAGATGTCAGTTGTCCTAGAAAATTTATTAAAGTTTGATTTCGCTTGTGTATTACCAAAAAGTATAATTCATCGAAACACGATGAAAATTTTAAAAAATTACTTTTAAATCAGTTTGATTGAAAAAGCAATGTAGCGTTATGGTAAGAAAAATCAATAGTAATGGCAAATTTGTATCTCAATTTCCTCAAACCTCAATTTCCCAGGAGAAACAACTTAATGAATACATGATATCATTTACAAATCATCAAATTATTTACAAATTATTACCACAAAATATACTTGTTTGAACATGAAACATTTCAGGAAAAAATTACTCGCAATTCAATCGAATGTGAATATCAACGCCTGAAGTATATTAATTAATGTAATTACCAATGTATATATTGTAGTGAAAATATTGATAAAGGTATATCATAATGAAGTTAATACGTCTATTAAATATTAATCTTCCTGACCAGCGAAACATATTGAGTTATTTTCCATAAAAATTAAACAAATTTATCATAAATGTTTTAATTTTTTCAACAATTCATTGCAAGCACTACTCTGTGTATTGCTTCAAATATTTATAAACATTAAAATTAAAATACGTAAATTTCATCACCAAGGCTCGCTTCAAGCTTCATTAATTGAATATTTATTTTAAATAATTGGAAAACTCAAGGCTTCAATTATTTAAATATATTTTATTTTCCTATTTTCAATATATTTATAAGTTTACTGTTGAAAGGAGAGAGAAATTCCAGTGATAATTTCAGCAATTTTTTCCACAAGAAGTAACCTCCATTATTAGGATATGTAAGTTTTTAATTTTATTATCGGGATGTGTACATTTTTAATTTCGTTTTTAAGATATGTAAGTTTTTGATTTCATTATCAGGATGTGTAAGTTTTTAATTTCATTATCAGGATGTGTAAGTTTTTAATTTCATTATTAAGATATGTAAGCTTTGAATTTCATTATCAAGATGTGTAATTATCAAGATCTCTTTTCTAGATGGCGTTGCGAGAACTATCAATCTGATATAAATTCATGACAAATAGGCTATGCCTTTGTTAATATTATTAAGTAAAAGCTATTCAATTTTGTTGTTTTTGACCCAAATTTATAATCGTTATATTTATTGTGTGTCAGTGAAATAAACAATTAATAAGCATAAATTTGCTGAATAATTTATGAAGAGTTATGGAACTACGTTTAGAATAAATATTGAAAAAGTTTTTATTAGTTATTACTGAGCCCTAATTAGGATTAACATGAAAATGTTCTAATCAAAGTCTTTTGGAAACGTGATAGTGATAATAAATAGTTTCGAAACATAATTATTTAATTTAAAGTTTCCGAAAGATTCGTGAAGAGCTACGGGACTGCATTCAGAATACATGCTGAAATTCCTTTCATTTGTTTAATTTCCCGATATCTAAATTGACTTTTACTAAATTACTAATTTACTACATTATCATTACTTCTTTAAAATTTACTGTCTATCATTTTTTATAACTGTAATTAAAAACTTTTAATGTTAATCTTTGCTGATACACAAATTCATTAATAGTATAATGGAATGACAGTTTGTCAAAATCATCAAAAAAAGCACAATATCTAATCTTTGACCGAGACAAAACTTACAACCTTGAAAACATATTGAAAACAAACTAAAATATGATAGGTATGGTAAAACACATGAATATAATCCTTCAAAACCGAATACTTTAACGAAGAACATAAAAGAAAGGAAATTGTCCATCTCTCATAAAATGAACTATCCAAAGAATCTACGATATACTAATAATATTATCTTCACTTAAATTTAAACAATGTATTTCTTGGCTTTCATTCCATCATAGCATCATTTCCATCATAGTATCTTAGAAATCAAATGTTGGAACGATCATTAACTACTATCATTCCAATGTAGGAATTCGAACCTATTTATGATCATCCAGGATAAAAGAATCCCAAATTGTTCCGAGAGTATATTCCTGAGAACCAACAAGAATTCCCATTTAGCCATCATGGAACTTATTATGCTCACTATCCTAACTTGATATTATTTAGGACCATCGATATCTAAATTGACTTTCATAAACCATAAATTGCCTTGACTTCTTTAAATTTTATTATGATCGACCACTTTTTTATTACTACTATCCGTTAATCAAAATTCAAAACACTCATTACTGCTATCTAAATTTCTTAACAATAGAATTGAATTAAAGTTTGTAATAATCCACAAAAGAGTAGCACAGAATACTGTACGTTTTGACTGAAGCAAAAGCTACAACCTCGTAAACACATAAAAACAAGCTAAGACAAGGTAAATAACCACGCATGAAACACATGTTAAACCCCTTTAGAATCGAATGCATTAATGATGACTATCAGAGAAAGGATTTTGCTATCTTTCATAAAATGTGCTATCCAAATAATCTATGATATACTAATATAGTTTTTGTTTACTTAAATTTAGACCACCTATTTCTATACCTTTTATTACGAGTCATTACTATCCTAATTTAATATGATTTACTATCATCGATGTCTAAATTGACTTTCATAAATCATAAGTTACCATGGCTTCTTTAAATTTTTTACTACTACTACTTTTTAATTACTACTATCCATTAATTAAAATTCTTAACAATAATCATTACTGTTATCTAAATTCCTTAACAGTGGTATTGAATTAAAGTTTGTTATGATCCTCTAAAAAGTAACATGGTATCTTATATTTGACAAAACAAATTAATTACTACTATCCATTAATTAAAATTCTTAACAATAATCATTACTGCTATCTAAATTCCTTAACAGTGGTATTGAGTTAAAGTTTGTTATGATCCTCAAAAAAAATAACACGGTATCTAATATTTGACAAAACAAGAAGTACAACCTCGAAAACATATTAAAACAAACTAAACTATGATAGGTATGGTAAAACACATGCAAGGTAATCCTTCAAAAATACTTTAATGAAGAACATCAAAGAAAGAATTTTGCTATCTTTCATAAAACGAACTATCCAAATAATCTATGATATACTAATATAGTTTTTCTTTACTTAAATTTAGACCATCTATTTCTATACCTTTATTTAAATTTACTATGAGTCATTAATATCCTAATTTAATATGATTTACTATCATCGATGTCTAAATTTACTTTCATAAATCATAAGTTACCATGGCTTCTATAAATTTTTTATAGTCTACTACTTTTTAATTACTGCTATCCATTAATTAAAATTCTTAGCAATAATCATTACTGCTATCTAAATTCCTTAGCAGTAGAATTGAATTAAAGTTTGCTATGTTCCTCAAAAAAAGTAACACGGTATCTTATATTTGACAAAACAAAAAGTACAACCTCGAAAACATATTAAAACAAACTAAACTATGATAGGCATGGTAAAACACATGCAAGGTAATCCTTCAAAATTGAACACTTTAATGAAGAACATCAAAGAAAGGATTTTGTCCAACTCTCCTAAGGTGAACCCTCCAAAGAAGACAGCAGCATCCACATTGTCATTCATTTCTTGGGTCAAGGACATTTTCACCCAGTAAAGTTTGACAATGGCGTAGAATAGACAGCCATTGTTCTACAAGGCACAACAAAATATACCGTATTCATTGACGCGTTCATTGCTTTCTTTATTTTGGATTAAAAAAAGTTTTATTTCTTCTACAACTCATAACACTCTCTTCCCATACTTCATATAGACTAAATAAAGTTCGAAGAATTAATTTGACGCATATTTCCGACCATTGTTTTGTGGAGAAATAAATATGAGAATGAATATGATTGTATGCTCTCTAATGAGTTTGTGAAATGTAATTCTACAATGTTCAAATGAAACATTTGTAACAAGGAATTCTTTATGGGTGTAAATGATGTTTTAGTTGCTGACAAATGCATTATTTTTGAAGAACATAAAATGATTGCTATTGCGGAAGCTAAGTATATTGAATTGCATTCAAATGCGTCAAAAGTTCTTATCCATTTCTTGAGTTTCAATCAGTATAGAGCAGGGGTGGCGAACCAATGGCACGCGTGCCATTTATGGCACGCGACACAATATCTTGGGCACTCCACCGATCACAATTGTTGTTACACTATGAATTGTTATTACACAAATGTTATTACGCTATAAAGCATATATAACAATTAAATTAAAATTCACAGAAACAAATAAAATAATAAACAATTGTTAATAAAAAATTTAAAATTAATACTAGAAAAACAATTAATAACCGTGAAAAACAAGTTAACAATAAATAATTAGCAAAAAAAATCAACAGTCCTGCTTAAACTAACATCTTACAACCTAATATAAGTTATTGGTCATCTAATCTGCAACAACAGAAGTCACACTGATGTTACTTTAAGTTGAATTGCGTGTATAACTGAGACATTGCAAAATGTATTTTTTTTTCAATGTAAATAAAGAGTTTTGAGTTGATAGTATTTAGTATTATTATTTTCCCAATAATCACGATGTCAAAATTATTTGACGGCACGTCTATGACCTCATTAAGCAATTTTTTAGAAAAAATGGCACGTTGGTGTATAAAGGTTCGCCACCCGTGGTATAGAGTTTAAACTTATTAAAATATAGTTATTTAATACGTTACTGAGAAAAAAAATTGTCAAAACTACCCGAATATGGTAAAATTTACTGTGTTCTGGCTAAATATAGGAACACCAATAAGCTTGATTAATTTTTGCCTAAAAAGTTTGGTAAAACTAACAATAAAATATGGCAATTTATAAGACTGTAATTCGGAAAACTATAATTTCCGGTAAACCGTTACCAGATGAACGGAAAATTTACCGAATGATTTAAATGCCGTATATTTTGGTTTTTCTACCCGATTTATGTTTGTTTTTTGACCAGAAATGCCATCACCATGCAGTACGATAATTGCAACGAAATTAAGAGGCAAGGTAAAGCTATATGCAGAAGCTTTGAGCTAGTCAAATTTTCATTAATAAATTTTAAATTTCAAATTTCAGTAAATAAAAANATAAATATAAATAATAATGTTAATAATAATAAATAATTTTAATAATAATTTATTATAATCATAAATAATAATAATAAGCAATAATAATAGTATTAATAAATGAAAATAATAATTAATAAATAATGATTAATTAATAAATAATGATTAATTGATAAATAAAAATAAATTTTAAATTTTATATTACTTTAATTATTAGTACTATACTTTAATAGCATTATTTCATTTCAAAAGCAAAATTTGAAGAATAATTTCTATTGGATAAAATATTACTATAGGTATTACTGTATACTTTATAAATAATTCATGAAACATAATTTTAAAATGTTAAGATAGAGCATATTTTAAAAGAAATTTTCGACGAATGTATATGATGTTTTAATTGCTAAAATTTTGCATTATTTGTGAAGAACCTAAATTCATTGCTGCAACAGAAGCTTAATTTATTGCATTATATTCTAATTTTAGCCATTTAAGGAGTTTTAAACTTGCAGCACATATTTTTAAATTTATGGCAACAGGTGGATAAGAATTTCATATAATTTGATACCAATAGAGGTCAGGCACGATTAGAATTTGATATCGATTTTCATTTGCGGAAAAAAATAGTTGTTAATAACCTTACAGACATTAAATTTCAGAATTAATATGTAAGAAACAATATTATTCGATGCGTAAAATTTAGTTTAATTTGCATTTATATTAATATTTCAAATTTTGAATTCAAATAATTGAAATCTTAGCATTAAAAATTATTAAGGAAAAATTAAAACAATTTGTTTTTAAACAACTAAATTTGAAATAGCATTTTTATGTACAATATTTTTAAATTAAATTTGTTGTATACCAAACTGTTTAAAATTATAACAGAAAAGTCAGCTATGTTACTTTTTCAGTCATTTTTGTGTTATGCAAGCAAATTATTCAGTACTGATAGCTTTACCTGTTCTATATGTACTTCAATAAATTAATAAAACTATTTCCGATTTTAACCACATTACAAAATGTATTTTACCTTAGGCTTCTTTTTCTCATATCCCAAACTATACTAAATTCATTGAGATTGAGTGGTTTTGGCATGCTTCTTATCTTATATTCCTCGTTTTTGTTTTATCAAAAATTTAAACCTAGAAATTTTTATTTAATTTATGGAAGTACACATAGAGCAGGTAAAGCTACCAGTACAGAATAATTCACGATCGTAAATAGTTCATTTTCTTGCACAGACACTAAACAAACTCTGATAGTTAAGCTGAACAAACTGCAGTAAACTTCGGGTTAAATCGCTCATGTAAATTTTGTCATTTAAGTATGCATAATTTATTCATTGAAAACAATGTATTGCCGAAATAAAATTATCTGCAGAAAAAATTAGCTTTTTGAAAATCTCAAAGAAACGCGGTATTTTTCATTCATTCTCTTTGTCATTAAAACTATTATAAATATTCTCCCTGGTAATTTTTTTTCAAAAATGTAATAATTATAATAAAAAATACGCCAATCAAATAACTTAAAGATCATGGATTATGAAACTTTTTCTAAAACTTGACGATAAGTTTCAATTTAAAGGTTTATTAAGTGAATGATCAAACGTAATATTTTGATTTCAGCATTTAATACATAAACACATTATATGAGTAGTTAAAAGTTAATACAGAAACGTTTTCGCGTAAATAAAAAAACATTTCATTTTTAATGATTTATTAGCTTAAAAAGGTAAATCAAGTTACAGGTATATATTTTTATTAAATAAACATTACGAAATACCAAAATATGCAATAAATATTTTTAACATAACATAAGCCTTTAATCGCTTTAAAAGAAACAATAGTTTTAATAATTATCCTTGTTTTTTACACTCGATTATTTGCAACATATGAACATTCCAAGACGCTTATCAAGACATTCTACTATAAATCAAAGTTTAAATTGATTTTTAATTAAGGTTAAAGTCTTAAACAGAAAAATAATATAGCAAAGTGCAAATTTTATTCTATCATGAAAAACAGTGCATTAAAGTAACATAAATTTGTGCCTAAAATCTCTTAACTTCAATTCTATAACAAAAAGTAAAAGTAATCCTGAATTTTTATTAGGATTAACAACTTGAGAAAGTTTTCTTCAGAAAGTGGGACTTTCTTTCAGCGTATGAACATATAAATGCTTTTATACGATTTATATTTCTTCGGTCAGCAATTTTGCTGTCAGTTAAACACGTAAATGATACCCCTATAGTTTCCTAATGGCCATGACCTTTGTACTTTTTCTATTGTTCCGCTAAGAACAAAAATTTCGGGAAGTGAGAGTGAAAGGCAAATTCTTATTGTCCTTTGTTTTTGATACAATCCACAGTTTCTAATAATTATACTAGAAAAAGTTCGGCCAAAAAAAATAAATCAGTTTAATGTATCGTATTCAAAATTATGAAAGAAGAGGAATCTATAATTTTGAATAAAATGAGCTTCTGTATGAGATGAACCATGATTCTTTATATGATTAATAAAAACAATAACGTGTGAGTAATTAATAAAAAAATAACCGTTTATTTTTCTAACTTCCGCATTCCTTCG
This sequence comes from Parasteatoda tepidariorum, assembly GCF_043381705.1. NCBI lineage: Eukaryota > Metazoa > Arthropoda > Arachnida > Araneae > Theridiidae > Parasteatoda > Parasteatoda tepidariorum. The sequence goes on from NC_092215.1 coordinate 40,599,944, forward strand.
AATATGAACTCGAGCAAAAAATTTAATTATTGCTATCGATGGGTTGTTTTATCCTAATAAAAATAAAATTAATAAATTTATCAACTTTGATGTTAATTTTTATATGAAATCAAAAATTTCAGTCAAGTTATGTCTGAGTAAAAATTAAACTAAATTCTAAGTATTAAAATAAATATTGCCGGGAAATAAGGATAATATAAAACAAAATTTTGATTATTTATTTTGTTTTATTTATTTCTTATCTATTCACTTTTTGTAGCTTTATTTATTTATTCATTCATTTCTTGTTTGGTTGTTCACTGACAAACGAACCAACACCAATTTTATGGCAATTAATTGATTGCCATAAAAACAACAGCACCCAAAGAGCTGCTAATTTATACTGTAAATTAGATTTTTTTTTCTTTAACATTTTAAGGAACAACGGAATCTGATATACCGTAATTTCTATAAACAGTATTATTTACTATAAAATCACTGAATCATTGTAATTAAATAAATATTACTAAAATAATACGGTCTATAATTTTCGGTAAAAATGGATTTTACGGGTAAAAGGATATCTAAAGATGATGCACCCCAATGTGCCGGAAGTACTTTTGACTGTAAATTGATCCGGAACTTTTTATAGTGCAAAAGAAGAAAAAATTCAAAATCCCTCTATAATTATTGGAGGGGATTTTAGTTTAGCATTTGAAGACCAAATGTTACATTCGCATTAATTAATTACTTGCACTAATCATAATTAAAAAATTGACAACGTATTATAGTCTCCGAAGATACTTAACATATACTTTTGTCGAAGGATAAAATTTAACAATGCAAGACCTACCAAGGCTTTGTAGATGCCCAAATGCTTGAACAAACAAAAATAAAAAAAAGGGTGGGTAAAGCAACTCAGGAATGAAAGATGGTTATCATATAAAGAAAGGCTTCTAAGCTGAAATTTGTGTCTTGTTGCACGACGAACCCATGCATAGGGAAGTGTTGCCAAGAATCAAAGCAAAATTTTTTATCCACTTCCTCTAAGAAGGTCTCTTAAGATTGAATAGAACAAAACCATAACATAAATTGAAAAGAAAAACTTGAATAAGTACATCCCTGATTAGCGCGTGGACTTCTTCCTCAGATAAAAGAGAAGTTAAGATTCTTCTCTCTATCTAGGTTTTATTCTTAAGAACGTTAGAAGTTGAAGTTAAGTTTTGTTCTTCCTGTTTCATTTAATATGATTTTATTTTATGATTCAATAAGAAAATGTAATCATGATTAGAATACATGTATGAATTTGAATATTGAGAATAATGTTACATAGCTCTATTATTTTTCAAAGTAGAATAAGTAAATAATATAATTTATAATCACTATCAAATCACAATCATTTGATCAATTTTTACAATTCACTCTCTTTTGTTTAAAACTTGAACCCACTATCTTTACATCGGTACTCGAACCCACTTTCCTTTAATCGGTGCTAGAAACCACTGTCATTTGATCAATCTTTATATTGAGATAGAAATATATTTAGTTGAAATTTTAAGTAAACAAATAACAATTTTATTAAAATGTTTTGCAAAAGTAGAGCTAACTAATTTGCACTAATTTGCAGCTTTTGTCACATTGATATTTACCATTATATTTATCTAAATTATGCACTACTTAAATATATTTCAATATCATTGATTTGATACGTTTTGAAAGAATTATGTTAAAATGGTAGGTAAAAATTTTTAATGTTTGTAAATGGTGCATGAAGGACGAACGATTGAGAACAACTGTTTTAACTATTTTAACTATTTTTGTGATTTTTAATGAAATCACAAAAATTCATTGTTTTACGATTGTTTTTTCTTTACGTTTTATTTAATGACTTAAATAGCTTCTAGTTTATTTTCTCTGAAAATTAGCGTAATTCTCAACTGAAAAAGATTTCAAATAAAAGTCTATGTTCATATCATAAATAAAAAGCCCTATTTCCAAAATTAACAAATTTCGAAACCGCTCAAGCGGGAATGATTTATATAGAGAACCCCTTATGAGTCAGAAGCATTGATAACATAGAAAAAATAATGAATATTCACTAAAATAGGCCATTTAATTTTTTCTTTCGATATAAATCATTTATATTCGTACTCTATATTGTATCCTTAAATACACCAGACATGCCTTTTTCCAACTGACAGACAACTAAACATCCATTTACATGAGTCTTATTTAATTTTTTTATATTTGTGTAGTAACTTTAGCAATAATCGGCCGTGCTATCATAGTTCCGTGATAAGATGACGTCACCATTTGAAGGCTGTTTCGTGACAGTTCTCGCTTTCCACCGCGTGAGAATACGACACGGCCCACATTCGAAAGTAAATTTCATACGTAAAGGGTCCTCTTTTGTTTTGACATTGAAATTATTGAGGCTACAAAGATAACTGGATGAACAGGAGGTTTCAAGTACATTGGAAGTTGGTGCAACTAAAAGACCTCAAACTTTTTGGTCAATAAAAATGGCAATCAATGAACTTCTGAAGAGTATAATATTTCTTCTTTTGTGAATTTTACGGGATAACATTCAGAAACTTCACTTTCTAAATAGTTAAATAACTAATTTTGGTGCAGAATTTAGCATAAGTTGTTAGCAGGTTTCTCATTTAATTTAACTGAACATTAAAAAAAATATGTGTTTTAATATACGTGATATTTTTTTAATATTACAATTATTAAATTTAAAAACAATTATTAAAATTAATTAAAAAAATTTCACTATACACGCTTTATTTGTTCTGTTTGCTACAGAGGCTTTTTAATGCATTATTTTTCTTTACTTCTTTATATTTATATTGAATGAATTAAGGCAGTAATTTGAACATAGCATGGCTGAGTTGTTACAAATTGAAATATACTGCCACTTGATTATTTTAAAATATAAATATCTTGCTTTGTTTAACAACACTGAAAATAAATACTCTCATAAAAAAGAAGTTTAGCATTGGGCCATAATATTGTGCAAACTTGTTACAATTTTAATAAGAAAGGGAAACTACCATGTTCCTTTTAAAATCGAACCCTATTATCGAGGAATTAAGTTTAAGATGGTTCAATTTGCTGGATAATTTGGTTCAACTTGGAACCTTATGAAGCTTGCAGAAAATTTACACCATATTGTGGTTTAATACACTCCAAAAATTTCTAGCAAAGAAGGAGTATAGTTGTTGTTATCTTAGGTTATTAAGCCAAAATGTGTGATATTTCTTGTTTTCCAGTGGCACCATCTATGGCCAAGAATTCAAATTTTGTCACACGCGTTTACAGGGAACACCCACACATATACCCATTCATTCATCCCCAGATCATGCTTTTGAGCTGAACCAGAGGACGAACAATCTCCAATTCAGTACCCCCAGAGGTATAGTTTGTTATAGGAACATGAAAGACTTTGTGACCCAACAGATTTAACGCGCACCAGTCACCATTTACTACACGGGAAGTCTTCGGCCGACTGAATTCGAACTCTCGTTCTCACGAACACGAGTCCAGCGCCCTGACAACCAGAGTATCTCGAACCTAGGAATTTAGTACTATCATTTTATTTAAATGAAATGTTAATTCACCTTATCGAAAATCAAAATTAAATGTTCACTCGTAAAATTTGATTAATTTTTGCTTCGCATTAAATTTTTAAAATACTTTTTTCTGCTATCATTAACTATCTCAATTTTAGAGTGCATTAAATCTTAATTTCGTTCAAATTTGTCATACTTTTATTTGGTTTAAAAATGAACTGTACTACATTGCCAATTTATCATTCTTAAAGGTAATTACCAGATACTATGTCTCAACTTTAAAGTTAACATGCTTCAATTTAACACATTAGTAAAGCTTCAATAAATTTGCATGATATTATGAATAAAATTATCGATGTTAACGCTCAACTTTGAAATGATTTTTCAGAAAGTAATTTAAACTCACAATATTTGGAAACTTGAACTCTAAATATTTACTATAAGTTATTTGTAACTAAATATTTACTATAAGTTATATTAATATAAGTTATCTGAGTTTTCAATGCTTATTTTTGGATAAAAAAAAGAACATTCTGGATTAAATCGGCCCTGATTAATTCTGATAAAACCCATAAAATTCTAATACTTCAGATAAATGCCTTTTATTTCGAAAATCTGATAAACAAATTCAACGATTTTAAGCGTATCGGTGGCTATGATTCAGTAAACCTGCTCTCTCAAAAAAATTTGGTTCAAAGTTCAACTTTCATTTTTATACCTTGCACCATAATATCGCACAAATTTGAAACAATCTTAATGAAATATCAAATTAAAGCATGTTTCTATTCAAATTGAGCAATAATATCTTATAATCAAGTTTAAAATTTCACAATAATAAAGTTGCTGAAAACTTGACAATATTATAGCTCTATGCGATTCAAAATTTTTATCAGTGTTCGCCATAGTTCATCTAAGCGAAAGTCTTGTAGCGTTCTCTTTTTCCTTCTTTTTTTAACTAACAAAAGATAAAATATAAACGACCTAATTTTCTCATCACAACGCTCCAAAAACGTTAATCATAATCCTTTACAGCCTTTTTATACTTTTTAAATAATATCTACAAGGTTATCAAAAATTTCACACGTGTGCAAGGTCTCGTGTTCGCACCCAACTATAATAATACCATATAACAATAAATTTTCTGTATAAAATGATAAACGAGAATAAATTGGACTTACCTTGACTGAAATCATCAGCTGTTGCAAATGCAACGAAGAGAAAAATTGATAGTAAGTTTGATAAACATAGTTTAAGGCCACACCTAACAGTTCTTTTGTGCATATTTAACAGGACTGCTCTTTCCTTACTTTTAACAGGAGTTCACAGGAAAGCGCAGGAAACACAGGTGACCTGTAAAAGTAAATAATGAATAAGTTAGTGGGTCATTATTAAACTCTCATTCCTTATCAAGATTAACAAATGAATCTGAGTCATTTCACATGAAAACTTACAAACTTTGTCTGAAATAAACTTTCAATGATTTACAATAAAGGAAAAAATAAACTTTTGAAGTTATTCTAACGTATTTATACTGCTTTCTTCAACAAATTTCAGTTCCAAGCTTGTGTAGTAGGAGCCGTAAAAAGACTAGATTTTGCAGTTTATATTTTATTATAGATTCAAGGCAGCAAGTTCAATGAATCAAACTTTATGTTAATGTAAACATTACTCATCGCTGTAACTTAAACCGCGGAATTCACTGAAAAACGTATTTATTTAGTTTTAGCGCAATGATATAGTTTGGTTGAGCGTTCACATAGTTTTGGTTGTTTAATTTTAAAAATATTTATAGACAAAGAACAGGAATAATTTATACTTTTAATCCTTTTTATTTTTTAGAAAATTAATTTCATCACAGCAAAAATATAACTATGTTGATAAAAGTTTTAAAAACGTATAATATTTTATTTGTTAAATGACATTATTATTATTATATAAATTAATTTTAAGAATGCATTATTGATATACTTACTTTCTAATTATTGTACAATGCATCAAAAGTTATTTAAACAGTTATAAACTAATTATTGAAAAGTTTACTTGTATTTCCAGAGTAAGAAGAAAAGAAAATATTTTTTTTTAAAAATGCGCACTCAGTAATTAAGTAAAATCAAAACACAAATAAAATAGCAAAAGCAATATAAGCTAAATAAATTAATAAAAATTTCCTTAAAAGACTATTGCATACTTATGTTTTTATTTAACCTAATTAAATAAGTTAACAGATATTACTTATGACGTTTAACTAAGCCTTGTGAAATACTTTCATTAAAGGATTATATAGAACGTTGATAATAAAATATAAGAGCTATACAACAGAATAGTATATCTTTATACGAGTGACTGTTTTTAAATAACTTTATAAGTGTGAATAATGCATCTTTATAGATAGTAATTAATTTAATAAAAAAATACTCGTAAGCAACACTTTTTGGGATTTTTATAAACACTATAATGTTTATTTGTAGCATTTACAAAACTTTTTCATGAAATAATATTTAATTCGATTTTCAAGGTTATGTCACTACTGAGAGCATATATGATTTATTTTATATGTTTGGAATATAATTCTTTCAAACTCATCAACTGTTTTATTAACATTAACTAATATTTTCTATTATGTTATGCTTTCGTATATATTAAATATTTTATATATATTTTAAAAATGAATAATGGTCAAAAAGTTATTATTATTTAAATATGATTTTTAATAATATTGCAACCATAGCATTATTATTTCGTTTTTTTAAATAGTTGATAGTCAATAGTTGATGGCATAAAGTTGAGTAACGAAGTAAACAATACATAATCGAGTATGAAAAAGCGTAAAAACTTTTTTTTATCTCCAATAACTTACATTATAATGACTCCTGTCATTCGTCGAAATAAAACTGTAATGCAAACAAATGAAACAAAACGTTCTCTAAGAAAAAAATTTTTTAACCAAACAGATAGCTGTAATTTACGTGATTATAGCAAACTCAAAAATAAACTAAAAACATATTTGCTGTATTTTCAGAATAGTAATTCAAATTATTCAAGATCTGTTTTTGTTTTGTTTTTTTCTTTTCAAAAATCTCTATTTCTTAATCAAGTAATTTTTATAAATGTTCGGTGACGGTTAAGTCAGACTAACTTAATTCAGTTTGTACTAAATTACTTAGATTACTTAGATTACGATTAGAATAAAATATTTTTTTAGTACTAAGTCTTAAAAGACATACTGTATAAATATTTTGGACTATTGTTTTTTTTAAAGAAATGAAATGAAAAAGATGAGTCATAACAACAAACAACTTTCAGTAAAAAAAAGTTATTTTAAGTATGATCTTTAGCAGTTTAGGGGAAAAAAATTAGAAAGCTGTAAATAAAATTTATCGAAAAAAACATTTTAATTAAAAACTAATTACACAAAATAAGCATTAAATACTGATAAAAGTCAAGCGAAAGGCATGAATGCAAAGTATGTAAGCAGTGATCAGTTTGTGATTATTTCGGATAATGTGAAATAATTTTTCTTACAAATATACTAGTCAAGTTTGAATATCACGTCGTTATTAAAGTAGATTACTCACAGAGATTTTATTAACACTTTTTTTTTTAATTGAAATACTTTAAAATTAACAAACAAAAATTAACATTTTATTTTATTTCTATTGAATTTCATTTATTTCACTTATTTTCTCTTTTGAGAAGATAAACTTGAAAGGCTTTTTTTTATATATTTAGTGTAAATTCTTAAAAATAACTATTTTAAATGTAAATAGGCTCTACTTTAACGTAACACATAATTCAATTTAATGTAAAATACCACTTCTTTGAATTAAGTAGACTTCAAAATCAGATGTAAGAATGTAGATTAACATTTTTGCTATTATTTACTTTATTTAACATCATAAAAAAGCTAAAAGAAACATATTTTACTCTGGCAATATACTTACTGCTCAATAAATAAATAAAAATTATTATTTAATCAAAAAACGGAATTTAAATTGTGCTGTTGTTTTTTTGTTATTATTTACATTATTTAACTACATAAAATAGCTGAACTAAACATTTTTTATTCTAGATATTACTACTCAATAAATAAATAAAAATTGTTATTTGTTAAAAAAGGGAATTCAGGTTCCGCGAACTAAATAATTCTCGTTACATAAATGAAATGTAGAAAGATAAGCAGGCATTTTTCTAATTGTAAAATTTGATTTATTTGTAGATAACTTATAAACTTACTTTTGAACTATAAAATAAACTTATAAAACTCTTTTTTTATATATTTCATATACGTTTCTAAAAATAACTATTTTAAATACGAATAAGTTCTACTTTAATGTAACACATAATTAAATTTAATGCAAAACACCACTCCTTTGTGTTAAATAGAATTCAAAATCCATTGTAGGAATGTAGATTAACATTTTTGCTATTATTTACATTATTTAGCTACGTAAAAAAGCTAAACAAAACATTTTTTACTCTGGCAATATACTTACTACTCTATAAATAAAAAAATATTATTATTTAATCAAAAAACGGAATTTAGATAGCGCGGGTTTTTTTGTTTGTTATTATTTACATTATTTAACTATATAAAATAGCTGAACAAAACATTTTTTATTCTAAATACTACTACTCAATAAATAAATAAAAATCATGGTTCCGCGAACTAAATATATCTCGATATATAAATAAATTGTAAAAAGATAACCAGGCACTTTTCTAATTGTAAAATTTGATTTATTTGTAGATAACTTATAATTTACTTTTAAACTATGAAAGAAACTTATAAAGTTGTTTTTTAAAATATTTCGTATAAGTTTTTAAAAATAACTATTTTAAATACAAATAAGTTCTACTTTAAAGTAACGCATAATTAAATTCAATGCGAAATACCACTCCTTTGTGTTAAATAGAATTCAAAATCCGTTGCCGGAATGTAGATTAACATTTTTGCTATTATTTAACTACGTAAAAAAGCTAAACAAAACATTTTTTACTCTCAATATACTTACTACTCAATAAATAAAAAAAATTATTATTTAATCAAAAAACGGAATTTAGGTTGCGCGATTTTTTCTATTATTATTACATACTTTTTTTTGCCACATGATTGCTCAATACCCCTATTAATTTATTCCGGAGACAGAAGCAAAAGAGTACGGAGGAAATAAATATCAGATCCTAAGTAAATAAATCAAATACATTAAAATAGGTCAAAATCATGACTTTGAAAATAAAAGAAAACTTGATATTCAAACGGGTTGTTATGCAAAGAAAAAAGAAGTTGATTATAAATCATGCAGATAGTAGGCGCGGTACTTCATTACAATTTGAAATAAATAAAACACCTAAGATACATCTCGGATCTACTCTGGTTAGAAGATGCAATTATCACCTCCGCTTGAGCGTTGACCCATTTTGATCCCTAATTCATTTTCTCTTTTATTTATGAAATTGAATTTTTACACGAAATCAATGCTCAATTTTCTACCTGAAAGAGTGATTCAGTTCAAGGAATAGGTTTATTACGCTTTCAGGGTCGATGCTTTTTGTCATAAGTAAAATATATCTTTTTTTGATTAATTTAGTACCCAACCTTCAGATCTTATCACGGAATGATCAAACTTCAAACACAAATAAGCGGGGAATTTATGATCTGTTTCCCAGATATTGAATGATTCTACATGGAGTAGAAAAAATATGGGTTTTTTTTATGTAATTATCAAGAAAAACAACAAATTGGTTTCCGATTCTTTATAATCTTATCTCATAAACTATGTATCTTTATCATTTATTAGGAAGTGAAAGGAAAAAACCTGATGCGGCTACAAAGCTTTGGGCTATATTACTATACGCCACATGTAATCCAAAAGCAAAGTTTTGCAATAAATTATTACTTAGTATAGTTTCCAAATCCCCTTTGCATTTTACCATGTATAAAACACACTTTTATTATTATTATTATTAATTTAGTACCCAACCTTCAGATCTTATCACAGAATGATCAAACTTCAAACACCAAAAATCGGGGAATTTATGATCGGTATCTGAGATATTGAATTATTCTACATAGGATTAAGAAAAAGATATTTTTATATAATTATCAAGATAAACAACAAATTGATTTCTGACTCATTGTAATCTTATCATCATTATCATTTATTATGAAGTGAAAGAGAAATAAATTGATGCAACTTTGAAATGTAGGCGATTTAAAGGCATAAAGCAATATTGCGATATATTATCGACTATATATTAACTATTACTTTGTATTGTTTCCAGATAGGCAGCTCAGAAGTTCTTCAAATTACTACTAGAAAACAGCACAGATTATAGAATCGACATGGAAATCGTGGTATTTTTCCCTGGACAATTGAAAGTGTGTCTTTCTATTATATTACCCACTAACCATTTAATTAAAGCAGTATTTACAATCAATTATAAATATAATTTACAATCAACTATAAAGAAAATCACATATCAATGTAATATATAATCTTTTGTTTTTTTTAATCATTCAGCACCCAATTTTCAGATCTTCTAACGGAATGATCAAGCTACAAACGCATGTAATCGTAAAATTTATAATTCGTTTCCAAGATATTATGTGATTCTACGCAGAATATAAAAAATATACTTTTCATGTATAATCATCAGGATAAATAACAAATCGGTTTCCGATTCTTTGTAATTTTATCTTATGAACTATACACCATTATCATTATTGAACTATATACCATTACATTTATAACGGAATGATCAAACTTCAAACGCATATAATCGTGGAATTTATAATCCGTTTCCAAGATATTATATGATTCTACACAGAATATAAAATATATACTTTTCATGTATAATCAGCAGGATAAATAACAAATCGGTTTCCGATTCTTTGTAATTTTATCTTATGAACTATACACCATTATCATTATTGAACTATATACCATTACATTTATAACGGAATGATCAAACTTCAAACGCATATAATCGTGGAATTTATAATGCGTTTCCAAGATATTATATGATACTACACAGAATATAAAAAATATACTTTTCATGTATAATCATCAGGATAAATGACAAATCGGCTTTCGATTCTTTGTAATTTTATCTTATGAACAATATAGCATTATCATTTATTATGAAATGAAAGATAAACGCAGATGCAAATTTGAAAATAAAGTGACTAAGAGGCATGGGACAATGTTGCTATTCCTCTAGTGATATCCAGAGGTGAAAGTTTCGTATCAAACTATTACTTTGTATTGTTTCTAGACAGACAGTTCAGAACATTCTCAATTACTAATAGATAACAGCATAGCATACAGAATAGGCATGAATATCGTGGCATATTTTTTACTTTAGACAATTAAAAGTTTAACTTACTATTATATTACCCGCAAATCCTTCATTTAAAACAGTATTTACAATCAACTAATAATATCATTTACAATCAACAACGAAAAAGATCATAGATAAGTATTACATATTAATAGTATAATATTAGTATATCTTAATTAATTCAGCTCCCAACCTTCAGATCTTATCATGGAATGTATTTCTTGTTAAATTTTTGGTAATGAGAATTATAATTATGACAACCATTACTTCCGGTTAGCCGTTACCATATGAAAGGAAAAATTTAAAATAAATGGCTTAAATACAACATATTTTATTTGTTCTTGTAACCAGAATCATGTTGCTATTTTTAAAAGAAAGAAAGAAAAAACAGATATTTCATTACTATGCCAGTTTTACCAAATCTTTTCTCTGTGCACGAGCCACGAGCTTAATGTTTACTTTTAATTTATTTTATCGTATGCGCTAGGTGAGAGCAACTATTTTTTAGAATAAAAAAATCATATTTTGATTAATCTTTTTTATTTACATGAATTTATAAAAATAAAAAAGATTAAATTTAAAGAAAATATTTGTGAGCAAAATAAATTTTATACAAGAATATATTTAAAGGGAATTGAAATAAAATACAATGTCCATTAATATATTATTAAAATCTGAAATTAGAAAATGAATAAAGTTTGTAGTATATAATAAACAAAAAAAATTCATAATTGGGATATCTTATGAAGAAAAACCTTTATTATAGAGAGATTATAAAATTTATTGATAATAAGCTTGATGATATTGTTTGAGACTAAAGGAAATATTTTTTTTTAAATAAAGCAAATATATATTTTGCTTTATTTTTGGTGCTCATAGTGTTTCAAGTTTGACATTTCAAGTTTAATATGCCTGGCTACAATACAATTAAAAATATAACCATAATGATTAAAACTCACAAATTATATTTAAATGTGCGATTAATTCACAGTGTAATTTCTATCGCAAAACCTTAGGACACTAATTACATATTTAAAAATTATAAATGTTTCTACTGAGTATTAAAAAAATAGTGCATTTTTTATAATCATCATTTTAAACAATAAAACTTTCTGAGAATCATCAGAAACTGAGTAAAAAATAATTATTAGCTATTATTAAGGTGCAAAACTATCAGATTAATATTTAGTAAACTACAAGAATCAACCACAAAAATTACGCTAAATTATGAAGAGACAAGTATTTAATATTTTTGAGTTTATAATACCTAAATAAAAAGGCATAAATTAATCAACGATTACATAATATAATTAAATTATAAAAGGGATTTATTTAAAACTTGTACTTAGATACAAATTAAGCACTTACTAATATTACAAGTTAAGCTCCCTTCAGTTCACTAAATCATTGTCAAGCTCAATGGTTAAATCTTATCTATTGGTTTCTATAAACTTCTTTATATCAGTTTTTGATTACTGGCACCAGGACGCTTAGACCAAACATTGCGCTACATATAACTAATAAATTATATTATCTTTCCAAGTGAGAATGTTTGCAAAGGAAATTAACAATTGAATCATAACAACAACAAATATTTTAATCAGTAGACTGCAATATACATCACGTGTTTCCTTCATTGAAAATTAGTTCGATTAGTTATAGATGTAACAAATAAAATAAAACAAAAACTTTCATCAGTTATTTTAATCTGAAAAAAATTGTCTATCAAAAATGGAGTAAAGGAATAAGAGAATCAGCTATTTGGATTCAGATATCGTTATTAATCAATGATAATAACAGTATTTGTAATTAACCAACATCTTTGAGTGGCATGCAAATGTGTCCGCCCTATATATTTTTCACAAAGTCTGACTGTTTGTGGAACTTTGAGAAATCCGTAAATCTTTCAAAAGATGAATCTTAAAACTGTATGAAAAAAATTATCGTACTGAATAGTAATGACAATTCTTGTAAAAAAGATTTTGGTAATAAAAACCAAAATATACAGTTTTTCAATGTAAAATGAATGCTGAAATATATTTTGAGAAACAGTTGAATTTAAATTATTCCTTACATAAAAAGCTAATACCACACTCATTTAATCATTCAAAGCAATTACCGCGAAATATATTGCAACTTAATTAACTCAAAAAGAGAAAAACTTGAATAAGATAGAGACAGGATTATTTCAAAAGCTGATAAACAAGTTTTCACAAAATATTTCATTTTATTAAATTAGAAGCGATTCAAACGTGATTTAAACTTAACTAGATTCATGAAGGTGATTTGATTCAATTGTCAAAGGTCGTGAGAAAGAGGTGTGTTACGTATTGTACGAACTGCTTCGAATTCAAAATATAAACATTAACATTCAAATACTTTTCGATTTCATTTCAGCTTTTGTTTTGGTTTGACCCTTCAAGTACATTTTAGTTTTACATATTTAGTGATGAAAATATTTTATTATGTTTTTCTATATGTTTCGTCAAAACGTAAATAAGCTACAATCACTTCATATACGATATTAGTTTTGTTTTAAATAGGACATAATAAGACTGAGGCGTTTTTCACTAATTTCATCATTTTTGTGTTAATAATTCTAACAAAAAAGAAGAAAAGGGAATATTTTTAAAAATATAAAAAGATAACACGTGCAAAACATATTATAGTTATTCAAATTTGAGAAAGCAGTTAACAAATTTTAAATGATTAATGAAACTTGTTAATAAGTACTCGCGAGCTGCATCATCTTTGAAAATGTTTAATGCTTTAGAAATTGTTATTACTTATTTAAAAATAATAATTTATGAAAAAACAATTTTTCTTAATTTGTTTTGTAAGCACAACATGCGCAAACATAGAAAAAAATTAGCTTTAAGGAAAAATATTTTTTAAAAAAAGAAAGAAATTATTATTGAACACATTTTTATAGTGACAAAGCAAATAACTTTCAAAGAAGGAATACAAATTGACTAGTAACTTTATAAAGCATTATTTATGTTTTCCAAACAACAGCTTAAATTATGATTATTATTGTTATTATTATTGTACTCAAAACTGCTTTAAGTTCATCATAAAGAATAAAAATGCGAAAGGATTAAAATTATTTTTATTCAGGTATAAGCAAATATTGCTTGATTAATTACATTTGAAAATTGAATCTTAAAGCATTCAGTAGCTTTTTAAATGCAAAATCGCTGTGAAATAATCTAACAACTGATAAAAGCATAAAGTTTTTGATCACATTATTTCGTTTCGCTTGTTTTGTAAAATATAAAAAATCCTTAAAAAATTGAAATTTTAAGTAAAATAATCAATTTTAGAAAGAAAAAAAATATTTATTTTATACATGATAATAATGAAAACGCTAATTTATGTAATCTGTATAAAAACGCTAATTCATTTAATTTATGATGTAATTTGAATAGTAGTTTTATTACATAGCATATCTCTCTTTTTTTATGCAAAACCTGTTTATACTTCTTTAAGATCACCATAAACAGTAATAAGAAAGCGCGCTAATCATGCTCCCATTTTCCAGTTAATAAGATTAATTCATGTATGATTTTAATTAATGCATTTGGGAAGACAAAATCTATTGATATTGATACGCTTCACTGTAAAAAAATTCCGGTTCAATTTACGGTATAAAGTACTAACACTTTAGTGCAGCATCCGGAAAAAAATTTTTACCGTAAAATATTACGCAATAATTTTTACAATAATATCTATATCATTCGAATGATTCAGTGATTTTATGGTAACTATTACTATAAATACCGTAATTTTTCCAGTAATATATATTTAATTTAAAATAATTCCATGATTCTTCGGTAACTATTTCTGTAAAATTTACGGTAGATCAGATTTTTTTCTGTAGCATGTTCCGGTAAAAATGGATTTTACGGTAAAAGCAAAAATGCCGGTACTTTTTACCGTAATTTAATCCAGAATATTTTTTGCGGAATTGAAACATATTTTACATAAATTTTTTGCGAATAACTTTCACCAAACTTAATCTGCGAAATTAAGTATGAAAACGCAATAAATCAATTTGATTTGCAAAAACTGTGACATGAGTAGCTTCTTTTCATTCATGTAACTATAGTTTATTTCGTTAAAAATTTGTGTTTTGCATATGAAGAACTTAATTACTGGTTCTTTGAGTTTTCGGTCTTTATAGTATCCGTGTTCTTCGGTCGCAATACTAAACCTGACAAGAGGTCAAAATGAAAATTTGCATGTTCTCTTAAGTTTAATATTAGCTCTTTCTTCTTTTTTTCTTTTCTCTTTTTTTGGCATGTCTTCCTTATAACCAGGTGGGAGGGGTATGAACGTCCTTATTCTGATGTCACCTCTGATGTCACCTCTACTTTCAACTACTTAATGGTGCCCTTCGATGCTCTAAAAGCGGAAGTTTTCTTATTTAAAACTTATTGTAGTCAGAAATAGAACCATTGAAATAATTCTTGGCAACTTAACCTTTCCACATTCCATAAAGTTCATTTATGATATAAACTCATCAATGTTTGTTACATTATAATTTTAAAACAAGTTTAGATTGTATAATTTTTAATATAACATTTCAGTCATAAGAAAGCCTAAATATGTATGTTTAACTTTTTAACCATATGCATGGCTGGTATTATCTTTAAAGTGATCTTTACTGGTTATTATCTTTAAACTTATCTTTAAACTTGCAATATGTTAAAAAATCTCTATTGCATTAAATAGGTATAACCATATACATGAGGCATAATAGGTGTGATATACATGAGGTATAATAGGAATTGGTTTTTACCTTTAAAGTAATCTTTACTGGTTATTATCTTTAAGCTTTTCTTTAAACTTGCAATACGTTAAAAAATCGCTACATTGCATTAAATAGGTATAACCATATACATGAGGCATAATAGGTGTGATATACATGAGGTATAATAGGCATCACCATATACATGACTGGTTTTTACCTTTAAAGTAATCTTTACTGGTTATTATCTTTAATCTTATCTTTAAACTTGCAATACGTTAAAAAAAATCACTACATTGCATTAAATAGGTTGCTCTCAAAATTTGGAATACAGTCGAAAAACCATTTCAAAACTAAGGCTGTATTATGTTACATAAAATTTATTTAAGTGAACTAAAAAATGTACTGGATCGATAAGACAGTAAAAACAAATATTGCTTAACATAAAATTAAAAAAAGGCAGAACTCTTGTATAACTTTCGAACTAATGAATCGATTTTCATATATTAAGACACAATCTTCATAGTTTGAGAGATAGACCCTGAATATGTTAATTAATAAGCGCAGATAATGTATTAAATAAATAAATCTGATTTAAAAATGATCGTTATCTGAATAAACATGCGTTTTCGCAACTTATTCGGTCTTCTGATTTTTAAAATATGCTGTTTCTAATGACCTAAAAAAACGGACCTAATAGTTAAGAAGACTTTAGTCACTTAAAGTCAATTTTATTTTTACATAATTCGTGATACCTCTGAAATGGTTTAGGCAAATAAAAAAAATAAATAAAACATTTTTGCAAACGTAATTTTTAAAAAATTACTGTAATTCCTTTTTTATTCTTGTTTTATTTTATTACTTACAAGTGTGAGCTGTAAGGTATACAAGTTTTTACATTATTGTGTTGTTTTAAATGGCAAAATACAAAATTTTGAAAGAAACACTCAAATAGCTTACGAGAAATAAAATTTAATCGTCGTTACAAAGCAAAATAACAATTAAAACAGAAGTTCGTGCAAAATGAAATAAAACATCAAAGAAAACTGATAAAAACAACACATGTAATTTTTTTTTATTTATTTCATAACCCTCGTTGAACTCAACCCAATTTAGGGCTTACGACTACCAAAGTTCTACTCCGTAGTCTTATAATTTCGAACCCAATTAAGAAGACTAGGGAACTGATAGACCAAGTATTGGGAAAAATTTGCTTTCGTGAAAGACCTTTAGATGGAACTATCATTTGCGTTACATGAAGAGGAAATCAAAAAACCTACCACGGTTAGCCAAATGACAAGGGGACTCTAACTCATGATCTGTCTTCCACTGAGGATATTTTACATAAGCACTATGATCAGTGCGAGTCGGGTGCGGGATCCGTATCGACCAGCCATCACTGGGATTCGAACCCGATTCATCTCATTGGAAAGGAAGCGCTCTATCTCCTGAGCCACCATGACTCACACTTAACTATTTTTCAATATCTATAATATATTTTTTAACTTATCATTTTAATATATTTACTACAAATTTAAAAAAAATCAGTATTAGAAAATTTTTGCATAAAAATTAGTATTAAACAATATGTAATTACTTTAATAGTAATTTAGGTTTTGCATCGATTACCGATTTATGTACTATAATAAGTACATCTCGGTATAAAGATACAAAAAAATCCACACTTTCATTTCAGCACGACATTTTTTCGGCTTTGCAATGCGTAAAACTTTTCAAAAATATGCTTTTAAGAACAGAGAAATATTAATTAAGGAGATGCGGTTCACCATTCAATAATAACTCTTTTTTTCTTTGACTACTTTATTAATCTGAAGGAAAGGTTTTTCCCAGCTCTTATGTGGTCTGTTGTAAGGTTAAATGAGACTCTAACCCTTTTGCTTGAAGGTAACACATAAGTATCTAACATTAGCTTAAAGCTTAAGAAAATAAGCTGAAAATATACTTCAATTTTATCAAATACTAAAATGAAGATAAATAAAATTCTTGTAATTCTTGTAAATAAATACAATTTTTGTAATTGAACTCGTTTAATTTAAAGAGATATAACTGAAAATTTGTTCACTTACACTGAGTGAGATATGTTTTATGTTGTCAATTTTTATGAATTTGAAATGACTATCTCACGTTTCCATAAAGTTTAGAACTGTTTTTTTTTTTACTAATTACTAGAACTACTTTTTTACTTTTACTAACTACTAGAATCTAATCTTTTTATTTGGAACAGCAACTCCTGTTTGGACCGTGCTCAGTAAAGTACCAAATTGAATTGAATTTTGAGTAAATTTCATGTCCTATTGAACTTTTTAACATAATTTCAATGAGATAAGATCTTTTCCACGAACCTAATACCAAAACTGGTAAGAACTTTATTTTTATTTTATTTTCTGATACTTCAATAGTGTTTTAAATTTCCTTTACCAAGTAATCTTCTTTAACAAACGAATAATTCCAAAACTGACAACTCATCTAGTCAAACCTCTTATAGAAATTTAAGCTTAACGTTAGATACCATTCCAAAACAAACATAGAGCTACACTTTAAAGACCAAACTACTTTTTAAAAAATGCCTTTTTCAGTACATCAATAGCAGTGATACGACATCAATTATTGTTTACCTTACTGATACTTTCTTGATAATTGAAATTTACTTCACCAAGTAATCTGCTTTAACAAGCAAATAATTCAAAACCTTCAAACTCATGTGGTTAAATCTCCTTTACAAGTAAAAGTAAAACGTAAGATACTGTTCCAATACAAGCATAAAACGACACTTTAAAGATTAAATCGCTGTTTAGAAAATATCTATTTCAGTACATCAATAGCTTTTATACGATACCAATTATTGTTTATCTTACTAATACTTCCTTGGTGTTTTAAATTTTCTTTACCAAGCAATCTGCTATAACAAACAAATAATTCAAAAATTGCCATCCATCTGGTCAAACATGCTATACAATTGAAAGTGTAACGTGAGACACAGTTCCAAAACAGACATAGAACGACATTTTAAGACCAAACTGCATTTTTTTAAAAATGCCTTTTTCAGTACATCAATAGCAGTGATACGACATCAATTATTGATTACCTCACTGATACTTTCTTGATAATTAAAATTTACTTCACAAAGTAATCTGTTTTAACAGACAAATAATTCAAAACCTTCAAACCCATGTGGTTAAACCTTTTATACAAGTAAAAGTAAAACGTAAGATACCGTTCCCAATACAAACATGGAACGACACTTTAAAGATTAAATCGCTGTTTAGAAAATATCTATTTCAGTACATCAATAGCTTTTATACGATACCAATTATTGTTTATCTTACTAATACTTCCTTGGTGTTTTAAATTTTCTTTACCAAGCAATCTGCTATAGCAAACAAATAATTCAAAAACTGCCATCCACTCTGGTCAAACATGCTATACAATTGAAAGTGTAACGTGAGACACCGTTTCAATGCAAACATAGCAAGACACATTAAAGATTAAACCACTTTTTAAAAAATGTCTATTATAGTACATCAATAGATGTAATACGACATCAATGATTGTTTTAGATGAACTATGGCATTTTCATTTAGTTTCACCTTTAGTTTAACACATTTAAGCAACCTGTAAACAGCCTAAAACATGTACAAGACCCTTGCTCTAGATAGAAGGATATCAGTGTCATGAAATAGTTCGTGTGCAAGTGCTTAGATTAGAGATAAACGGTAAAGCACAATGAAAGTAGTGATTATTTCTATCACAAATTCCAAAGCTACTTTGCTTGCTATCAAGATTCTTCATTTAGAACTCAAAAGCCTCTTTCATATTCAAAAATGTACGTCTAAATCGAAACCAATAACCAATTTATTATAGAAGTCATATTTCTGCGTGACCTTCTGCATCACGAAACACCGTGATCACAAACTCCTCCCAAAGTGACGTCATTATTCAAGATGGCGTCGAGATAGCAAATGAATCTATCTTTAAGAATAACAATGGCAAGAGCGTGCTCATGACTCTAGTTCAGTGCTCATCGGGAATAATAGAACTGTTTTTTGTTGTTCGATTGCGTGTAGAGATCAGTTAATCGACGCTGTTTTGCTCTTTGAACCGAACTCCTTAGGAATGAGCTTCCTGTAAGACTATTGTGATGATGATGGCAAGTCCGTTGCTTCAGGTTGATGTTCGGAGAAATGGGAGGATCCCACGCGAAACAGTAAAACAGATTCCAAAGCTCTTTTGGGCATTCGAAACCATCCGTTATTCTTCGTGTCAGCTACTAATAAATTTATGATGAACATCTTCGTTTTGTATTCCAGGAAGTTTAACTGTGACAATAGCCCTTTTATAAAACTATTATTAAGAAAGGCTTCGTTTAGAGTTTTAAGACTTTGGTAGATCACGACTTTGAAAAACTGACTTTACCATAGTTTAAAATATCAAAACAAAAATATGTATATCACAATTTACTTACACTTCACTGATTTCAGGTTCCTTGTAGAACAAGTGTGAGCTGTATTTTGTCATTTTGTATTTTGTCACAGCTGTATTTTGTGTTTTGCTATTTTTTACACTTTGAACCCTTCTTTTTATGAATGAGCTTTAAATATAACTGTTGTCAAGATGATTATGAATCATTATATTGGAAAATCTGTTGTTTCAAAATAATATTCAGAACATTAGTTCATCACAAACGAAATAGCAAGATAAATACCGTAGCTTTATGCACTTAGAACCAGTTAACAGTTCTAAGAATTCTTAGCTCTAATAATTTTACTTTACTGACTGTTTTTTAGATTATTTTTCTCTTGAATCAAATTCATTAGGAATAGTCTTTTTGTAAAATTATAACTAAGAACACCAAACATCAACCAGAACTATTGCTTCTGGTTAATGTTTGGAAAAATAGCAAAACATTGAAAAAAATTCAATTATTGCTACCTTATTTGGAGCTCATAAATTTATTGCGAAAAGTTTAGGAAATTTTTGTGATAGGTTACTTGTGACTCTAAAAAATTGATGTTAAATAGTACTGCATTTGTTTTGGGATGAAAAAAAAAACCTTCTTTTTATTCTTATATTTATATATATGTAGAAAGTTTCTTAATTACTTTTACTACATTAATGAAGCTTCTTGATGTTGTCGTGTGAGTATTTTAAATCTATCTATGTTGTGAAACATTTTAAAACCAACAATGTTGCAAAATATTTTAAATTTAACTAAGAGGATAATTTTCTCTTTCAATTATTATCTTAAATTGTTAAATCTATGGGCACCCCTTAAATCACAATATTGTGTAAATTTTTAGCAATTTAATGACATAGTCGGCTAGACCTTATTATCATCAATATGTTTTTCCATTAACTGAACTGTAAAAACTAAATTTCGAAAGAAAAATTGTTAAATTTAAAACGCGTTTAAAGTTATAACAAATTTAGTTAATATTTCAGTTCAAAGTATCGGTATCATAATGAAATCGATATCATAGTGAAATCGTTAAACCAGTATTTAAATACCATAATTTTTAAGGAATGTTGCTTTGTACTGATTTTTACAAATACAGATACGGTTTTATGATAAAAAAGACTTAAAATAATGCTATTAGAGTGATTAAATAGCGATGGAGAGGAATATTTATTTTTTAATTCGTTTCTGTCTATTTTAACATTTTTCCTTTAAAATATACATGTTCAAGTATCTCGGCTGTGATGCAATGCATTCATTTATCATGATATTTCAACATCTCTTCTTAGAACAGAAAACAAGTGTTAATAATATTTCTCAATGTTAATAATAATAGTTTCTTAAACCCAACAGATGGCGCTCTGCGCATTAATGTAAAAGGATTAATTGCAGTCAGTTACCTCCATGGCACTGTAGCATTAATATCATATCTTTTTCTGTTATTAAATCTATTTTCTGTTAAGAGTGTTTTGTAATGATTTGAACCCCGAGATCAAACAACAAGACAAACAACAAGATCACGTGACAAACTTTTAAAAAGATTTTTGAATTTTCATAATTTTTAACAAGGTTGTAGTGTTAATGATTCTGACATAAAAAAATATTTTTATAATATTCACGATCAGATTTAAAATTACTGAATCTACATAATTAAGTAAGTTAGCTATCGAAAAAAAGTCATCTTTGTATTTTCGTAAACATTCTATCTATGCTAGTAATATTCCGCTTTACAATTCGTTGGGTTTTCCCTTTAGAATTTTAAAATTAAATGAAACCTGTTATAAAATTTAAACCGTGGTTAATTTATTTAAAATGCAATAAAAGATAATATTGTTGAAGATAACAATCCTTGCTACATGCGGAATTTATGCTTCAATAACAATTTACATCTGTGATTACAAATTTTGTTTCGACTGATGACAAGAATTACGGCAATCGATACTTCTATTTTTAATTTTAAAACTTATTTTTAATGCGACATGTCTTAGTTTATATTATATTTTATAACCGTCGTTGAACAGCCGACCGAATATTTGGGTTTACGACTACCAATGTTCAACTCCGTATCCTTGTAGTTTTGAACCCAATCCAGAAGACAAGGAAACTCCTGGATAAAGTATTGGGAGAGATTTGCCTTCGTGGAGGACTTTCTGGTGGAACTAACCCTCATTTGCGTTTCATGTAGAGGAAGACCGCGAGAATCTCCCGCGGTTAGCCTGGCTGCAAGGGGACTCTAACCCATGATCCGTCAACCACTGAGGATATATCACGTCAGCATTTTGGTCAGTGCAAGCCGGATGCGAAATTCGTATCGNGTTAGCCTGATGGCAAGGTAACTCTTACCCATGATCCGTCAACCACTGAGGATATTTCACGTCAGCACTGTGGTCAGTGCAAGTCGGATGCGAAATTCGTATCAACCAGGGTCGAACAGGGTTCACCTTATTGAAAGGCGAACGCTCTATCCCCTGAGCCATCGCGGCTCAATGTAACATGTCTGTAATTTTCCTCACGTTGCTTGCAAAAAACTGTAAATAAAATGCTTGTTGATGTAGTATAAACAAATTGGGTTTCACAATTAATCCCACACATTTATTTTAAGAGTTACAAAAGTTGTCTTATATTATAGTAATCTTTATAATATGTAGGATATTTTTGTTTAAAATTTTATCATTTTAAGCATAAAGCTTTTGCTTATAGTGATTTTTTTTCATTTGGATCTTAAAAAGTTTAAATAAAAAAAATTAATAAGTTATCGTTTGTTTTTGAAAAAATTATCTAAACTTGATAAAGAAAATTATTTTATGACTTTCGAAAAAATATGAACTAACAAAATAAATGTCAAAAATAAATTAAAAAATACATTATTTATACGATATTAAAGTTCATAATTAATAATAACTAATTAATTGTAATTTAGTTTAATTTAATAGTACATAGCATAGTCAGTAATAAAAGAGAGAGAAAAACAAAGCAAAATAAACATTTTTTTTTATTCTTGAAGTCAAAGAAATATCTTGATAATAGAGAAAGCTAAATTGAATAGGAATAAATCAATTTACCCTGTTACTCCAAATACAGATCAATTTAAATGACATAAAAAAAAGGAAAATTATTTCGTCTGTTATTGTTATAGACCAATTACAACAACAATTTCAGTTGTCAAAACTTTTTAAGCCATTGAAAACTGCAATAATAGAGTTTCCTCGTTCAATTGAATGTAAATAATTGCAACGAATTTTACCGTTGAACATTTAAAACAGCTTTTTACATTATATTTAAAATATTTTTGAAAGCTTTGGTAACCCACTTTTCAATTTTAAATTGTAACTGTCAATTCCTTAAGAAACCATTCATTATTAAAAGAAGGCTTGAGGAACACACCCGAGTTCTAACATCACCTTTTGCTCTTATTATATCCGGCCTGCGGAAATCTTTTCGCACTCTTCCTAAAACCGGTTAGTAGGGATTATATACTTTATGTCGGGATGTCCCGTTAGGAAGCCCCAAAACAAATACTTTCGTTTCATAGCGGAACTGAAAAACAATTTTCTTCTTTTTCGCATTCTATGTAGGAGAAAAAAACTAATCGCTTCTTTCCGCTCTACTCAGATCTTTAAAATCTCAATAATCAAATCCATCGGCCTTTTTAGGTAATTCATTGAGGCTCGCATAAATCCACGTGACGTGATTGCTTTTATTTAATTTAAAAAAATTTATTATGAATATGGAAAGATAACTTATCATTTTTTATCTTTATTAATTAATTAGTTAAATAATTTTATTAATTATTGTTATACACTAATGATTAGCAATATTTTAAATATCATAAGTTTTAGGGTTTTATCTGCAGTCAAAATTATAAATAAATTACAGTTTAATACACTATGTCATAAAAGATTAAAGCTAACAATTGATTGATTTATGTTAATTTCTTTTTTCTTAGCGGAATTTTTTTTTTTAAAAAAAAGCAATTTTCTTCCTTTTTTTGTATAGATTTTCTTCGTTTTTTTCTTCTTTTTTTTGGAATTGATAAACAATTTTCTTCTTTTTCGCATACTATGTAGGAGAAAAAAAATAATCGCTTCTCTCCGCTCAACTCAGATGCTTAAAATCTCAATAATCAAATCCATCAGTCTTTGTAGGTAATTCATTGAGGGTCGTATAAATCCACCTGATGAGGTTGCTGTTATTTAATTTAAAAAAAAATTAAATAATTATTAATATGGAAAGTTAACTTATAATTTTTATCTTTATTAATTAATTGATTAAATAATTTTATTAATTAATTATTTTATTATTAATCAAATATTTTTAATTTTGATTGATTTATGTTAATTTCTTTTTTCTTAGCGGAATTAAAAAACAATTTTCTTCCTTTTTTTTTGTATAACTCAACTTCGTATATAATAAACTTCATATCTCAGAAAAATATTATTTTGCTAGGGAAGCGAGAGACAATTTTAAATCTCGTATATAATAAACTTGATATCTCAGACAAATGTTATATGGCTAGGGTACCGAGAGACAATTTTAAATGTATATAATAAACTTCATATCTCGGGCGAATATTATTTGGCTACAGTTCCAAGAGACAATTTTAAATATCGTATGTAATAAACTCCATACCTGAAACGAATATTATTTGGCTTATTGGTACCGAGAGACAATTTTAAACCTCGCTTATGATTAACTTCATATCCCAGACAAATGTTATATGGCTAGGGTACCGAGATACAATTTTAAATTTTATATATAAGAAACTTTATACCGCATATCGTATATAAAATTTAATATAGGAGTTCATCATATGGATCATATAATGAACTCATACCGTATATAATAAACTTCATAGTTTAGACCAATGTTATATGGTTAGGGTACCGTGAGACAATTTTAAATCTCGTATAAAATTAAAAAAATTATCGCAGACAAATGCTATATAGCTAGGTTACCGAGAAACGATCTTAGATATCAGATATAATAAATTTTATACCTCAGACGAATATTATTTGATTAGGGTACAGATGGACAATTTTAAATATTGTATATAATAAACGTCATACCTCAGAAAATTACTAATTGGCTAGGGTACCGATAGACTTTTTTAAATATTATATATAATAAACGTCATACCTCAGAAAATTATTAATTGGTTAGGGTACCGTGAGACAATTTTAAATCTCGTATAAAAAAAATTTTTATCGCAGAAAAATGTTATATGGCCAGGGTACCGAGAAACAATTTTAAATCTCAGATGTAATAAATTTTATATCTCAGACGAATATTATTTGGTTAGGGTACCGATAGACAATTTTAAATATTGCGTATAATAAACGTCATACCTCAGAAAAATATTAATTGGCTAAGGTAGAAGGAGACAATTTGAAACCGTTGTCACAACTTGCTAAAATTTGTGAACCCCGTGGTTAAATAAATAAAACGTACAATGATTTATGAATTTCAAAACTAGGAAACGAATCTTTTAATTATCAAAACATAGAACTTATAAAACTTCTTCTTTCATCTGTGACAGTTTATTTTCTCAACAGCTGACTGTTAGTGACCCGTATCTAGTATAGATGTTTTTCTTTTAATGTCGTTCCAGAGCAGGATGTTTTAAGCCTCACTTGCCTTCCAGATATAGGGGCTTTTTACAAAAACAAACCCAAAACAAGCCTCTCATTGTTATCTTTTGTACCATCTGTTATCAAATGATGGTATTTGTAATTTTTTTTTTTTTTTAGATTATGTAAGAGAAAGAGGCACAGTGATTCACAGATTAATGTTTTCAAATTTTCGCGATGAAAAACAGAAATCAATATGCATTAAAATATTCCTAAATGTTTATTTTAACAGTTAAATATATATTAACAAGTTTCTAATAGTTTTCAAAAGAATCACCTCATGTATTTGAATCTCTGTTACAATAATGTTAAAAAAAAGTCATCTTTAAGAAACATTTTCTAATCATTATACCAGAAGAAAAAGAACGGACACAGGTTTGGTCATTTTTTATAAAAATAAATATGTACTTTGAGATTTTAAAAAAAAATTATTTATAGGGTACGTTAAGAGGAGTTAAAAAAGAACATTCAAAATGGCATCTTAGTTTTGTTCCTAAAAGCTCTCATTAAATAAATATACAGAAAGTATAAAGAAATATTTAGGTTTATTGGAGCAGTAGTTTTAACAAAAGTGTTCCACTTGTGTTGAAATTTAGTTTCAAGATAATATAACTAAACCATTCTGGTAGCAAGTAATATAAAAATTATTTAAAATTAAAAAAAAAAATTTAAAGCAACTAAAATAAAATAAAATAATTTAAAATTATTATAATCTGAATCTTATGAAGAGAAAGAAAATTTGAGTAATTTTAGTGATTATTGATTGAAAAACCTGAAGTGATTCTTTAATGAAACTCATATTTCAGAATAATAATAACACTGTTTTTTCCATAACTTATTTTTTCTAGAAATATTAATATTTTTACGATGCTATTATTTATTATCCCATATCTAATTATTTTAATAATATGCGAAATCATTTTAGTGCAATAAAAACAAGTTAAGTTGTAGATTTCCAAGACTTTACATACCTAGTTTTTTTATACAATCATACTACATATCTCATAAAGAATTTCAAACTAACTTACCTACTACTGCCTGTATAATAAACCAATCATGCAATGGCAATCAAACTTTATGATACATTAAATGTATCATTCCTCGTGATAACTTAATATCACAATCTTATTAATATGTATCTAAACACAAGATTGTAGCTTTTTAATTATTCTTGGCACTTTCTCTTATTGAAAAAAATTTTAATAACGCAGATTAATGAGGAATATTATCCATATTTTACATAATTGTATAAATAATCCCTTTTGAAAACATACATTCTTCAGTAGTATCGATCATTTAAATACAGCTGTAAGATTAATAAATTTGACATAATTTCTCATATCTATGCTTATATAACTTCTAATAAGCACTTATATTTTTCTTCATATATTCTTTATATGATATTTCACTTTTTCTGTAACGATGTTTTTGATTTATTTTTGCGCGGATTTACTCATCAATGCCACGATTCAGAATATAATCTATGCATAACAGTCAAGTGCTATTTTATTTCTCTTCAAACTTCTCAAGCTAGTATGTAATCCAATGAAATTTCATTCTAAATTACCTGTAAAAAGAAAAAAGAAAATATTAGTAAATGAAATTTTTGTAAAAAATATGCTTTCATAGAGTCAAACAAATTCTAACAAATATCAACTTTATAAAAAAATTTAAATAACTATATTTGATAATGTTACTTTATCTTATTTCATACATTATCCAATTTCATCTAGTGAAAATCATCATTAAAAAAAATTTTGCCATTAAACTTTAAAATTCACTTCTAATTGCACAAGATTATTTTTTGAAGGAAGCATTATAAACTAATTCTATATTATTTCGAAATTAGTTTGCGTTAACTATGAAAGATAGTTTCATGATGTTTATTATAAATTAAAAACATTAATAGGAAAAGGTATTGAAATTTTTTTAAAGCGTATATGTTTTTCTTTTATTTTTAAACAAAGTGTGTCAATAATATTTCAGGAAATCTACTCAAATGAAAATATTTCACCCTCCATCATTGAGTATGCAATATAAAACCATCTATTTCACATAATTTGAAATATGGTGTCAATTTATTTTTATTATGTTTTTATCAAATTATGCCATTATGTTTTCAATTTCACTTAGTCACCACAATTACTTAGATAGTAATGACTCATAAACATTTGTAAAATATATCTAAACTGGAGGAATCTAATTCAATGTGGCAATTATGTTAAATTTTGCTTTAAATGTTATGTTAAATGGAATGTTAAATTTTACCATAAATATAATATGATTAGGCATTCCGCACATGCATATTAACTTTATTTGACAAAATAGAAAGATTGCTACGAAGGAAATAATTAGGAACTTTTAAAGTTTTAAAAGAAATAATAGTGTTTAAAAATGTAAAATATATACAATTTTGGAGTATAGTTGTCACCATTTTTGGTGTTAAGATAAACTAAATAAATTAAGTACTTAACTGTAATCATCGTGCAAAAAATTAGTTCAAATAATTAATTATTAAATGATTTAGTGCAATTATTAATCATTAATTGAATTAATGCAAATATATTACTATAAATATGCTTGTTTTTTAAACAAATTGCTTTTTGCAATGAAGCCATCAATTGATTCTAATGCGCATATGTTGACGGTAAACAAATAAACAAAAAAAACAATAAACAAGTAAAATTATGACAGTAAAAAAGTAAAATAAATGTGATTCCATGCACTGTAAAAAAATTAGTTTACTTCATCATCAAAAATAGTGACAATAGTTTACAATGTATTTTTAAGGTGAATTAAAATTCAGATTTTATAAAATAACAAGAGTAAAGTAAGACTTATTTAAAAAAAAAACTTAAAACAATGTTCACACAAAAATAAGTATTTTGACTATATGCTAGTTAAAAAAATTATTCATATACATTAATTATATGTTCATATGTTGAATAATAATTTTAAGAATAAAATGAAATTGCACATACCTGAAATTAATAAGTGTACTCCAACATGAAGATCTTTTTTCTTAATAGTAATTTCTATGCTCACCGTTATACAGTCAATCATCTTTTCCTCAAGAGATTTCTCCAAAAAATATGTCCAGTAGTAAATCAAAGACATGTTAAATTAACTTTAATGACAAGCATTATATTTTCCAAGCAAAAATTCATAACACAAGGAAAAAGGTACGTCAAAGATAGAAATATGATCGAATTCAACTTACTTTCGATCGATATTTTATTTTACTTTAAGGAACATTTGAAGTCATCAATTGAGCATCATCATACTTAAATTTCCATTTAATTCTTATATAAGGTGACTAAAGATTAAATTACTTATCATACGTGCTTTTTACCATCGTTATAAAAATGTAATGACGTTTAAATTACTTTACAATTTACTCTTTAAATGATTGCAAATAGCAATATAATTAGTAAATTGTACATAAAAACTATTTTTTTCTAATGCTACAAATGTGACTAAGGAAATTTAAAACTAGTTTTAGGATTTTTTTTTATTTATGTGTTTATTTATTTATCTATCTATTTATTTAATCATTTTATTTATTTATTTATTTATTTATTCATTCATTTATTTATTCGTTTAACCAATTTATTTATTTATTTATCTATTTATTTATTACAAAAACGCTTGCGTGATTTTAATGTATTAGCTTTTCATATTAAACTAATAGCTATAACTTTTTTGCCACTAATTATTACTAGGATGTATTATTAAAAAATTTTATACTAAAAATACAAAAGACATAATTTTGAATCAGGTTTGTGGTTTTTCAGTTAATAGGTATTAATTCAATACTACCTGCAATTCAATTCCAACAAATATCAAAAGATTAAAAATTTAATTTTTAAAATATTTAATATTACATCTCGATAGTGCAAGCTTTTTAGAGATAAATTGTAAAATTACACTGGAGAATAATTTTTTTTCTGTTACACGAGATTTTGTTAACAGGTCTTAGATAATCTTCTGCATCGATGGGATTTCATATCTGCTATTGGTTTCTATCTCTAATTTCTATTGTTTATTTTTTATGTCAAAATGTGTAAATTTGAAAATGTGATATATAACAGGGGGTCACATAAATGTTGCAATAAACTTATAGGGGAGTTAGAGTACAGCATCAGGATTAAAATTGCATAGGAATCCATGCTTGAAAATGTCATCATACGCGGCTAGGTATGCTTCCCTATTAAGACCTGCAAAGAAATACACAAAGAAACAGTTCATAATAGGGAAACTCCCGTGTATGACGACATTTCCGAGCATGAGTTTCTGTGAGATTTCTGATAATCCTGATGACGTGCTGTAACTCCTCTAGAAGTATGTCGCAATTTTTAAGCGACGTCCTGTTTTAAATAACGTTTTTTTTTAAACTTTTACATTTCGATAACAAAAATAGACTAAAAATGTCATTTTTAAAAAAATCATGTAGCTTTAAGAGCAAAACTAATTTCATATTTGAAATCCCACACCCGAATTAGGCAATATCAAGTGTTTACATAAATGCAACAAAAATTTTTTTACCCTGTGTTGTTAGTAGATACCTATTTATTTTTGAAATCGTCGTAATAATTATTCCCAATCATAAACTTTTTTTATTTCGCAAATTTTCTTTACTATTTACTTTAATGCAAAATCAAAGTGACAAATTCTTTTAAAAAAGCGTGATCAATAGTTAAGACTGGGATCAACAGTTAATTGATGAAATTGTCACCATACATTTAGTATATTTAGCTAAAACCTTAAGATGGTCACTATAATGCGATTTAACTAAAAACGCCGACTGGATAAAATGTCATCATCATCATAGTTGGCCAGACAGCCCAATGTGAGCCAATGCCTTCCTCTGAAGATTTCTCCATGACGACTTCCGATTTATCTTTGATCTCCAATTCTTTTCATTAATGCGAGAAAATCAGACTCCGCTGAGTCAGCCCATCTCAACCATGGCCTTCCCCGCTTTTTTTTTCAGTGGGTCTAAAAAGCAGTATCTTTCTAGTGGATAAAATGTACCACACATTCTAGTGGATAAAATGTAATGAATGTAGTAAAATGTAATGTTCTTAAGTCAAGAGAATTGACTTAAAAACATATAAAGAATCATTAATTACCATCAACATTATACTAGGAAATTTTCATAAACACCAATAGAATTAAAATGGCATATAATAAATGCAACAAGGATGTTGAAATTAAAATCTCGATTCAAACAAAGAAAACTCCCCAACCCAAATCCTTAAGTATTTACAGACATTTCAAATGATTCACAACCTCATGAATATTTACACCACAACATGATCGATTAAGTAAAATCAACTCACCTTAAAGTTACAGTTATACGTTCCCATCAATACAATTTACGATGCTGAAATTACAAGCAAGTGAACCATGAAAAGGAATGTAATTACCACTTACCTTTCATGCAATCTTCAAAAGGTTTTCTTAAGGTTAACCTGTGTCCGAGCGATAATATTTTTCCATGCGCCTCACGTTTTTAGATAAAAATCATTCTAACTGTTGAATATGTTGATTTTATAATGCGCTATTCAGATAGAAGACAAAGAAAGATGACAAGATACTTTTAATTTTTATGAGAATTTATGTTATTGTTTTTCTTTAGAGGAATTAAATGAATTGAATTAAATGAATTGAATCATATGAAAGTTTTCTGGGAGCTGTTTTTCTTCACGATAAGAAATCTCTAAAGTTTTTCAAAAGAAATTTAAAATTAATTTTCAATTTTATTATTTCTGTGAATAATTGGTTACACAAATACGCCAAAAAAATTTAAATAAAATTACCGTCTGTATGGTAATGACGTTTCAGGTAAAAATCATGATTCTGGTAATAAAAACCAAAATATACGGCATTTAAAACATTTATTCGGTAAATTTACCGTTCATATGGTAACGGTTTACTGGAAATTCTGTTTTTTTTTTTTTTTTTTTTTTTTTTTATTTTTTTTTTTTANAAATATATTTTTTGTCTTTTTTTTTTTTTTTTTTCAAAATTATAGTTTTTATTATCACACATATAATAAAAAAAAGAAAACTGCAAAGTGAGTTAAACCAAATAAATGGTGCTTATGCCTTTTTCTAAGGCATCTTGAAAAAATTGCCTTATTTTATTATATATTATAAAGCTTTATTTTCTTGTTAATTTTACCAAAAGCATTTTAAAAGCAATTCGTCAAAAAATACCGATATTTGGTTGTATCCATAGAGCTAAAAACACAGTAAATTCTACCATATTCAGGTAGTTTTGGACATATATTTTTCTCAATATAAATCCACTAAGTTGATACTTGTTGAAAAAATAGAAGAATATCTTTCATATATTTTAAATAACGCCCATCATGCATGTACAACGTCACTAATTTTGTCACTCCTTTAAAACACAATAACATAAAAAAAAAAAGATTGTAAAGACTACCCATTTTATTCTTATCTAATTAAGTGGCAAAGTGACAAAAACTCATTAAGTAAAGCGATTTATGGCATTAAAACAAGTAAAACGTGCCTTTTTCCTCACCATCACATATTATAAAACCATATTTTATTGTTAATTTTGACTAAATCATTTTAAAGGAGATTTGGTAAAAATTATGACACTTTTTTGGTTTTCCCATAAAGCCAGAAATTTTACCATATTCTGGTAGTTTTAACCATTTTTTTTCCTCAGTGTAGATTTACAAAGAAAATACTAGCTGAAAAAATAGGAAAATGCCTTTAGTGTATTTTAAATAAAATGTATCATGTATTTAACAGCGTCGTTGGTTTAGCCACTCTTTAAAACACGAAAGCATTTAAAATAAAGATAGAAATGACTACCCACTTTACTCCTATATAATTAAGTGACAAAAACTCATTGAGGAAAACGGTTTATGACAATAGAACAAGTAAAAACGTGCTTTCCTCCTCTGAATAACTCGACCTTACAGGTGGGTTTAATGTTTCAAATCGCAAAATAGCCATGATTCCATTTTGGGAGACATTTAGTGTCATGTTTCTTAAGGATTAATCGAACAATAGAAGTTTATAAATATCACTATTTTAAAGATTCAAATGCATTTATAAAACATCAATGGAGAATACATTGAAATCATCGGGCTGTTCGCAACGTAAGTGACATAAGTAGGCAACAAAAGTGACAATATTAGAGCTGGGTGATGTATCGAGAAATATAGATGTTTTTTAGCATCACGATAATAATATTTTGGAACAAATTATCACGATATATAGTGAATAATATGTTTCATGATAAGTATTGAATATACAGTAATTATTGTCAATGATAATACCACGGTTATCGAGTATTATTGTGATATATGGAATATACCATGATCATTATAATATATGGTTTTGCCGCGTAAGTAATGTAAGTTAAAAAAGTGTAGTTAAACTAGAAAAATTGTGATACATAATGACAATCGCTACTAAAAATTTAGTTTTGTCTAGCACTATTCATTACTTCTGTGAATTAACTTTAATTATCATTGTTGGATATATCATTTTCACGATATATCGTGAATAATATATATTATGATAAGTATCGAACATCTAATAACTATTGATAATCATAATATTACAGTTATCGAGTGTGATTACAATCTATCTAATATACCGTGATCATTATAGAATACGATATTACCGTATAAGTATTGTAGGTTAGTTAACCTAGAAAAATTTTCCCACATATTACTATTAGAAACATTTAGTATCGTCTAGCACATAACATCTTTTATTGAGCTTGATTATCATTTCAATAAAATGACGGTTTATGAAATTTAAAATTACAAAGATGAAAATTCGAAATTGTTTCTTTTTAAAACTGTATAACAGAATCTGTCAGTCTTAAAAGATGTTTTTTTATTTAATTTTAAATTAGTTATTTTGAATTACTTGGTATTAAATTAATAGCTATTAAATAAAATAGTATCAAATATAGTATAAATATTTAGTTAAATATATTTTATTTGAGTATATAGATTAAGTATTATTCACTTAAATAAATATTTCTTCAAATATATACTTATTTTGATATCTCTCCATTCAAAAATCTATGTATTTCGATATGTTTAGTTGAATAAGGCATTTTCCTTAATGCGAATATGCATGTTGATCTTTACACGATTAAATGTAAATATTAATTTGAATATGTATTTAATTTGAATTTATTAAAATGCATTTCAAGGGAACTTAAAAGGGAAACGAAATCAACTATTTGAAGGGATAAGATAAATAAAATTTAAATGGAAGCAATAAATTAATCGCAATTAAATAACTTAATGTCAAGTATAGCATCGAAGTTTATTTAAGAATATTTTACTTGAAATTTATTTATTCAAATATACATTTATTCTAATATATATTTATTTTAATTACTCTTCCTTTAAAAATCTATTTACTTCGATGTTGATTTGAATACGCATTTATTTTAATGCATACACAGTTAAAAATTTTAACACAATTAAAAATATATATTAATTTGAATCTGCATTCAATTTTAGATTATTAAAATGCATTTCAAGAAATGCTTAACAGTTAATAAAAATGAGCTACTCTAACGATGCAAGACATAAAAATTTTAATTTTTTAAATAATTCATAAATTAGCAGCATATAGACCTACCATTTACAACCAAAAAATAATTAAAAAAATAAAACAGAATAAAGCGGATAAAGGAGAAAAAATAACAAATTTTACAGCAAGAGTTTATTAAATAAAAAATTCTTTAAAAAATTATTTTAAAGCTATGTATAAGGCAAAGAAAAAAACGTTAAGTTGCTAGACTATTTGTAAAAGATTAGTCATTAGTAAGAACTATTCGACTATAATTTTCTACACTTATAATTGAATGAT
This sequence comes from Parasteatoda tepidariorum, assembly GCF_043381705.1. Taxonomy (NCBI): domain Eukaryota; kingdom Metazoa; phylum Arthropoda; class Arachnida; order Araneae; family Theridiidae; genus Parasteatoda; species Parasteatoda tepidariorum. The sequence goes on from NC_092215.1 coordinate 40,634,575, forward strand.
GTCAATTATAATCGAAGACATTACTTAAATATGTAGTAATTATTTATATATTATAAGAGCAGTAATTACTTCTACAACTTAAGTGTCTACACTTGAACTAGTAAACAATCCGATCTTATAACTACATTAACTAAGTTACTCTAAACTCATAATTCAACGACTACATTAATCTCAACTTATAAATTAACAAACCATATTAATCTAAAATTATAAGTTAACGAACTTAAACTTAAATCTAAACTATTTATACTAATCTGAACTTATATCTAAACTTTTTACTAAATTAACTCTACTAATATAAACATTACTTGTATGTGTCGTAATTACTTATGTATAAGCGTAGTAATTACTTATAACTTAAACGTCTACACTTGAACTGATGATTAATCCGAAATTGTATCCACATTAATTATAATCTAAACTCATAACTCAACGTACGATATTCATTTCAACTTTTAAATTAACAAACCATATTAATCTAAAATTATAATTTAACCAACTAAACCAACTATAACCTAAACTTACATCTAAACTAGTTATACTGATCTGAACTTATAGCTAAACTTTTAATTAAATTAACTTTACTAATATAAACTTTTAACTAAAGTTGGGACTGAACTGAAGATTTAGACTAATAACTAAACTTACAATATCAATCTAAACTTACAATAAAGTTATAACTAAGCTTAACTTGTAAATACGGAATCCTGAAAGAAATGTATTCAGTTTTTCAGTAAGTTTTTACTACATTTAAAACGGGGTATATTTTTTGTATTAATTATACATAAATTTCTACATTGTTTTGAATTAATTTAATATGTCTACATCGCTTGCTTCTAGATCACACAGGGTAAGAAGTATTTGTTGAAATTTCTGAGAATAATAAGGTTGAAAAAAGATGGAATGACTGTTTACGAGTGTTTGAATTAAAATAACAGGAGTATAGTACTGAAAAAAGAATATACACAATAAGTTTATTCTCAAACATTAATCTTACATTTTGGTATTACCTTTTACCTTTAAAAAACATTTAAGACAAGCAATTGAAAGTTAAAACAATATTTGATGTAAGACAATGAATCCGACAGTATATTGCCTCAATTAACTTGATCTGTTTAAGTTCCGATCTATTACCACCACAGTACGGTAAAAGTAAACAAAACCCAAAATATCAATCTTGATTGAAAAAATAATTCCGTTTTTTTTACATCAAAGTAGCTTCACCCAAACATGCTATACAAACAGAACGCTTTTGGTTGTCATGGTTACCTTCGTGACTCAATCTGGATTGCACGTATCTGTGTCTGTAGACAAATAAGATTTATAAGTGCATTTTGACTAGCGGTGTTTTGTGACTTGGCGTTCACCAAATGCGAAATACATATTCAACGAAAAAATAATGTTTTTGGACATATACTTTTGCACTTTTTACATCTTTGAGCGAAAAAAGCATGGAAATAATTTTATTTTACAATAGTGTATGAGACTTTAACGATAGCTAAATATTAATTACTTAAAAATTAATTCTCAAACGTATTATAACCTATTTTTCAAAAGTATATCATAAGTTGTTGTTTTTTAATATGTTTCGTATTAAATTTCTAAACGCGTATAAATATAATATTGAAAACATGTAATTTCGTTGGCGTAATGAAACGTGCAATAAAAATCTGAACAAAACTTTCGAAAAACTTTTTTGAAATAGCCGATTAATTTAATTTAAAAGATATTTCATAAGTATTTTAAAATATTAATCAATTATTTTGTTTTGTTTTTTTTTTATAAATCGCCAATTAATCTTGATAATTCGACAACGCGTAATTAAAATTGATATAAATTAAGTTTAGATTAGTTGTATCGAAAAAACTGTTTTGCAGGGAACATTTAACTAATAAATATTTTTGGAGACATACTTTTTCAGTTTTTACATCGTTTAAAGAAAAATGCATAAAAAAAATTTTTTTTACAATAGTGCACACAATTTTTTTTTAATTTAACGATATCTAAACGTTAATTGATAAAAAATCAATCCTTAAGAAAGAGAGAACCTATTTTGTCAATAGTATATCATAAGTTTTTTTTATTTATTTTCTTCTATAAAAAATTTCCTAGCGCATATAAATATAATATTGAGAACATGTGATTTCATTAGTGTAACAAAACGTGTAATAAATATCCAAGCAAAACTTTTTAAAAAATATTCCACAGTTAGCTGATTAATTTGGCTAAAAAAATATTTGATAAAGACTTTGAAAATGTAACCAATTATTTTTTTTTTATAAATTTTCAATTAATCAATAAGGCAAAAGGTAATTGAAATTGATGTAAATAATTTTCGACAAAAATTAAAATAAGAAATAGTGCCATTAGTTTCAGTTTATATTTCGGATTTAACGATATAAAAGCATCAATGGATGAAAAATCGATTATTTGAAAAAGGTAAAACCTATTTTATTAATAGTGTAGCATACGCTTTTTTATTATTTATTTATTTATTTCCATTTAACTAAAAACATTCCTTGTAAAATGTCTTAACGTATAAAAACATAACAGTGGAAAAAAGTAATTTCATTTGTGTAATAAAAACCTAAACAAAGCGCTCTAAAAAATCTTCTTCTATTAGCTAATTAATTAAACTTAAAAATCATGTATTAAAATTTTTAAAAAAGCAAAGATTTTGTAGGGTTTTTTTATAAAACCTCAATAAATCTTGATAATTTGTCAGCACGTATCGAATTGAGAAAATAATTTTCAGTTGTTCAGTTGTAAAATGTTTTAATTTAGAAAAAATTAAATAAATTTCAGGAAACGGAAATAGAACATTAATAACTTTCAACATTATTCTTATTTGTTTATGAACATCACCATTTTCCAATTTTAAATGTATCTAAAAGTAATATAATATTTTAGTGATTAGAAATTAACATTTGATTAAGAAACTAACTAGAACACTTAAAAACTTGATTATCTTCTTACTAAGTAACCGTAAATTATAAATTATTTATAGGTCAAATATAGCAATTTATTTTTTCATTGGCATAAAGAATGTTTTAATTTAGAAAAACTTAAATAAATTTCACTCAGCGAAAATAGAACATTAATAACTTTCAACATTATTCTTATTTTTTATAAACAATTACATTTTCCAATTTTAAACGTATCTTAAAATATTATCATATTTCAAAGATTAAATATGAACTTCTTTCAGTCATTAGAAATTAGCATTTAATTAAGAATTTAACTAGAACACTTAAAATCTGGGTTGTCTTCTAACTAAGTAAACGTAAATTATAAACTATTTATCGGTCAATGTAATCATATCCCAGGGGAAACTTATAGCTATCGCGTGACCTAAGAGGAGAAACAGAAAGACGATAGGAAATACTACTAGGTTTTATTATTTTTTAATCAAGCGGTTTTTCATTTATGACTTTTTTCTCAGAATGAACGACTTATTTCCGACTATCACGGTATTACGTCACAAATCTTCAAACATGAAGAATACATCTAATGACCCAAGCTATAATTTAAAGTTCATCTTAATGTATAAATATCAGATCAATGGGATTTAATTGATGTAATAAAAAGATCAGTTTGGAGAAATAGTTATATTATGTAAGTACTACTCAATTTAAATTCAAATAAAATATGAACTGATACTTAAATACATAATAATACAATAATACTTAAATACAATAATAATACATTAGTAAAAAAGTTCAGATTAATGAGAGAATGACAGTTCTGAATCTATTTTATCACTAATGAAATTTAGAAAAAATATTTTTATTTAAAATCATCAGGAAACAAATTTTTCTACAAAAAATTTATTACATTATTTATGAAAAAAAAATAAATACTTCAAAACTATTTTATGAATGTCTATCACCAGATTAATAGTAATCGTTTCATAGAAATAATTTTTATCGTGACTCAATTACTTTTTATTAATCCTTTATTATTCGAGAAATACTTTTATATTTTAAATAAAATAATAAATTCGATTATATATTCACTGAAAAAATAATATAGTCAAAACTACCAGAAAATAGCAACATTTACCGTGTTTCTGGCTCAGTAGGAACACCAAAAAAAGCTTTAATTTTACCGAAGGTCTTTGATACCGATTTTGGTAAAATTAACAAGAAAATATGTCCTGATGAAGTAGGATAAAATATGGTAAATGGGGTAAAATTTAAAATTTTTACCATGATGCCAAAATATTAATTTGGCCATGGCATTAAAACCACTTATTTTGCTAAATTTATTTTTCATTTTTTTATTTTTTAATAAATGTGAGATAAAAAAGAACTATAATTTTGAAAACTCAAATTTCCGGTATACCGTTACTATATGAACCAAAACAGTACCAAATTAATGGTTCATGTACCATATATTTTGGTTTTAATAATTACAATTACATTTTTTCAGCAGAAAAGCATTATCTGATGATGATATGATAATTTTGATAGTTTTATGCAAAATTTTTTCTCCGTTTTGAAAGGAATTTTGTATTGTAAAATCAATCAAATAAAATTTAACAATTGTAACTTCAAAATTTATTTAAAAACCTTAATAAATAATAAATATTGCTAGGAGCTGCAGAAAATTATAACTCAGAAATATACAAAATCCAAACAAAAATTATTAAATAAAAGTTTTTGAAAAACATTTTTCCCTAAATTTCAATATTAGCGTAATGATTTCGGTAAGTTAAATTAAAATTATATTTAAAATATCTCTGTGATATCTCAGCTATCCACTATATACGTAGAACTTTTAAAGTTAAGGATATATCAGATTTTTATATCCTAAAATAATAACTCGGAAATACTCATATCTCGGATATTATCATACGTTGTAAAATCATAACTCGAAAAAAACTGTAACTCAGAAATATATAAAATCCAAACAAAAATTACTTGATAAAATTTTTTTAAAAGCATTTTTCCTTAAATTTAAATTGTAATATAACTATATCGGTCAATTAAATTAAAATTCTATATAAACAGTCTCTGTCAATTATTATCTACGTAAAACTTTTAAGGTTAAGGATATATCACATTTTTAAATATCCTTACACAACTTTATCAAGGTAAACTATTTGGAAAAATTATAGTTAGGTGATCAAAAGCTTTAATAAATGAAATAATTCTTTTAACAAAACCTTTTTTCGTAATATTTTTACAATTTAAACTTAATTTATTATTCAAGTTCTAAAAGTAGCTAGGAAAGTAGGTTCCTGATAGGGAAGTAGGATTTTCAAAAAAAATTTGCTGATAAAATCTTTAAAAAAATCCTTTATATATAATAAATTAATAACATCTCTGTTAACAGAAAAATAACACAGATTGCTTCAACATTTTCTATAACTTAATCCAATTGAAATCGTGTTAACTAATTTCAGAAATAGATAAAAGAACATAGAATTATTTTCGTAGAGGAAAGTTATATTTAAAAACTGAAAAAAAACACCCTACAACTTCATAAAACAATTTTGAATAGAAAGGAAAAGCAAAAAATCACATATGATTTTACAAATAAAAAAGAAAAATTTCTTTTTTCCAATAGAAACAATTGATTTGAGAATTTAGAGCAAAATGATGTATGAACAAAGGAAACTGCACCAGCCATAAACGGCAAACCTAACTCCCATGACAAAATTTATTTAACATGACTTTGTAAATATAACATCTGAATTCCGACAATTCCGTGACCATAGAAAACAATACAGTTTCTTTTTACAAAATAAAGAAAATATTGAATAAGCTTTCACCTTTTCAACATACTTTTAAAAATACATCTAGAATGTTTAGTCCAGGGAAGTTCATCCTCGCTTACCCCACTAAAGTTTGTTGGGGTCATCCCACTAAAATTCAAATAATCCCTATACTATTGCAGAAAAGTACTGGAATATATTTCTCTTAAAAAATAAATAGTAATTTTTTTCTGTTCTTTTTTATCACAATGCAAATTTCTTTTACTTTATTCTTAACAATATTTTGTAAAACATCATGTTCAGAAGACAAACTAAACGTTATTTAAAACTAATTGTTTGGCTGATGAACCAGAATAATATTTAAATTTGCTATATGGTGTAATGTTAAACTACATTATTGTATTTCTCAAATTTTATTATATGGTGCTATGGTTCATCTTGAACGAAAGTAAGGTTTAGTGTTCAATTATCCACAAGGTGCTAAGTTGAAGAACATTATCGTACTTCTTAAACTTTATCACATAATGGTAAGGATCAAATTGAAAGAAAATACGTTTCAATTTAATACCCCATTAAGATTGTAGCAAATCTGCACCACAAACGGACTCCAGATACTGTTTATCTGGATTAATTTCGAACCGAGTTTTCTACATCATTTTGAAATTTCAGTTTTTAATAATGACAAAAAGAGATTTTTACTTAGAAATGTAAAACTTAGAAGAATGTAAATGCGGAATAAATTATATTTAAAAAAAATTCAATTAATTGAACTCAGTTAGTTATTATTAATTATTTTAACCCTTACATAAAAAAATAAATTATAAATTTCAGGTTTTAGCACTTTTACATATTGTAGGATATTTTTATTGTGGACATTTCTGGTTAAAATAAATACATAATAAAATATTATTCTGGTTAATAAAACCAAAATGTACGTTATTTGACCCATTCATTTGGTAATTTTTCCGTTCATATGTAACAGTTTACCAAAAATTCTGGTTTTCAAAAGTAAAGTTATTATTATTACCAAACTTATTACCAACATTTAGGAAAAAAAAGTTAATTCGACTGAATAAATGGTTTTTATGCCATGTTCTAAGGTATCATGATAAAATTACTACACTTTACAAAATTTCATCGAATATTATAAAATAATATTTTATTGTTTAATTTTATAAATAAGATTACAAAAGCGCTTCGGTAAAAATTATCGAACTTTTTGGAGTTCCTATAGAGCCATAAACACTGTACATTTTGCCAAGTTTTTGAAATTTTGACCATACTTTTTTTCTCAATATGTATTGGCCATAAAAAACAAAATCCTTTAGACGCAGGTAATAAGATAAAGCTCTCTAAAAGCTTACTTGAAGAGAATTTTTTAGCTTTCATATATTTTTTCATTGTAATTAAAATTTATGACCTACGAAGGTGAATTCAGCTATATTTTTGCATGGACAATCGCCTTGTAAAAGCATATCAACAGAAAAAATCTTAAAAAATTGTCTTTTAAAATATAAATTAGACTATGGGGTTCAGGAGGTAAAAACTTTTTTGGGAAGTAGAAATATTAATAATCATAAATCAATTTCATTTTATAATTACTTCTTAAACTTCATTACATAATATTAAGGTTTAACTTGCATGGGAACATGGTTCAATTTAGCACTTTATGAAGGTTACATCATATTTGCCTCATATTAAGGTTCAAGGTACAGATATTAAGTATTTAGACGGGCGTATTTAGTTTACAGATATTACGGCTCAACGTTGAACCAATTTTTCTGCGTTTCTGAAGTACCTGTGGATGTTTTCTGAGAAGTGGGAGTATTAGTAATCATAAATCAATTTTATTTTTGAAACTGTAATGTTAATTAGAAAAAATATTGAACTTAGTTTACATTAATATTTCAGCAGTTCCCATATGAATTCATTGAGTGGTTTTAGAAACAGTTGCGTTCCTGTTCAGCTAAACTACTAGTTACAACTGCGTTTTTCCTATTTTAATATATTTTTTATTTTGTCTTACTTTATATTATTTTATAACCGTCTTTGAGCAGCCGACCCAATTTTGGGTTTACGACCACTAATGTTCAACTCCGTAGCTTTGAACCCAATCCAGAAGAAAGGAAACTCCTGGATGAGTACCCCCAGAGGTATGATTTGTTACGGGAACATGGAGGACTTTGTGTCCCGACATATTTAGCATGAATCAGATCCCATTTACTACACAGAGAGTCTTCGACCGGCTGGGATCAGACCTTTAACCTCTTGGACATGGGCCCAGTGCCCTGCCAACCAGGCTCTCTCTGCCTTACCTCTAAATGTATGCCCCCCCCAAAAAAAAAAAATTAAAAATTCCGTTCCTGTCACAGGTTATAAATGTTTGTTCTTTTTGTTATTTTGAGGGGGTGAATTAAAAATATTATAAATTGGGGGGGAATACCCCCAGTAGTATAAAATTATTTCACACTTCTAAACTTTAACCCTTCTCCAGAAATGGCAACATTCCCTCCCCCCTTAAAGTTCCCTACAGACTATCCCGGTGCTGTGATAAAACTAGGAAGATATTAATACATGAATGTACTCATTTAATATGGGAAAAGTATTTTTACTGAGCTTACAACGACATTTGGCTACAAGCCAGCTTAAGAATACTCATGTCGTAAAAATAAAGTCAAAGAAAGGTTTTTAACCTTTGTAACATACCGAAAGCATACTCACTAAAAAATTATATTTTATATCGAATAGATAGTCTGAAAAACATGCATTTAAAGTTAAATGACAATCATTTTTATCTGAAACAGACTAAAAATTTGTTTCAAACCAAGTTAAACTAATAAAAATTGTTAAACTAATAAGATAATTAAAGAGAACTTTTAAGAGAGTAAAAATAAGAATAAAATAATTAACACATTATTGAGCAAAGGCTACGCAAAATCATTTACAATGTCAGCAAATGAAATAAAATAATTTTATTTTTTATTTCATTAATTTAAGGAAAACTTTTAAGAAAGTAAAAGTGAGAATAAAATTATCAATATATTAGTGTTATTTATTGTTAGGCAACGACTGCGCAAATTCCTTTACATTGTCAGCAAATGAAGGAAAATAAACTAATTTTTTTACTTGTATTTCCCAAGAAAACTTTTGTGCGAATTTAACTACTAAAATTATCTAATGATCAACTAGATTTTTTTTCGTAATGTTTGAATCAATCAATTTGTTACAACAAATTCATTAAAAACAAAATATAAAGATATTAAAAGATAATTTATACGCATTTTTTCGTGTATGAAACATTTTCTCGAGCAAGATTTTGATTCTTATTATATGTATAAAATATCCATATTATTTTAAAAGTTATTAAATCACAACAGAGCGACTAACACACGAGTAAATATTTCTTATTTATCAATCTTAATCAAGTGTCGCGTCTTTGTCACTGACATTAGCAGTATCTTATATATTTTTTTAAATTCATAATCACTATTTTTCATAAATTGTTACGTATATTTATATTTGCATTGCAACTTGTAATTAAAATAATGTAAAACAAAAATGACGAAATTTACAAGTTTTTACCATTTAAAATAATGATTATTATCTGACTTTTTAAAATAGCCTTTATTTTTAAACAAAGCTTCCAGCTACCTCCATTTTCATTAACGGATTTTCCAATTTAATGTCTTCTCGCCATGTCTACTAGGAATTGTAAAGAAAAAGTGTAATAAATATGGTTTTATGACCGTGCTGTTTCGTAGTAAGTGTAAAATTTGGTAATTCTTTCATGATACCTTAAGACATGACGTAAAAACCACTTATTCGGTTATAATTACCTTTCAGTTTTTTTTTCTTTTTATGAAATATGAGATGATAAGATCTATGACTTTAAAAATTATATTTTTCTGTAAACCCTTTCCTTACGAATGAAAAAATTGCCAAATGAATGTTTTAAATGCTTCATTATTATCAGAATTATAGCTTTTTTTTTTTTTTTTTACCAGAAATGTCATCAACGAATGAGTACGACAACTTTGCCAGAATATTTTTTCTCCGAGTAGAATACATGTTCAATAATTGTAGAAAGACAACTGTTTTATTACGTTGAAACAAATATCTGTGGTGTAAAAAATTAGGCATAAATTAGGTAGAAATGGATCGGAATGAGGTAGTTGTAGTTGTTGTAGTTCATTTACGTCGCTCTAGAGCTGTACAATGGGCTTTTGGCGACGATCTAGGAAACATCCCTGAGGATGATCCAAGGACATGCCATCGCAGTTTTGATCCTCTGCAGAGGGGACGGCACCCTTGCTTCGGTAGCCCGACGACCTGCACGCGAAGTCGAGCACTTTACGGTAGAACAGTTTAACGAGGACCAATACTGCACACCCTCGGTCCCTACGCAGACTAATCCAAGTGGTCACCCACCCGCACACTGACCGCAGCCAATGATGCTTGACTTCGGTGATCTGCTGGGAACCGTGTCTTAACGATCAGTCCTCTGCGGGACTCGGAATTACGTTTGAAATAATTAAGAGAAAGGCTACCCTCTACATAAAAACTTAAATAAGAAATAAATATTTTAAAAATAAATTTTTTACTCAAGCAATAATCTAAAAGAAGGTTACTAAATTCATAAAACTCAGTTGTGAAATTTAAATTTATTAAAATTAAGTGGATATTTAATGCGATGAACTAGATGCTATACTGATTAAGTATACAGAGAGGATTCATGGATTTTAAGAGATTTGTGAAATGAGGCATGACAGTGGCAACATAGTTAGTATTGAGCACAAGCTGTCTTTACTTCTTACATAAGCTGATACCTAATTTTAATCGGGATGGGCTTCAATCCGCTACTAAGGATCGAACTCAAGTTCTTTGCTATTGCAGCTCAGTATCTTTCACCACTGAGCATTTACGACTAAAATCTTATACCTCAAAATCAAAGCTTTGAATCTAAACTTCAAAAGCACCTTCTATTTAAACTCAAGGAATATCATTTCTGAATATCATGTTTTACCATTAATAAATGTTGGACTTATTTCAAAAGTTTAACTCTTGACGACATCTAAAATTGAGATTTAAAACAAAATAATCAAAAGCCATCATAACAACTAGGTTAGTTTCTTCCCTGAAAGTACTTTAAAGGAACCTAAAGTTAATAGCGAACATATAACGAAACAACACAATAAAATTTCCATTTTGTATGTTATTTTTCCATTGTCGAATCTTATTAGTATCTTACAGAAAATTCAGGCCTTTGAAAGTTGTTTTTCCTCCCGATGTACACAAAACTAATTTCTCTACAACTTGTTTTTCCGGCATGGATTCTCAATTTTATAGACCGCTATTAACGTATTATTTACTATCGCTTAAATTTATGTTTACACAATTATGTAGAAAATTTAAACTAATATTTTTTCAATTTAATAAAAATTTCTAGCTTTGAAAGGTTTTTTTTTTCACCTTCTACTGTTTTTAAGCGTTTTGTGTACTTTAAGCAAAACTTAACCTCTAGATACAGTTTTTTCCCCGAACGATTCTTAACACCGTTGGCGATGCCAAACAGATTCATTTTAAAATTTTAACCGTTGTCCATTAAATATTCAGCTCTACTATGAAAATTTTGAACTCAATAAGCATCTGTTTTTTCCTTTGTTGACTTTTAAGTGTATTCTACAATAAACTTAACTTTTATAATTTTTATTCTTCTTAAACGATTCTTAACGTCCTCTTGAAAAAAAAATTTATGATTTCCAAGAAAAGTATATATCTAAGAGAAAATCTAAGAAGCAAAAATATAAAAATAAGATGAAAACAGATGTTCTGATACTATAAACAGTACATACTAAAACAGAAATGATTTAAATTTTTACAAATAGGGTTACTCTTGTAGCATTAAAAAAACTGCCTATTTGTCAACTTTCACGCTAAAAATTAAATCCTTAACACAGAGAACTCAGCATGTACACACCATTAAATTGTCTTTTTAGAAGAATATGATTTATTAAAATGGATGCCATTTAAAATCCCGTTCATTTGTGATAAAACGTGGTAATGAATGTATGATTTTTAAATTATACAAATTAGAGTGTCAGGACTGAGTTTTATAATATATTAAAACTGTTTTTATTGATGCCATTATATCTTGCTAACTTATCCACAAAATATATTTAGAGACAATGTCTACAAGGTCACCATGAAAGTGTCATACTAGAGCCTAATATTTTATATTTACTTTTTGGAAATCCCATACTGCCCCACTTATTTTTTAAATGCAGAATACTGTTGTTTTATGTAAATACATAAAAATCTTCGTGCAAAATAATAATAAGCCACATTTTCAAACTGTTCCAAAGAGCGTTTTTGCCAAAAAACGCCTCGACTTCCATATTAACAGTAAGATATTTCTTTGTATTAAGCTCTTATTTACTTATAATCGCAAAAACCTGTAAAGTATATAATAATTCTTAGGAACAGATAGATGAAGTGTGGCTTATTACTATATTGTCCCAAGCCCTACATATTATAAAACTAAGGAAGATGTCAAACTTTGAATCAAAAGAAAAATCAACTTTTAGCTATCGATTGCTTAAAAACAAGGGTTCAAAGCCCCTTTTATGAAGTAAAATTATATTACAAATGATATTAAGGTCATTTGGAAAACAAATTTCAATTTATGTCAAGAGGCAATTAAATCTTTTGGCAATCAATTCTAATGGCAATTGAATCTTGTTAAAAATAAGTAAAATTTTATTAATATGAAAATAATATAAAAATGAAAAAAATTATACAAGCCATTATGATTGTAGATAATTTTAAAAATTAATATTATATAATAATATTTTAAGAAAGAATTACCACCTTTGCTTCAGAGAACATCTTATAAAAAATAGTTTTTTTAATTAGAAAAATTAGCTGTTAAATATTGTCTCAGTTGAAATTTAAATCCCCATATACAACTAAATTATATTTGTGGAATATATAAGTTATTGTTAATCCTACATTAAAGGAAGAAATCTTGATGATTTTTTTTAACTTACAACTTTACACAATTTTTTAAAAATAACCGTTATTTGTTTTTGCTATTATTTATAATTAGTTAAAACGTTTATTGTCATCCAGAAATCAGTCTAGAATATAATTTTTATAACTGTTATTACGTATTATAAAAAGAATAAAATGTAATTAAAAGGAACGTTAATGGTAATGTAATATAATTTAGTATACAATTTTCAGCTATAGAGAAAATTATTTAAAACTTAAAATTGTTAAAATGTGACATAATAATTTAGATATTATCGAAACTTAAAAATAGGAAGTACTTACCAAATAGTTATCCGTTTACATTAGAACCACAAAATCTTCTTAAAAAAGAACATTAAAAAATATCTCATTCAAACACAGACAACTGTCAATCAAAATTAACACAATTCAGTTGAAAAAATCCTTGTTCATTAATTCATTTTCGAACACAAAACGATAACAACACTCTAAAGCATCGCCAAACTGACAAAAATTAAAACGCCGACACAAGAAAAAAAAATCACTTTTTTAAACTGAACGAAAATATAGAGCACAGTAGTTTCCAATATTTTTCTTTTGTTTTTGTTATTCTTCTTCCAACTAAACTAGACTGAATTTCTCCCTACACCTGAATGAGATTCTCAAACTCTTCTGAAAGGTGAGTTCGTTTGAAGCGGAAGTCCCTACTCTTCTCAGCACCTGGCGGCGTTTTGTGACGTCATAGTAAGCACAAGTAGCACCATCTGCTGGTCTTTCTTTTTTCCCGGCATAAACAGCTTCTAAGCAGGTAAACTTTCGCCCTGCTTCTGTAAGGTGGTTTACAAGTTTATTGGAAAGTCATCTTTATTTGACTATTTGTTTTTCATTTTTTTGAAGCTATATAGAGAAGAAACACCTCCATTTTTTTTCTATATTTGTAATCGATAAATATTAATTGCAATAATTTAATTCAATTTTACTAATTAATTATATCCTAATTTTTATTAATCTGTAAACACTGAAAAGAAACGTATAGTCAAAACTACCAGAATATGATAAAATTTACCGTGCCAGCTTACTTACCGTACAAGTTTATTGGAAAGTCATCTTTATTTGACTACTTGTTTTTTATTTATTTACTTTTTTTTTATTTTGAAGCTATACAGAGAAGAAACACCTCTATGTTGTTGGGTTTTTTTTTAAATTTGTAATCGATAAATATTAATTGCAACAGTTTAATTCAATTTTAATAATTAATTATATCCTAACTTTTATTAATCTGTTAACACTGAGAAGAAAAGTATGGTCTTCTCAGTGTTAGCAGATTAATATTTCTTTCTTTCTTTTATAACTTCTCTATGAGAATATGATAAAATTTGACGTGCTAGTTTACTTACCGTACAAGTTTATTTTAAATTCATCTTTATTTGACTACTTTTTTTTTTGAAGCTCTTTAGAGAAGAAACACCTCTATGTTTTTTTTAAATGAGTAATCGATAAATATTAATTGCAGTAATTTATTTCAATTTTATTAATTAATTACATCCTAATTTTTATTAATCTGTCAGCACTGAGAAGAAAAGTATGATCAAAACTACCAGAATATGATAAAATTTACCGTGATAGTTTACTTACCGTACAAGTTTATTGAAATTAATCTTTATTTCACTACTTGTTTTTTATTTTTTATTTTGATGCTATATAGAGAAGAAACACCTCTATGTTTTGTTTTTTTTAATTTGCAATCGATAAATATTAATTGCGATAACTTTTTTCAATTTTTTTAATTAATTATATCCCAATTTTTATTAATCTGTTAACACTGAGAAGATAAGTATGGTCAAAACTACCAGAATATGATAAAATTTACCGCGCTTGTTTACTTACCGTACAACTTTACTGGAAAGTCATCTTTATTTGACTACTTGTTTTTTATTTATTTTTTTTATTTGGAAGCTATATAGAGAAGAAACACCCCCATGTTTTTTTTTTTTTTTAATTCGGGATCGATAAATATTAATTGCAATAGTTTTATTCAATTTTATTAATTAATTAAATCCTAATTTTTACTAATCTGTTAACACTGAGAAGAAAAGTATGGTCAAAACTACCAGATTTTGATAAAATATACCGGGCTTGTTTACTTAGCGTACAAGTTTATTGGAAAGTCATCTTTATTTGACTACTTGTTTTTCATTTTCTTTTCTTTCTTTTTTTTTGATGCTATATAGAGAAGAAACACCTATATGTTATTGGATTTTTTAAATTTGTAATCGATAAATATTAATTGCAATAATTTAATTCAATTTTATTAATTAATTATATCGCAATTTTTATTAATCTGTTAACACTACGAAGAAAAGTATGGTCAAAACTACCAGAATATGATAACATTTACCGTGATAGTTTACTTACCCTGCAAGTTTGTTGGAAAATCATCTTTATTTGACAACTTGTTTTTCGTTTATTTATTTTTTTATTTTGATGCTATATAGAGAAAAAACACCTGTATGCTGTTTGTTTTTTTTAATTTGTGATCAATAAATATTAATTGTAATAACTTTATTCAATTTTATTAATTAATTATATCCTAACATTAATTAATCTGTTAACACTGAGAAGAAATGTATAGTCAAAACTACCAGAATATGATAAAATTTACCGTGCTAGCTTACTTACCGTACAAATTTATTGGAAAGTCATCTTTATTTGACTACTAGTTTTTTATTTATTATTTTTATTTTGAAGCTATATGGAGAAGAAACACCTCTATGTTTTTTTTTTTTCAAATTTGTAATCGATTAAATTTGATTACATTAAATCGATTAAATTCAAATTTGAAATCGAATATTAGTTGTAATAATTTTATTCAATTTTATTAATTACTTATATCCTATTTTTTATTAATCTGAAAGAACTGAGAAGAAAAGTATAGTCAAAACAACCAGAATATGATAAAATTTACCGCGCTTGTTTACTTACCGTACAAGTTTATTGGAAAGTCATCTTTATTTGACTATTTGTTTTTATTTATTTTTTTATTTTTAAGCTATATAGAGAAGAAACACTGCTGTGCTTGTTTTAAATTTGTAAACGATAAATATCAATTGCAACAATTTAAATCAAATTTATTCATTAATTATGTCATCTTTTTTAATCTGTAAAACTTATAAACTGAGAAGAAAAGTATGATTAAAACTACCAGAATAAGCTAAAATTTACCGTGCTTCTGGCTGTACGGAAACAACAAAAACTCGGTAATTTTCTCCAAAGCACTTGGGGATGATATTAATAGAATTAGCAATAAAATATGGTTTTATAATAAGTGATACAATTTGATAGATGTGGTAAAATTTAGTAATTTCATCATGATACTTTAGAGCATGGAATCAAAACTCTTTATTCGGTTAAATTTTTTTTTTCAATTTTGTATTTTTTTCTATCTGCATGGTAATCAGAACTATAATTTTGAAAACCATAATCTCCTGTAAACCGTCATCATATGCAGAGAAAGATCAGTTAATAAATTATTCAAATACCATATGTTTTGGTTTTATTAAACAGAATAAGGATGTTTTTTTAACCAGAAATGACTACTTGTTTTTATTAAATTATTTATTTTTAAGCTATATAGAGAAGAAACACTGCTGTGCTTATTTTAAATTTGTAAACGATAAATATCAATTGCAACAATTTAAATCAATCTAATCTACTATCATAATTTTATCGTTATTAGTATCGTAGTTTTACCAGAATTTTTTTCTTCGTGTAGAAGTTACTATTTTTTCCCAGTTATTAATGGCATAGAAGATTTCATTTCGAATACTGACAATAGTATTTTTCATTTCAAATACTAACAATTTCGAATAGTATTTTATTTGAGGTACTTCTGTACTACTATTAGACACTGTTGTAAACCAGCAGTTAAGCTGCTCCAATTGGGGCTGCTTTATAGAAATGTTCTAGAAAATTTAACTACATCTCAGATTTGTGAGCTTTTACAAATATTAAACATTAAAGTCTGTATTAAATATGTGGTTTGAGCTTTGAAAGGCAGTTCATAGAAAAACCGCAGTATTTCTTTTAAAAAAAATAACATTGTTAAATTCCTAGGAAAGAAAATTTTGACTCTCAAAGAATCAATTATAATTTATAGAAGTGAAACAACTCATATTTTCATAATTTTATATCAAAGCTTTTTTTTCAAAATTAAGAAAATGTTTTTTTCTTTATGTATTTTTCAGATTTATTTCTAAATTTTACTTCTTAAAATAGTGTATCGTTACGAAATTGAAATTTATATGCCAAATGAATAAATCTAACACACTGTAAGAAATTCCCGATCAAATTGCTAAAAAAAGTACCAGTACTCAGGGACCAGTATTTTTTACCGTAACATCTATTTTTATCGTAAATGTGTGCAAAACAAAAATCTGGTACACTGTAATTTTTAGAGTGATATTTACAGTAAAATCACGAAATCAGTGTAACAAAATAAAAATTGCTTTGAAAATAATAGTATAAATTTACCGTAGTACAAATTTACTGTATTACCATAAAATTTTGAGTGAAAAAGTCTGATATATCGTAATTTTTATAGTAATATTTTCATGAACGTCATTAACCCACTGTAATTAAATAGATAAAAATTACGTAATTAAATAGTATGAATTTACTCTATTAACATAAAATTTCGAATGAGAAGAGACTGATATTCCGTAATTTATATAGTAATATTTTCATGAACGTCATTAACCCTTTGTAATTAAATAGATAAAAATTGCGTAATTAAATAGTATGAATTTACTCTATTACCATAAAATTTCGAGTGAGAAGAGACTGATATTCCGTAATTTTTATAGTAATATTTTCATGAACGTCATTAACCCACTGTAATTAAATAGATAAAAATTACGTAATTAAATAGTATAAATTTACTCTGTTTCCATAAAATTTTGAGTGAAAAAAGACTGATATACCGTAATTTTTATAGTAATATTTTCAGAAACGTCATTAACCCTTTGTAATTAAATAGATAAAAATTGCGTGATTAAATAGTATAAATTTACTCTATTACCATAAAATTTTGAGGGAAAAGAGACTGATATACCGTAATTTTTATAGTAATATTTTTATAGTAATATTTTCAGGAACGTCATTAACCCTTTGTTATTAAATAGATAAAAATTACGTAATTAAATAGTATAAATTTACTCTATTACCATAAAATTTTAAGTGAAAAAAGACTGATATACCGTAATTTTTATAGTAATATTTTCAAAAACGTCATTAACCCACTGTAATTAAATAGATAAAAATTACAACATAAAACTTTGAGGTAAAATCAGATTTTACTGGTGCAGCACTCAAATAGAAATTTATTTTTTTCAGAAATTTAATCCGAAATTTTTGATAGTTTATTTGCATTCATTGACTTTTATTTTCTCGGTATCCTACTTTTTTAATCGATATTTTATTTTATCAATTCTTTCAAGCAAAAATGAAAATAACCTTAGCTAGTTTTAAAAACATATCACAGATCATTGGGCTCTTTGAATTTCAAAAACACTTCCCATAACATTGATGTTAAACATGAATCATCAAACAGGAATGGTATTTCGGAATCACTTAAAATGTTTTTTGAGAGTTCTTTATTATTAGGAGCATTTCATAAAACTTTTCGCGGTATTATACTTTCTCCCCCCAATGTGCCCCCAGCCCCCAAATTTGGGCCTCTCATGCACGACTGAATTGCAGGGCACGATGCATCTGAACAATGGATATCAGTGAAGTGTCGAAACTTAGTTTCTGATTTTTTATGTGCAAAACTTTGTAGAGATCATCCCAATGAATTCGAAAATGTTGTTTTCTTCTCCATCGTACCAATTACTTTTACTTTTTTTTGTTTTTCATTCGTACAAAAAAAATTTGTTGTTTATAATTGAACAATCAGGAAGAAAAGGTTTTAGTTCATTTTAGAATAAATTTTCCAATGAAGCAAAATTATTTTCAACAGTTTTAAAATTTATATGAAGCTAGTTTAGGTGTAGAGAACATGAAGGTATTAAGCAGTACGCTTTTTTCTGAAACGCCAACTATTAAAACACAACTTAAATTATTATTTTATTAATTATATAATTAATTATATTTCATAAGTTAATACATTTAACAGTGCAGTGGAAGAAAAAAATTACATATTAGTGATTCCGATCTCGCTAACATCAAAAACATTTTATTCGCATCAAATAAAATTTGATGCTCACAGCGTTAGCTATGTTTTGTACAAGAAATTATTGAGGAAGAAAAAAGTTTTGCTTTTTGATAAACATTACAAAAAAATATGTTGTTTGTAATTGAACAATCAGGAAAAAAGGTTTTTAGTTTATTTTAGAATAAAATTTAAAATGAAGCAAGATTATTTTCAAAAGTCTTAAAATTTATATGAAGCTAGTTTAGGTGTAGAGAACATGAAGGTATTAAGCAGTATGCTTTTTTTTAAAAAAATTCCAACTATTATGACGCAAATTAAATTATTAATTATATTAATTGGATAATTAATTACATTTCATAAGTTAATATATTTAACAGTACAGTAGAAGAAAAAAATTTCAAATTAGTGATTCCGATCTAGCTAGCATCAAAAACATTTTGTTCACATCAAATAAAATTTCGATGCTCACAGCGTTAGCTATGTTTTGTACAAGAAATTATTGAGGAAGAAAAAACTTTTGCTTTTTGTCAAACATTTTTATCGTAAGATTTTACTATTTTCTCTTCGATATACCTTTATCTTACTATATGAATTAAAGAAATTAACTCCTCTCAAACATAAGTTTAACAGACAATAAATTATAAAATAAAATACATTTAGAATTCGAATTTAATTGGGTAAAGAATTTGTTAGTTAAAAAAAATACTTAACTATCTATGTTTTTCAACAGCATTAATAAAATTTCTATATTATAAGAGTTTATTCTTCAATAAAAGGGATAATATTAATAAGAAAAGAAATCTTTACCTCTAGGTATTTTATATAAAAGCAACAAACCAATACAAAATAAAGCTATTTCTATAAAATAATATTTGCACAAAAATTTTCTCTCATTCAAAGGGGAAATTCTTTTTCAAAAAATGTTCAAAAATTTTTTCTCATTCAAAGGGGATATTCCTTTTTAAAAAAATTTTCACAAATTTTCTCTCATTCAAAAGGGATATTCTTTTTTCAAAAAATGTTCAAAAATGGGGACATCTTTTCGTAATCCATTCCATTCTAATCCTTCATGAAAAATTTAGTATAAAAATTTTCTAAGGTTTTAATTTGTAAAAAAAAATTTTTTTTCATCATTCCTTTTCCTTTTTCGTATTCGCTGATAGTTTGATTTAGATATAAGAACGACAAAGAATTAAAAAAAAATCCCAGTAGAGACAAATGTATTAGTGAAACTAAAAAAATTTAAAATGTTCTTACAGTGTGTTATTTCAATAAAACACGTTTTTTCTTCTATTATATTTGGTCTGCATCGTATTCTCGTCATTTATTCGCCATCCTCACGTTTTTAAGGAAAAAATTGCTGAAAAAATTACTCTGGTATACTTCTCAAAACCAGTTAAGACGATAAAAATTAGCAATTCAGCAGAATTGCAATTTCATAAATAATGATTCAACAGATTTTAATTCAAATATAAAGTAATATAATTCCCCACATAAATATGTATTATTCCAGTACTTGAATATGGGCCAAACTCCCTACTAATCAGACTATCCTGACCCCTATATTGTTGTACAATGTTTAATCACTTGGTATTTTATATTATCAACTTAAAAAAATAACATTATACACATTAGAAATAGCAATTGTATATAAAAGTTTTTCTTCAATACGCCATGAGAATCATTAATCTTCAATTGTCCAGCTCAACCTATGTTGAAAAAAACGACACAAGGAAATAAGCATAATTTTACTTTTTATGAATAAATTTCATTATATTTTGCCAAATGCAACTGATGTAAACGCTAAGGAAAGAAAAAAAAGTTAAACGTGAATCAGGTGGCTTTTTTCTTCAGTTGTATATTGTCATTAATAATAATGTCAATACTGTCATTAATAATAAAGTCAGACTTTTTATTGGTGACAACATTATGAATAGTCAACGGAGTTAATGTTCAAGATAGATTTAGCTCATAGCTTCTAAATTTAAGACGGTGCCGTTTTGGCACAAATTCATCTTTTGTTATTTTGAAAGACGCTCGACATGTGTCTCATAATCTTCCTATTTAAAAGTCTTCTGATGGCACTATTTTTAAAACCAATATTTCTTTTTTTCCTACCACGATTCCATAGCTTGGAAATCATTGTTCTACAACCTGGCTTAAGTGCCCTCTATCCTCGCCGTCTTAGATTTGAAAATAATTTTTTTCATTTAGTATTCTTTCTAATTTTTACATTTATAAGCTTATAGTAAATTGATGCTACCGCGATTACTTTTAATAAAGTGACAAATAAAAAAACCAGCTTTATGAAAATGGACAAAATTGCGCTCGTTCTTATTTTATTTTATTATTTTTTTGGTACAAAACTGTAAACAATTAAAATGAGCAGATAATTTTAAAAAGTTCATGTAATTATGCAAAGAGTGAAAAAAAATGTAAACTCCTTAAATAACTTTTGATCGAATTATTGGATCTTATACAACTTTAATAGTTTGAAAGGTAGATCTTAGATACGCTAATCAGTGCAAATAATATTAAAGCTAACGAAATTAGACCTCAAAACATGATTTTTCTAAATAAACTTTTTTTTCGATGGATTTAGAGTTTGAACCTTAAAAGTGGGATAAAGAATAGCTGCAATATGAAAAATATACATCTAATAGTTCATCCAAGAAACAGTGGCAGAATTGATATTAACTAATTAATTTTATTTCTTGAGCCTTTCGGCATATATTTGAAAATATTTAGGAAAATAAATTAATGTTTATACACGAAAAAGACACATTGTGACTATGTTGAGAAATAGAGAACAGCAATGTCATTCAGATAGATATAAGTAGGAAAAAAATTGCTGAATCTTTACGAGATTTTTTTTTCTGTTTGCTGTAAAACTGATGTTATTTTCCGAATTGTCATCGTATTTTTGATATTTTACCTTTACACCCAATGCCCTTTATGGTTCAGTTTGCTCAAACAATTAACAACTTTTAATTTTCTTGAACCAAACTTGGTACTTAAATTATTTGAAATAAGTATCTCTAAACAATGATAATTTTATTTGTAGTAATTTGTAATAATCATTATTATCATTTGTTGTAATATTGTAATATTATCATAATCACTACTAACTTGTGTCTGGTTGATTAAGCTAGCATCTGTTTGATAAACAGTCTGATTGACAAAAACTTCGAAAATATTGCCTTAGAAATCTATTATTTGTCAAAAAAATTAAGTCATAGTTACTATTAAAAAATCACAGTGATTCATTCAACTTACATTTTACACTGTTAAAAATTTCTCGGAAAACATTTTTAAATAGCAATTTATTTAATTGCTATTTTACCATATTCAAACAGAGCAATTAAATAACCATGAATAAAATTAGATTCAAGTTTTCAACTACGAGATTTTTCTTTTGAAATTATTCTTTCTTTCAATTTTGGGTGACAGCTTTAAGAAAAATAATAAATAAATTAGAGTCGCTGTGGCTCAGGGGACAGAGTGTTCGCCTCTCAATGAAGTGCCCCATGTTTGAATTCCAGCAGTGACTGGTCGATACGAATTCTGCTCCCGACTTGCACCGACCACAGTGCTAGCGTAAAATATCCTCAGTGGTAGACAGATGATGAGTTAGAATCTCCTTGCAATCGGCCTAACCCTGGGATTCTACCGTGGTTTTCCACTCTATATAACTCAAATGCTGGGCCAGTTCTATCAAAAAATCCTCCACGGAGGCAGATTACTCGTAACATTTGATTCAGGAGTTCCTTTGTCTTCTGGATTGGGTTCAAAACTACAACACCACGGAGTAGCACAAAATTACAAAGCATTAGCAGTCGTAAACTCAAAATCGAGTCGGCTATTCAACAATGGTTATAAGATAAATAATAAAAAGGCTGAATTTACTTGCGCTGGTGAAATGCAAAAGTACCATTTTACCGTTAGTACCGTAAAGTTAAGAAAACGTCATTAATGTTAAATAAATTCACCTGGAATATTTATATGATTGATTATCAAAACGAATCCGAATGCTGCTATGTTTTGATAATCAATTATTTACCGACAAATTCAGTTGAAGAATTTTTGACAATTGACTGTTGATAATTGACCCAGAAATGACAAACTTTCGTCAGGTAGTCAGATATCTGTTTATATCATACTTGATTTTTATATTCAATAAAACTCAACATCAAAAGCAGGAGTATAAAGAAAACACAAATTCGAGCAACGATAAAGTCATTTTGCTCTCCGCTATAACTAAAGAAATTGAAAAAAAAATGAAAAATTAACATGGGAAAATAAAACCGGAATAACGCACAAAGAACAGTTTCTTCGCAATACAGCAGCCAATTTATGGTCATCTTAAAAGATAATGAAAAGTAGGGTAAAGTTGAAGAGGCCTTTACCACTACCATTATCTTCATATTTCGATCTAAAGGTTTTTAAAAAGAATAGCAGCAAAAATGTTTAAAATAATAGTATGGAATAGGTTATTGTTTGAAAAAGAGGCGGTTAAAGTAGGGCTGTATTATAGATTAGTTTTCTTTTATTGGTTTAAAATTATCATCCCACACGCCCGGTAGTTGAAGAAACGTGCTTTAGATTGCTAATAGAGATTAAGATATTTGTTAAGTTTCCGTTTTGGAATCATCTTTTGTTTCTAAATTATGTATAAGAATTGATTAAGACTGCTTAAAATTGCTTATTATTTATAGTATCAGATTCATATTACTATATTATAGGCCATGGTTATTTGATGAAAATATTATATTTTTAGAAAATTTGAGGCAGTTTTTGAATCCCAAGAAGGTTTGCTTAAATTATTTTACCCCACTTTAATTTACTTACACTCTTTGAAAAAAAAAATTCCAATGCCCACCTGTGTTAACATCCGTCAATTCATGCATATTCATACATGAATTGCATCGTGTAATTCATGTGTGTAATTCATGCGTGTAATGCATGCGCATAATTCATGCATGCGATTTTGTTGACCTCCCTTTCAAGAGCACCATATTAGGTGGGCCAACGTCGCTCCCACAGTGAGGACAGATAAGTACAGAGAAGGAAAGAACATCCATGCCTTGCCCAGGATTCGAACCCAGAACCTTTCTGATGCAAGGACAGTTCTCTGCCCCCTACACAGGCTGGTCGGCTCTCTTTGAAAATATTTAAGAAAAGAAAAGCATTTCTACTTTAAGAGGTCAAAAGGTCTGGGGTAGCACAGGGGTTAAGGAATCGGTCTCCACTCCGAAAGGCCATGATTTTATGCTCGACTCGGCGAAGCCAACAGAGTACATGCAATATTTGTGCTTGTCTGTGCAATCTGAACTTTTGTGGTCGCTGAGCAGTATTATTGGTACAGGGATTTGGAGTAAATTTCCTTCCCCTTCAGATCTACGTCTAAATTGAGGACGTGATTTCACGTATGAATGGCGATCCCTGCCTTCTTGTCAAACGAAAGCTGCACTTTCTGGCTTAATTCGCAAAGGCCAATGTCTGTGGAGCTTGGCTTGTCGAAGTGTCATAAGAAAAAATAACAGCAGAGGTCATAAGACTTAAAGGAAGATCAGATGGTAGAATTGAATATACACACTTGCCACGTGGCGTGTCAGCAAAAAAAAGTGGTGACTTAAATTAAAAAAACAATTGGTCTCGCTTTTCTTAAAAATAAAAAGTCGTTTCCTGATAAAAATACATCAATGTAGAAAGATGAGCCACGGTGGCTCAGGGGATAGAGTGTCCGCCTTCCAATTAGGTGACCCGAGTTCGAATCCCAGCGATGGCTAGTTGATACAAACTCCACATCTGGCTCGCACCGTCAACAGTGCTGACGTTAAATATCCTCAGTGGTAAACAAATCATGGGTTAGAGTTAGCCGTCACGGTTAGCCGTCAGGCTAACCGTGGGAGGTTCCCGTGATCATCCTATCCATGTAACTCAAATGTGAGTTAGTTCCCTCAAAAAGTTCTCCACGAAGGAAAATTTCTCACAATGCTTGATACAGGAGTTCAATTGTCTTCTGGATTTAATTTATAAAATTATGTAGAAAATGTTATGAGTGATATAAGTAAATAAATGCTCGAATCAGTAGTGGTGAACATTGCAATCAATAAGAATAAAAATTGAAAAATCAGCAGAAGTAAAAATGTATAATGAATTCAGAAAATTGTGATTTTTTCCATTTTCTAAAAGAATAACACAATTTATATTATTTTTCAGCATTTTTTGCATTATCTATTGCCAATTTCAAGCACTCAAATCGTTATTTATTTTACATTTATTCCAAAAAAATTATGTCCATAAAGGTATTTAGGTCCTTTAAACATAGTTGCGTATGCGGCTGCACACGTGTTTTCTTATTAGTTTATCTATGTTTGTGTGATTAAAAAGATGACTTTTATTAATTTTTTAATAAAAAAATTCACTTAATTTTCTTAATTATGGTTTCAAATATGGTTTGGAGTCAATTAAATGTAATTAGAGACATATAGTGCAGGCAAAAAAAAATAATGCGAAGGTCAAACCAGCTACTGCTATAAACATTTTTTTTTTCCGCACCGTAATTAAGATTTCATTTGGTTGACCTCCATTGTTATTTTCGCGAAAATATTTTGCAAGTAAAAGTTATTTTTTGCAAAATAATAAAAATATATATATTTCTTAATTCCATGAATTGTCAATTTTAGAGATTAAAACACTCAGAGAAAAAAATTTCAGTAAAACCATGAAATAATTCAAAATTCTGAAAAAGTTCTTTTATTTTCTTAATTAAACTTATCTTAAAAATAAAAAACAGAAAATATGGAAAAAAATGTAGCTGTATAATGTTTATTCAATGCAACCTTTTGCTCTGAAACGTAATTAGCCAGTCGAAATTGTTATTCGCAATTTTTAAAATTTTGATTAAAAAAATTGATTTTATATGCTATTTAGCTACAAAACGTAGTAAGATTTTTTTTGCCCAACTAATTTTTGAAAACAAAATTTTTTTTTTAAGGAATACCAGGAATTGCCAAAAAAAATTATTACAATAAACATTGTAGCCAGTCAGACAACAATAATTCAACAAATGTTATAAGCCACTAGAAATGCAAAACCATATGCTTTTAAACGTTTATTACCCGCTATTCTTTAAACAACGTAAAAAGCTGAGGTACGTCGCTTCGCTTAGAATGAACTGTCTGAGGTCGCACTTGCTAATGTCCTGATGACTATAATTTTCAAACGAAATTTCCGCAAAGGGTCAATTTACCTAATTTTTAAAAGCAACTCTTTCCAAAATACTTGCGCGGAATAAACCTTTAATCAAAACTTCTAAAGATCAATGAGCCGCTAAAATTAAGGAATATTCTTTTCTATATAAACTTCGTATCTGATGACGCTATTCCAAAACAGGTAGTGCGAACGGAACGACCTTAGTCTTTATTCTGATCACTTCCGCTAACTTGATGAATCGTAAGATGATGTCTTAAGTCCAGTGATGCATGGATTTAGCAGTATATAGGTCCACTTTCAAGAAGATTATAAGTCAGGTATAGGTCGGAATGATCTTACTAAACTTAAATCGCTATAATTATGAAAATAGGATAGACAATTTCGAATTAAACTATGTAATATGCGTGAATTAAAGGAAAGTAATTTTTAATTTTTTTTTTTGGAGAAAGTGGTAAATATAGTTGAAAGTGTTTTCTCAATGAATCTATAAATAAAGGAATTCGTTTTTTAAGATTAAGATGTCTTTCACTGACACGAAATAAATGCTATGGTTCGCTAATTATGTCCTCTTAAAATGTATAATTAAATGAATGAATTGATGTATTTTATGCAGATAAACATATATATACCAATTTATTTCACGCCAGTATGTTAATTAGTTGGGACTAAAATAAAAAAATTTGACCAATTCAAATTATTTCTTATGTCCTAGGTTTGTGATTGTAATTGCGTTTTGATAGAAATGGTTCAATAAAATGTCTAAGATTAGAAATGGTCCAATATAAGAATATGATGAATGAAAATTTGTAATTTATTTATTTATATTCCATTTTTTTTTTGTTGTTCAAAAAATATCCCTCATTTCGGATACACTCTAAAAAATTCTGGTATACTTTGGGTGTATTATCTGTAAAATTCCTTTCACAGTAAAATCCATTTTTACCGTAAAATATCATACCGTAAATTTTACGGTAATATTTATTTAATTTGAATGATTCGGTGATTTTGCAGTAATTATTACTGAAAAAATTATCATATATCTGGTATTTTGTTCCGTAACTTGTTTCGGTGAAAATGGATTTTACGGTATAAAATGCCGTTACTTTTATATCGTAACTTAAACCGGAATATTTTACAGTGTACCGTTAAACAGTTGACTTATTCATTAGTTATATAAACTTGAAGCTTCTTGAGAACTCATACTCATATGTGTTGGTTATCTTAGCATCAGCCCCGCTAGTGGCTCCAACTAATTCATCTGAGTGGAAATAAATGATAAATCGCCGAAGCGCAACTGAAATGCTTCTTGAGAACCAGGGCTGAAAGCCCTTATATAGCAAGACGGAAAAGTGCAAAAACTGGTACGAAAGACATTTCCTTTTAGCATTTTTTTTTAGAAAAATAGCATATCTGCAACTATCAAGATTTCTTTTATAATTTTAGTCTATATATAAAACTGCCTATTTTCCAAGGATAAAGTAGATATTGTTGAATAGTTTTAAAAAGAATAAGTTAACTCCTCCCGAAAACTAGTTATAACTGAAATGGTTTTACTACCAGCCTTTCCTCTTTTCCGTCTCGCTTTCACCCCTGTTGAGAACATTAAGAGAAAAATATAAAAAAATAAAATGCAGTATTGTGCATTATTTTGGAAGAGTTGGTTATAAATTTGGAAATTACGATGTTCAATTCTTAAAAACAAGATATATTCAGTTCTTCTAATCATAAATCTTTCATTTTTCTGACAAAAAAACGCTCAAATCTCAAGCGACGAAAAATAGTTACCCAACTTCCAGCGTCAGAGTGACTGATAGAATTACCAGGACAACAACTCAATACACATTTAAATGTTCAGATTTCAATTTTTATTTTTTATTTTCTTTTGACAAAATAAAAGAACTTCAAAATATTTATCAAATAAACTAAATTAAATTATGGTTTTCAAATGTATTGATTTGAGTTCAAGATATCTTTCTTATTAGAGTAAAATACTCTATTACAAATTAGTATTTTAATTAATATATGTCATTATTTATTCTCTAATAAGGCTTAGGTTGAAATTAATTTCATTTGGCTTTAGATGTACCTTTCTGAGTTGTAATTAATAACTGCATAAAAAGTTAGCGCACATTAGCTCCATAGTTTGCCTAAACTAATCTCGTTAGAGTGGACAAAAACAACCTTTCATTGAAACAAATTATCATCGTAAAACTAAACAAGTTTTTGACTCCGGGTATAAACCAGAACGTCCAAATTATTGTTAAAAAAATAATTCATGAGTTAAAAATTATATTTAATAAGATTTCTTAAGAATTTTGTAAAACATGTACACACAAGCCCCCTCTTCCCTATTGGGTTAAATATTTTTGAAGCAATAAAATTTCTCAAATGTTACTCAAACTTTCAGCTTGTTTTAGAAGCTAAGTCAATGTTTTGGATCACATATTGTTGCTATGTGATAATGAATCAATTTGTGAGAGGTTCTACTGTATTTATACACAATATTTACCATTGTGTAAATGAAAATTCATGCTTTCTTAGAATAATTCATCCTAAAAATAATTTTCGAGAAGGAAAGGTAAACAAACATGTTGTAGAAAATACGTGATAATAAATTTTTTGGAATAAATTACTCGTGCATACAAGTATTTCTTTTTAGATTAAATTTAATGATTTGAAGGTTGTGGAATGATTAAACATCCCCATGCCGTGATACATGGTATTTTATGAACATAATATTGCTTTTAAGAGGAATAAGTGTATGTATTTGTTTTTCACCGGAATCTTGATGGGCAAAAATAGAAATATGTTCTTGTGATAGCTTGTTAACACGTTGAATGCCATGGGGGTCACCAGTGACGGGTACTGAATTTATACGTAGAACCACGGGTGTCATCAGCGACCGGCGAAGCCAAGATAATTAGAAACACATAATTCGAGTAAATTTTTAACTATTTTATATTATTATGTTTATTAAAATGGTTTGAAGAAGTTAATGCAATACATAACACACAAAAATAGTTTTATTTATATACTTAGCGATGGCAACTTTCTCCAAACAGCGAATAAATATTTTCAAGTTGTAGCTTATTAATTGTGATTCTTGGTTTAATAAATTCAATTTAGTAGATTTTTATCCACCACTATTTATAAGCAATTCGTAATCTAATATAATTCACCACTTTTTTCTGATATGCCATGCTAAACCTTTTAAAAAACTAGCAAAATCTGTCTAATTTAGTTTGTAGTTATTTATCATTTGGACAGACGGGCAAGCCATGTAAAATCAGCGTGGCATTCAACGTCTTAATAAAAGTTGTTTTGGTTTTGTTATTTTTACCAGTTTAAAAATTCCCTTTTTTTCATTAGTTCACACTGGCCTGAAAAAATTTAACATTGATAGTAAAATTATAAACATTTTATAACTCATGACTATAAATATAACAATGATGTAAAGTGCCTTTATTACAAAAATAGTTCTACAAATATATTTAAGCAATATGGGAATTTCCTTCCGTTACATACAACTCTAACTTTCAAAGACAGTGTTTTTTAATTTAAAGTGCAAATGCTTATTTTATTATTTATATATTATGGCAGTCAAAACTATCAAACTTATTGCTAAAAAATGAAACACTTATGTCAGCACTTTTTACTTTTTTGTTATACACCCTATTAAAAGTAACATGAATAAATAATTTAGATACTTTAAAGGAATGAAGAGAGAGCTTATGGATCGTATGCTTTGGTACCTTGCCTTTAACCCTTTGCACTCTTGAGTGCTTTAAAATGATGTTAGAACTATTGAAAGTACTAAATCCTATAAAATACATAATCTAATTTTTTTTATGTAATTTCCAAAATTCATAGGATAATGTGGTCATTAACCCTTTCGCGCCGACTATCACAAATACGTGCCAGCATAAAATCGTATCAATCAGGGTAAAAAGATAAAACTGGTAACCAAAGTATTTCTTTAGCAGTTCATTTGTGGGCGGGGTTAAAATCATTTGATTTATTTAATTTACCGTTACTTTAGTTCAAAATAAAATTATTTAGTTGTACTTTGAACTAACATTGATTATACATACGATTAAACTAGCAATATTTAAAGTAAACGCAAAGTAAGTCTGTCAAATTAGCAACGACTACATTTAAGTTACCGTTTTTCATTTATTTACATCCTGATTCTGATTTTGTGCGAATGCTTTTATGAATCACCCGTCCCCAAGGGGTTAAAAATTGCTTCAAGAAAACTTCTAAACTGGTCATTTCGGAAGCAAATAATACCTTATGCGTTTTGAAAAGATCAGTTGAAGCGCTATTATTAATTTTATTTTTTAAATATCATTATGTATTTTTAATAATAAACAATGTATTATCATAAAATTTTAAGCGTGTTTTTGGAAGATGATATAAAATTAAGAGTTTAAAGTAATGCATATAAAGTCATGAAATCGTAAGAAATCATAAAGCTATAGCATCAAGTTTCATAATGACGTTTATTTAAATTAAAATTTATTTAAAAGAGGAAATTTTTTAAATCTTTTTTCTACGTAAAATTAGCATTATTTCTAATGAAAAAAATATTTAAAATATGATTGTATAGACAAAAAACAACTAAATAATTCATCTTAATTGTAAGTAAAAATTTTCTTTTACATTATGTAAAAACGAATATACAGTAAAAATTTTTAAAAATTATTATTAATCAAAATAACTTGTT
Source organism: Parasteatoda tepidariorum (assembly GCF_043381705.1). NCBI lineage: Eukaryota > Metazoa > Arthropoda > Arachnida > Araneae > Theridiidae > Parasteatoda > Parasteatoda tepidariorum. Next base: position 40,665,457 of record NC_092215.1, read on the forward strand.
CAACTTCAAAATTGTTTATTTATTTGATTGAGCTAAAAAAATACATAAAATATTGGTATATGTTTCTTAAAATGAGAAAGCAAGTGGTCTTATAGTAATAAACTACTTTCTCATATCAAAGCTGATAAAAGTAAGTCAAAAAGTTAAGTGATTTTTTCTGAATGATGTAATTGTTAAATCCCTATGACAAGTTACATTATGAAATGTCTGTTGAAAAAAATGTCAAAACACTTATTTCAAACCAAGCATAAAAACTATTGAAGACATCTCCAGCAAAGTTGAATCGTAAGCTTACTGGAATACAATTATTATGTCTATTATCCTATTTTTTCAAGTCTTAAGAGGTTTTCAACCTTGAGTCTAACTCAACTTTCATTATTCTGAAAACTCAAAAAATAAATTTAAAATAAATTATATTCAACTTTTTTATTAAAAAAAATTCAACATTACAGATTGTTTTAACTTTTTTTCTGACGATTTTTTATAAGGGGTAGTAAAACAATGACTATTTACAATTTTTTATTTCCTTAAAATTATTTAGTTAGAAAAATGCTCAAGTTTATAATTAAATTTACGGATTGTTTTAACTCTTTTTGCTGATTATTTTTATAGGGGATTGTAAAACGTTTGATTATTCATTATTTATAATTTTTATAACCTTAAAATTATTTAGCTACAAACATGATCAAGTTCAAAATGAAATTTAATATTTTTTTACGTTTCTTTTTGTTAATTTAATACCATGGAAAGATAATTTGCTTTAGATGTAAAACCTATAAAACAGGTCTCATTTTTTTCAATTCATTTTCTAAAAGATGCACTTATATAATTATAAGCATTTTGAACTAAATCATCTTTAATTATTTCATTTCTTCAATTCAATACTTTAAGACAATTCTTTCTATTGATAAAATTTTGATCTTTTTTTGAGATATGGTAAATTATATAAGTAAAGTATACTTTCAAAATTATTAAATTTCATTATCGTAATCATTTTTAAATATAGTTCTTTGACGTTTGTAAATAATTCATTCTTTCAAAACATTGAAGTTCGGTAATCTTTCTTATGAATATCAAAATATAAACAATGCAATGCTTTAGGTGAGAGCTGGCAGCTGAAAAAGTAATCTCGCACTTATGTGTCAGTTTTTTTGCGATTAAAAAAAGGCAGGTAAAATATATAAATAAAATATATTTTCAAAAATATGTAGTTTCATTAACGCAATCATTTACAAAGATAAATTCTTTAATGTTTGTAAATAATTCATTTTTTCAAAACATGAAGGTCAGCAACCTTTCTTATGAATATCAAAATATAAACAATTCAAAAAAATATAACGCTTTAAGTGAGAGTTGACAGCTGAAAAAGTAATCTCACACCTATTTGTCAGAACAAAAGCAAACAGCTTAATTATAGTGCTCTAAATAAACTGTAAAAATAGTATAAATTTTTTATTAATATTAATTATAGTCATAGGGACCGTCAATGTCAACGAAAAAGTTCACGAACAATGAAGACCATCAAAATAAATACTTGATGAACTTGCAATCAGAAATGAAAAATCTATTTGAAACGCTACATCGCGTGGTTAATTAAAGAGGAGCACTTTTTTCAACGGTTGAAAAAAGTTCTCGAATTCAGATTTTGATTTACAATGATAAAAAATAAAAAACAGGTACACATTTTTGTTGCATTTAAGCAATTATTTAATTTTACCTTATTCGGGTGTAGAGATTTCAAAGCTGAAATTAGTTTTGTCTTGAAAGCTACAATTCTTTTTTTCACAATGGTATTTTTAGTTTAGTTTATTTTTTGGCTAAATGTATAGTGCTCAAAAAACTATAAGGTCCACTCAGAAAATTTTTTAATATATTGATTTCATCTTCACCTTCTAGAACTAAATCTTAACCCCTTGGGGACAGGTGATTCCGAAAAGCATTCGTACAAAATCAGAATCAAGTAGTAATTAAATAAAAAACGGTAACTTAAATGTAGTCGTTGTTAATTGGACAGACTTACTTTGCTTTTACTTTAATTATTGTTAGTTTAATCATACATATAATCAATGTTTATTCGAAGTATAACTGAATAGTTTTATTTTGAACAAAATAATGGAACAAAATAATCAAACAATTCTAACACCGCCCACAAATAAACTGCTAAAGAATTACTTTGATTACCAGTTTTATCTTTAACCCTGATTGATACGGTTTTATGTTGTCACGTATTTGTGACAGTCGGCGAGAAAGGGTTAACCCCTTGGGAACGGGTGATTCAGAAAAGCATTCGTACAAAATTAGGATCAGGACGTAATTAAATAAAAAACGGTAACATAAATGTAGTCATTTCTAATTTGACAGACTTACTTTGCTTTTACTTATTGTTAGTTTAATCATATATATATCTTGCATGTTAATTCAAAGTATAACTAAATAGTTTTATTTTGAACAAAGTAATGGTGAATTAAATTAATCAAACAATTCTAACACCGCCCACAAATAAACTGCTAAAGAATTACTTTGATTACCAGTTTTATCTTTAACCCTGATTGATACGGTTTTATGTTGTCACGTATTTGTGACAGTCAGCGAGAAAGGGTTAACCCCTTGGGAACGGGTGATTCAGAAAAGCATTCGTGCAAAATTAGGATAGGGACGTAATTAAATAAAAAACGGTAACATAAATGTAGTCATTTCTAATTTGACAGACTTACTTTGCTTTTACTTATTGTTAGTTTAATCATATATATATCTTGCATGTTAATTCAAAGTATAACTAAATAGTTTTATTTTGAACAAAGTAATGGTGAATTAAATAAATCAAACAATTATAACTCCACCCACAAATAAACTGCTAAAGAATTACTTTGATTGCCAGTAGGATTGGGCTATAAATCGATATATCGCGACATATCGATTTAACGCCTGTATCGGCAGGCCGATACAGCGACTTTCGTTCCAGGCGATGCATCAGAAATCTGATTTAAGCCGTCGAGTAAAGAAGACGAACGATATAGCGATATACGATATACGATACAAGACACGCAAGGATTTCTTACGTTCCGATGCTAACTCGCGCTGGGGAAGACAATGTATGTATCGTTATATTGAAACGGCCTTGATTGAAGAGCGGTAGAATCAGAATCAATTTTGAGAACATATATCGTGATCTCGCATGTTCGTTTCCGCACCTCTTAGTTTTTTTTTCTTCTTTGCCGCGATTTGATATCGTTTCTTGTAGATTATTTCAGACTTTGTGATCGCCATCGTTACCTTGTTCTGAACGTAATCTATTATAGAAAAGAATATATAAAGAAGTGTTTCTTAATTAATTAGGTAAATTGTTTTTTTTAAACAAAACTCTTTTTTTTTATTTTTAAATGTGAAAATTAATTTTGATATTATATGTTTAAGTATTATTTTACATTATTGAATTTATTACAAACGGAAATCTAATTTAAGGTGCCCATAGAGAATTAAATTAAAAAGTAATTTAATTTGTTAGGCTATTTTTTACTTTATTTTAATTTATTAAAAACTTTTTGGATAAAATAATAATTTAATGGGCTTTTATTACTGATTTTAAATTTATAAATCTTTAGTTGTTTTCATTTTTATAAATATAATTATAACAAAACTTATTTTTCCTCTTTTGGATTTGGACTTAAGTCAATTAACTTTGTTTATTCAAAAAAATTAGTAATGTTTGCGATTGCGACTTCTTTTTTTAAAATCATTTAGCACTTCATTTTCTTAAAGAGTATAATCGTGTTTTTTAATTTTCTTTCAATATTGTCAGTTGAATATATTATCGAATATTATAATTCTTTTGTTTTTATTTTTAAGAAATTAAACCTTACTTTGTTTTTTCGTTCAGAATCCGGTAATTATTCATTCGTTGTTTTAGAACTGGGCATATGAGGCCTAAATGGCCCTTATCCCATTCATCATGAAGTATCCCAAAGGGACATACATAAGAAAGTCGGTAATTATTCAGTTTAACTTTATTATTTATGTGAAATAATAATGATAAAAAATAGTGTTGTTTTAAAAGTGTTTTTTTTTTTTGTTTGTTTAATTTATTTAGCACTTTGTTTTAAGCATACAAATAATTTTTAACGAACTTATTTTTTGAATTTTCTTTCGATATTGTTAGGTAAATATATTGATAAATTTCAATTTTATTTATTTTTTTATTATTTATTTTTGAACTAAAAAATCTTTCGTTATTTGCGCGATCATTTTTAGAAAATATAACATTAATATCTTTCTTAAGCAAAACATATACATCAAATTCATAAATTCTGCGCCTTACAAGTTAATGAATTTCAAAAATACTATATCGCTATACATCGCTATATCACGATGCAAAACTGACGATGCATCACAATACAAAATTTCTTATATCACCCAGTCCTAATTACCAGTTTATCTTTTTACCCTGGTTGATACGGTTTTACTCTGGCACGTATTTGTGACAGTCGGCGCGAAGGGGTTAATGGTTCGAGAAGGAGACCTCAAACATGTTATTTAATTAGTGCAGACAATACTTTAAGTTACGAAATCAAACACAAAAACGTACTTTTTTTGCCACAAACTCATATTTCTGACTACCAAAATATTGCCACAATCTAGGAAATATAGTTTTAATAGTTTGTTCAGGAGAGAGGTCCAAAATTAAACCCTTTAATGTTAATCTTACTCTTTGCGTATTTCGCCATATCTCAAGAGCTTTTTAAGTGAATTTTAAAAAAATTTCACTCAATTATATAATTCATTTATTCAAATATATTTCCATGGAAAAAATAGCTTTAGCAAATGCAGATTTTTTATTTATTATTTATTTAATGAATCAATTTTTGAATTGTGAGGCATAAAATTTTTTGAATTATTTGAAAGAATGTAATTTAATATGGTAAAATACAAAGTTTGAGCAAAATCGATCGAATAGTTCCTGAGAAATCGAATTATAAAAAAGTTATATATTAAAAATGTGATTTCTTTGGAACTAATCTAACGATTTCACTCAAATTTTGTATTTTGCTATATAAAAGTATTTTTTTTTCAATGACGAATTTTTTTTTTACTTTACAATTCAATTTTTTCGACTAATATTTATTCAGAAAAAGTATATTTCTGTATCTTATTTTGTAACTTATAATATCTGTTTTATTTTTATTTTACTTTTTCGATTTTGGGATTTTTCCTATGCGTTCTAATCTTTTTAATTTTGTACCTTTACTTTTCTGTATTTTGGTAGTGTTTAGTCACGTGCAAACGGGTGAAACCCTTATCCACAAACTCCTTCGGGGGTAGGTCGGTTACTATTGGTCTTATAATATCGTCTGCACAAATTAATTAGTATATTCGAGGTTACACCCTCTAAACGTTAAGATTGAGTTCTAGAACGGGAAGATCCTATCATTAGATCAAAAGTTATTCAGTGTGGTCCGTTTATTTTTTCTACAAGTTTATAAAGAGCATATAGGTTTATACATAAACATATAAATTTGTCTGTTGCTTTGAAATTAAAGCTTAACACGTTAAATGCCACGCTAATTTTACATGGCTTACCCGTTTGACCATCAGGTAAATAAATAGAAACTAAATTTGCAAATATTAGACAGATTTTGCCAGTATTCTGAAAGGTTAAGCAAGACATATCTGAAAAAAGTGGTGAATTACATAAGCCTACGAATTGTTTAGAAATAGTAATGGATAAAAATCTAAATTGAATTTATTAAACCAAGAATCACAATTAATAAACTACCACTTGAAAGTATTTATTCGTTGTCCGGAGAAAGTTGACATCTCTATGTATATAAATAAAACTATTTTTGTGTGTTTTATATTTCATTAATTTCTTCAAGCCATTTTAGTAACGATAAAAATATTAAAAAATTAAAAATTTACTCGAATTAAGTGTCTCTGATAATTATGGCTTCACCGGTGACCCCCGTGGCATTCAACGTGTTGAAGTAAAAAATAATATGAGTTTAACATATCGCTTCAAAAACTGGAATGAATATCGCCTTTTTCTTAGCTCTTCATCCTGGCGATAGACACTCCAGTTAATTTTTAAAAATCCTGGTTCAGATTATATTATTAAATTGCATAAAAACTTTAACTTATAGAGAGAAACTGATTAGCAGATTTTAAATCAGTGATGCTAAAATATTTAAAATCTGATAAAAAAAATCTTATGTAACAGGAAAAAAATTGATCCCCAGTGTAAGTTGTCCAGTTTAAATATGGGAATCGTTGGAAATGAGACAGTTTAATAATAATTTGAAATAAATGCATTTGAAGCTCGAGTTCATATTATTTGCATCATTTTTTTTTTTATTTTACATTCGAAAAGACTCTCTTACAGATGTATGCATTACCATCAATCATTGATGAAAGCGAGACGGAAAAGAAAAAAATCTGGTAGTTAAACTATTTCAGTTATGGCTGGTTTTTGGAATGAGTAAATCTATTATTTTCTCCAAACTATTCATCAATATCTACTTTTTCTCGAGAACTGAACTGAACTGTATAAAACACCTGGGCATTTGATGCCACATTCATCTTTAGCTTGAACTTTGTGATGTTTCGATGAGGTGTTGGAATGCAAATTAAGTGCTTTTTCTCGGGAAAGAGGCAGTTTTATATATATGATATAATTGTAAAAAAAAAAATCTAGGTAGTTACAGAAATTTTATTTTTCTGTTTGGCCAGAATGGATTTTCTTTCATGCCAGATTTTACTTTTTTCCGTCTTGATAAATTTATAGGTTTTCAATCCTGTTTTCAACTACATGACGTTTCTTTAGCCCTTTCAAGAAAAGAAAATTTTAATCAAAATAATTAGTCAAGTAAAACCTTGAGCTACCTGGTTCATTGTACGATCATTCACTGAGAAGCGATTTAATTTATCTTTCATTTTTCGAAATTTAAAATGGTAGTTTAAAGACTGTGTTATAGTTTATGAAATAAAAACTATTTCAGTTTTATTGTTTTATAGTAATAATTTTTATTAAAAATATGTATGATGCATTTTATCCCACCCCCCTGAAAAGGTTAAGATGCTGCTTACACGTAATATCAAAAGCAGTGTCGATATTATTCCAATATTAACTTTTTGTATTCGAGGGTCTTTCGACTTTAGAAAAACGGATTTAACTACTTCAAGTTTACAAAAAATAACTTAATGCTTACACATTTACCATATAATACGTGGAAATCACCAAATAGGTAGTTATAGTCATAGTTAAAAGATTTCTCAAGGTTCTTAAGCCCCGAAGAGGCCCTTTACCTATTCATATTTTTTTATTTCGAGCATGTCTTATAATCATCATAATTGTCATCTTCATCATCAGAAAATTAAAAAAATAAAGGATAAAAGAAGGATATTATGATCATGAATTAGGATTGAGTTGCCAAGACAGCAGCGCGTATAAAATTAGACAGAAACTGTACTAAGTAGAGATCAACTGCAGTGCCAGTCGTTTACAGGGTCATAAATGATAATAATAGTACCAAAATAGTATGTGTAGTGTTAGTTTAATAAAATTTGCTAGATAAAACAGCGTCGCTAATGAAAAAATGTGTTAAGGGTCTAATTTAAGAATCTTCAACTAGCATTTCGGCTTTAAAAATGTTATTATAGATAACAGCATTTTAAATATTCCGCAAGACTCTCAGCTAATTTAAAAATTTATTCAATGGTTTAGCTGCCTTTCAAATGCTTATATTCTTATCATAATGAGTAAAACAATTCTAAGAAAGCGTATTACAAATATTCCACAGGGCTCACAATTTATAAATTTATCCAATATATGTATGTCTTTACCGACTTCCTACAGCTTAAACTCCTATTATAAGGAATTTTTTAAAAGAAATGAAAAAACCGTGTTTCAAATATTCCGCAAAAAATTCTCGCAAACTCATAAATTTTAAAGTTTCACTCTCATTAAATGGCTTAGATAAATACTCTCATCACCCAGCACTCTCATCAAAAAACAATTCCTCATTCGTCGCACGTACTTAAACCAACAGATTTATATGCTGTATCCTTGTAAACAGCATCAATACTCTTATAATATTTTCAGCACTACGCATACTTTTTCCCAGTACAATTTTAAATATAGGCCATCAAAAAAAAATTTTAAAAAATCACGTTAACGATATTTATGGATTTGAATACCTTGTTAGCATTCCTTTTGTATTAAAATATGTCCTGCCAATATCCGTACTTTTATGTTCCAATTTACTCAAAGGTACACGATTATTTATGCTTTATTACTTTCCCCGGTTCGTTAATTTTTCTACACGTGGAATAACAAGAATTCTTTTATAATAAGAATGAAAACAATGGACTGAATGGGAGCAGTCTGGTTTCTTATATGAAGCATTTACAATCATTGTTTCTGATGACGTATAAAAATTCTATTTGCATTCACCTTAAATTATTGTTTAAGTTTTCAACTAACGGTACTTAATATGAATGTTTTCTAACCACAGTTGTCTTAATTCTTAAGTCTTCCGGAATGTTATAAAAAATCGCGTATGCATGAACGAGTTATTTTTACATCGATTTTTTTATTTTCTTATTATGGTTCTAACATTGTTCTCACGGATTCTTTAAACGATTTTATTGCTGGCAGTAAAATCACCGTCAATGCTAAAAGAAATTTCTTTTTTAAGATATTTAGACCTGCCATTTTATCTTGTCTCTAGCAGGATGAAATGGCAAGTAAAATTATTAGAGTGATGGAAATATTTGGGATTTAACTTTCAGTTTAAAATTATTACGACCACCACAACATTTAAAAAATTAGAAGATGTATGTAAAATTGATGATAAATATTTTGTGATATATAAATGCTAGAAAAATAAAATAAAACAATCGTTTGTGGATACAATTTTTAATTCCGTATTACTGTAACCAACTAAGCGTTGCACTCTTTTCTGGAAAAAGAACTATAAGTGGTTGGCTTTCAGAGCAGAAGCCAATGATTTTGGAGGATAGAGCACGATAGCTCAGGAGATAGAGCGTTCGCCATCCAATGAGGTGAACCCGGGTTCGAATCCCAGCGATGGCTTGTCGTTACGAATTCCGCATCCAGTTTGCATCGACCACAGTGCTGACGAAAAATATCCTCTGTGGTAGACGGATTATGGGTTAGAGTCCCCTGGCCGGCAGGCTAAGCATGGGCATTTTGTAGTTTTCCTCTCCATCTAACGTAAATGTGGGTTAATTCAATCAAAAATTCCACCACGAAGGCAAGTTTCTGCGATAATAGCTCTAGGAGTTCCCTTGTCTTCTGGATTAGGTTCAAAATTACAGGGCTACGGAGTTGAACATTGATAGTCGTAAACTAAAAATCTGGTTAGCTGTTCAACGATGGTAATAAAATAAAATAGACTACGACCCCTAAAAATTAGGTTGGCTGTTTCAAGTCCTTTATAAAATGAAATAAAGTTTACTATTTGAAAAATCAATAAGTTATAGATGGAGCATACCCTCCAAAAATTGAGATTTGTGTTACATGCAGGGGTTGGACAAAGATACAGAAACACTTCTATATGGACACCAGAGATGCCAATTTAATCCGGACAGCGAATAAATATTTTCGAATGGTTGTCTTAAAATGTATGATTCTTGTCTTAAATTCGATTCAAAGAGTTTTTACTGACTACTGCTTCTAAATAATTCAAAGTCTAATGTAATACGACACTTTGTTAGAGTTAAACCGTGATGAACCTTTTAAAAAGTTGCCAAAATTAACCGTAATACTTCAGATATTACACTGGTGGACAAAATTAAGAGATGGAAAGCATTTTCGCGCATGCAAGAAACCCGCACACCGCTCCATGTGTTTGACAATGGTTCCGTGAGTGCCCAGAGGTACATGCAGGAGGTCCTAGACCACTATGTGCGTCTTTTCAGGGGCGCTGTTGGCTCTGAGTTCATTTTTATGGACGACAATGTGCGACATAGGGCGCCCATGGTTGATGAGTATCTGGAAAGCGAGGATATTCAACGAATGGATTGGCCAGCCAAATCCCCTGACCTGAATCCTATTCATCATGCTTGGGATGCTCTTGGAAGAACTATTTCGATGCGCAAACCTCCCCCCAGAACCATTCTGGAGTTAAAAAAAACTCTGGTGAAAGAATGGGAGGGTCTTNATAGAGCGTTCACCTTCTAATGAGGTGAACCCGGGTTCAAATACCAGCAATGACTGGTCGATATGAATTCTGCATTCACCTAGCACCGACCACAGTGCGGACGCAAAATATACTCAGTGGTAGACGGATCATGGGTTAGAGTCCCCTTGCCATCAGGCTAACCGTGGGAGGTTTTCGTGGTTTTCATCTCCATGTAAAGCAAATGCGGGTTAGTTCCATAAAAAAATCCTCCACAAATGCAAAATTTCTCTCAGTACTTGATCCTGGAGTTCCATTGTCTTCTGGATTCGTTTCAAAATTATAAGGCTATGGGTTTGAACATTAGTAGCCGTAAACCCCAAAAATTGGGAGGGCTGTTCAACAACGGTCATAAAATAAAATAAAAAATAGAATATGACCTAGTCGTGGCAGCTCAGGAAATGGAGCGTTCGCTTTCCAAAGAGGGGAAGAGGTTCCGGATTCGAATCCCAGCGATGGCTTGTCGATACGAGTTCCGCATCCAGTTTGCACCGACAACAGTGCTGACGAAAAATATCCTCAGCGGTAGACTGATTCTCCCCTTACCGACAAGCTAACCGTGGGATTTTTGTGGTTTTCCACTCCATCTAACACAAATGCGGGTTAATTCCATCAAAAAGTCTATCACGAAGGCGGCTTTCTCCAATAATTGCTCTAGAAGTTCCCTTGTCTTCTGGATTAGGTTCAAAATTACAAGGCTACGGAGTTGAACATTGGTAGTCATTAACTCAAAATCGGGTTAGCTGTTCAACGACGGTAATAAAATGAAATAGACTACGACCCCCAAAAATTAGGTTGGCTGTTTAAAGTCCTTTATAAAATAAAATAAAGTATATGATTTGGAAAATCAATAAGTTATAGCTGGAGCAAACCCTCCAAAAATTGAGATTTGTAGTACATGCAGGGGTTGGACAAAATAAGGAAACACTTCTTTACGGACTCCAGAGATGCCAATTTGCTCCGGACAGCGGATAAATATTTTAAAATGGTTGTCTTAAATTGTATGATTCTTGGCTTATTAAATTCGATTTAAAGGGTTTTTACTCACTACTACTTCTAAATAATTCAAAGTCTAATCTAATAAGCCAATTTAATAAAATGCATGTTTAGAGTTAAGCCGTGATGAACCTTTTAAGAAGTTGTCAAAATTAACCGTAATACTTCTGATATTAGTTTAAAGTTCTCTAGCGTATTTAAGAGCATTTTGTCAAATCCGGAGTAGTCTGCATCTTTATAACTCCATGAAAACAATTATTCTTTTAGCATCAAATGTTTTAGAAGATTTTAAGTGGCAAAACTGCTGGCACAATTTAAAAGATCAAGTTTTTAGCCTTTAGAAATGGTGTCAATTTGACCCATGAAAGATTCGAGTGTACCAAATTTAGGTGGGCCAGAAGGAAGATTTTTTAAAATCATTCTATATGATTTCAATATTGGTATCAGACTGTTTCCTTTATTATAGTGTTATTTTTTTTTCAATTGCCCACTTAGGTAATGACCTTTCGTCAATACAGGTATCTGAAGGGCAGATTTGTTGACCACTCTTTCAGGGACACCGTATTAGGTGTGCCAACGTTGTTCCTACAGTAAGGACAGATAATACAGAGATTGAAACAACATGCCTTGCCCGGAATTCAAACCCAGAACCTTTCTGATGCAAGGTCAATTCCCTGACCCTACACAGTCCGGTCTGCGTGTTATTGGAAAAGGAAAAAAATATTTAATTTTCTAGGCTCATTTTGGTCGATGCAAACTTTGCATGAGTGAAAAGGACCCCACCGTTAAAAGCTTCAAGCATGATCTTTCAAATTGTGCCAACATTAAAATCTCAATCAAATCTCTTTTTGCACCAAAACATTTGCTGCAATAAGAAATAATTTTTCCATGGCTTGCAATTTTTAATTGAGATGTTTGACAAAAATCTGAAATTTCTCGAGTCATAAACTATCAAGTTGAATTTTTACAGTTTTACAGATGAAAGCGAAAGCTCTCATGCAAATCTTAACAAACTGCCCATTAAAGCAAAATATTTTCTTTAGCCGAGTAAAAACGAGATAAAATAGATCTTAGTGGCAATTTCTGCTAATCCACAGTTTTTACCAGACAATAATTAATTGCTTGCGATAAAAGAACGTAAGATAACATTAGGATTATTAGGGATGCGATATTGCTCATGCTTTTTAATCCATTAAGGGCCAACGACCCTGCATAATTTGCTTCCAAAATAGAAAAGATTGATAACTCATTCATTTCATTCTTGAAAGTCATCTTAGAGAAACAAAATGTTCACGGTTCCCATTTGAGATGAGACGGTTTCAAGATGAGCCGGGGCCCTCCGCGGGATCAGACTCGTTTTCTGAAAAAAGTCTTTAGGTTCGAGCAGATTAATTTCCAAATTTTCATTTATTTTTCACAACTTTTAAAAATTATTAGGTATAAAAAATGCAAGATTAATCGTGATAAAAAGTTTTTAATGCATATCAACTTCTCCTACTTAACCATTTTATTTCTGATTTACTGAATTTATTTTATAATGATTTTCGCTACTGCTATTTATTTAGAATCTTTAGGATCTGATAATCGAACAGTAAAATTTTAAGTTCTGGACAAACTATACAAATTTCGTTAATTTATTTTTTTGCCACCATTTTACATATTCTTGGAATTTAGGACATCAGAGTTGGCATTTATGTTAATGCATAGATGCTAATTCAGAAGACCTTTCACCCCACAATGCTTAAAGTAGAAGCAAAATTTCAATCTTAAATACTCTTAATTTGTTACAGGAGCCACTTAAGAACACTGCCTGATTTCCATGTCTTTTAAAGTTGTTTAAACTGATTTCATAACATGATGTCAAAGTTTTTTTTTGTTTCTTATGACACACGGACAAAACAAGCACACCAGCTAAGCCTGTGTGAATTAAGTCCGGAAGGTGCTCCTTCGTTTGACAAGAGAGCACCGCAAGGATGAAAGTAAGTCTTATCCCAAAACCTACCGGATAAAAGGCAGCACCACCCACTCGTCAGGCCAATTCTGTAATTTTGGCATACTATCTGAAGGGTAAGGAAATTTTCTTCAGATCTCTATAAGCATGGTACTGATCAGCGACCGACCAGTGGACTTACAATTCCACAACTTTCACGAGCTCACATATCACTTGTACTACCACGACACTAAAATCCTTGTAAATCAAATTTTTAGAACAGAAAATAAATTTTTTAATTGTAATATTTAGTACCTCCTTAACACGATGAATGCCATGGGGATCACCGGTGGCCGGCACTGAGTTTATTCGTAAGCCACGGAAGTCACCGGTGACCAGCGAAGCCAAGGTTATTAGAAACACATAATTCGAATAAATCCTTAATTTTTTTATATTATTATCGTTTCTAAAATGGTATGAAGAAATTAAAGCTTTACAGAACACACAAAAATAGTTTTATTTATGTGCACAGAAATGCCAACTTGCTCCGGACTGCGAATAAATATTTTCTAGTGGTAGTTTATTAATTGTGATTCCTGGTTCAATAAATTCAATTTAGTAGATTTTTATTTCTCACTATTTCTAAACAATTCGTAGGCTTATATAATTCACCACTTTTTCAGATATGTCATGCTGCCACCATAATGATGTACAATACAAAATGTTTTCATACACTGTATACTATTTTCCGATGTATGGGTTAGGGGCCATTGCGCGGCCCAGGCACCCAATTTGTTTTAAATAAAGAAAGAGATATGTCATGCTCACTCGCCTGCTGTCCCCCTGATCCCTGGTTCGATCCGAACTGTGAACTCACTTTTTCCAAATACCATCCTAATCATCCTTTGCAGAATCTCAGAGAATCCATAGTGAGATCAGAGTATTATCCATCAGTGTATCATCGTTCTTAGTGAATCATCGATATTAGTGAATCTTAGAAACTTCTCAGTGAATCATTATACAGTGTATTAACCATAGTCTAGAGCAGATGGAAACAGTATAGACAAAATATAAAATCTGAACTTTCATATGAACTCTAAAACTTATTTTAACTTATTTTATTAATTATATAAACATTTTTCAATAGATTTATTAATTGATTTAAAATACTCTTATTAATTTTACAACTTCAACCCTCAGCTTTTAATTTTTTAAGCAAAGTATTTAAATTCTTGTATAGCTACCAAAAAGATGATAAACCTAATATGTTTTTAACTCAATGTATTTTAAAAATATTTCATGATTTATGGGGTAGGGGCCGCTGCGCGGCCCAGGTGCCCAGTTCAAAGATCAAAAGAAGAAGAAGATATGTCATGCTAAACCTTTTAAAAAACTAGCAAAATCTGTCAAATTTTTAAATTTAGTTTGTAGTTATTCACCCTTGTAGCCAGACGGGCAAGACATGAAAAATTATCGTGGCGTTCAACATGTTAAGATAGCACGGTAGATTGACATACTATGTTTATGCTAAATTAATCTAAAAAATGAATTTCTTCTACTATCACTTTTTTCTGTGAAAAGCTGCCGTCCTTCAAAGGACATTAGGTACAAATCAGTTAAGGAGTAATGAAATATGAAACATATCATAAAGAATCGACATATTATCATTTTTGAATAACAAATTAAAGTCATGAAACCCTCCATTAATAGTAGTTTCAAAACAACGTAATTATTTATTTGCAAGTAAGAAAGAAAATGGCAAAATGTCGTAAAAATCATATAAACATCAGCGGCAAAATAATCTTAGAACAAACAATCCTTTTTACTACCATTTATGCCATAAATTTTGCACATCAAACAGTTTTCGTTTCTACACATAATAAACTTTAAATTTCTTTATTTAAGAATTTTAAAAGAAAGCGTTCAAGTGTGGAACGCAAATAATTTATTCCGTGTTTTGGGTCATATTTCTTTTATTGTAAAAGAACAAAAATAAGGGAAGAGAAAGAAATAGAAAATTTTCATTGATACTGAAAACAATGCATGTCCTACATAAAATCTAAAATGAAAGAAAACTTCAAATTCTTAGCTGAAAAGTAAAAGTATTTTTTAAATAAATCATACATCAAATAATAAATTATATTCAATGATTATTTTTTTATTAATTTATTTATTTCTACGGAATTCTCTCATATCATTTTAAAAACGAAAATCAAATTTCTTAAAAAAACGAAAATGTGCTAACTGTATAAAATTTAATGCTAAAATACCACATTTATAAAACTATAAATAAAGTTAAAAAAAACAAGTTCACAACTTCACGCAATGAATAATAGTTTTTCATGCTTAAGCGCCTTATCTGAAAGAGTCTTAGCATTTAAAAGTTAAATTTTAGTATTAAAATAATGCGTTTAGTATAAACGAAAATGTGCTAACTATATAAAAATTTTAAAAAAACTTCTTGAAAGAAAACTTAAAATTCATAGCTGAAAAATAAAAGTATTTTCTAAATAAATCATACATCAAATTATAAATTATATTTAATGATTATTTTTTTATTAATTTATTTATTTCGATGGAATTCACTCATATTATTTTAAAAACGAAAATCAAATTACTTAAAAGAACGAAAATAGGCTAACTGTATAAAATTTAATACTGAAATACCATATTTATAAAACTATAAATAAAGTTTAAGTTCACAACTTCACGCAATGAATAACAGTTCTTTCAAGTTTAAGCGCCTTATCTGAAAGATTCTTCATATTTAAAAATTAAATTTTAGTATTAAAATAATGCGTGTGGTATAAACGAAAATGTGCAATTTAAAATACTATATTTATAAAACCATAAATAAGTTTTAAAAAAGTTTACAACTTCGTACAATGAATAGCAGCTTTGGACATTGGACATTTTAATGGAAATTCTTTTTTCCAGAATCTTTATTCATTGATGTACTTTTATCATTAAAAAGGTTTCTAAAAAATTTTTGGAAAAAGTGACCATTGTTTATTTAATTTAATTTAAATCGTCACTGTTTTTAGTTGACTCGACATGTGGCGAATAAATATTTTCAGGTCTATTTCTATATTAACTCGACGCAAATATTTTTTCTTTTAGCAGCAAATATTTTGGATGATATTACATGGCAAAACTGTTGACAAAATTTGAAAGATCACGCTTGAGGCTTTTAGAAATGGTATCAGTTTTACACATTCAAAATTCGGATCGACCAAAGTAAAGAGTGGAATTCAGTATAACTGGGATTTCGATAATTAAATAAGAGCGAGCAGCGATGGCTCAGGGGATACAGCTTTCGCCTTCCAATGAGGCGAACCGGGTTCGAATCCCAGTCGATACGAATTCCGCATCCGGCTTGCGTCGACCACAGTGCTGACGTGACATATCCTCAGTGGTAGACGGATCATGGGTTAGAGTCCCCTTGCCGTCAGGCTAACCGTGGGAGGTTCTCGCTGTCTTCCTCTCCATGTAACGCAAATGCGGGTTAGCTCCATCAAAAAGTCCTCCACGAAGGCATATTTCTCCCAATACTCGATCCAGGAGTTCCCTTGTCTTCTGGATTGGGTTCAAAATTACAAGGCTACGGAGTTGAACACAAATCCGTAGTCACAAATCCGTAAAATTTGATCGGCTGTTCAACGACGGTTATAAAATTATATAAGAGCGGCTTTAAAATTATAGTAGTGTTAAAAAAGGAAAGAAACTTTTATCTTTTCACAATCATTTTGGTCAATGCAAATTTTTTCTTGGGTATACAGAACGCCATTTCTAAGAGCTTCAAGTATGATCTATTAAATTAAGCCAACAGTTTTGTCATTCTCTAAAACTTTAGCTACTAAAAGAAAGATATATAAAGATATAGAGCTATAGAGAAAGATGTGTTTTTATAAAGTGTTCACATTATTTTGTCATATATCTGCATATAGTTAGTACTATATTTATAAATATTACTTAAACAGTGAAGTTAAGTGTTATAATTCGAACAATGATGAATTAAGACTAACAATAAAAACATTGAAACCAGTTCAAATTGACGAATTTTTGAGGAAAAAGTAATTTTCCATACTCGTGCTTTTCCTTTTTCCTGAATTCAAATATCTATTATAAACATGACTTCAATACGCGGAAGTTAGATTAAAAGTCCATTTTACTAATGAATTTGCGATTCTGCCATGTACAAGAAAGTAGAATAAAAAATGACCAGAATAGGCAAGTGGGATCGTTTCTTCGTTCTTGCCCTTTTAAAGATATTAAACTACTTCTGGACAACTTTCTGTAGTAAAAATAAAATATTGCTATCAATTCATTCATGTCGAATTCCCATACAGATGCCATATTTTTATCCTATTCTAAACATTTCGAATTATGAAAAAATTTTGTCAGCTGCTGCTGTTGTTGTCATAGGCAATTAAGGTAAGGGGTTCGATTGTTCTTGTTTCCAGTGGTACCATCTATGACCAAGAATTCTACTTCTACCACACCCTTACGTTACACCCGTTTAACCAGAGAACAATCAATCTCCAATTCAGCACCCTCAGAGGTATAATTCGTTACTTGAACATGGAAGTTTTTATGACCCGACACATTTAACGTGCATCAGTCACCATTTACTCGGGAAGTTTTCGGCTGGCTGGATTCGAACTTCCGATCTCATGAACGTGAGTCCAGCACCCTGCCAACCAAGCTATCTCAGCCAATATGTAGTTAGCTTTTTTATTAGATTTAAAAGTCAGAATTTGAAATAATTGAAGTGGAATTTGTGTTTCTTTTGTTACATAGCATTACAGCATGAAGAATATTTATATGCAAAATTTCAAACTTATGGAATATTTTTAGAAATGTCGGGGCTTCCAGATAGAAACCAAAAAGTTTTAATTCCATTCCCGAATTTCGATAATGTTGTATAGTCATTTTTATTCGGAATTAACTGACTATGGAGCTCAGTTAGGGTAAATATAGAAGCTTTTATTTGAAGCAAACTTAACAAAAACAAATTATTTAAGAATGGCAATGATGAAATTTTGAAAATTGATGATAGAATAATTTAACTACAATCTCCATGCTTCTACCTGTGAAATAATAATAAATCTCAAAAAACTTCTGAAAAGTAAATGAAGTCGTCGACTGTAAAATCAAAAAACTATTATGCAAAAAAGGAAATCGAACAAGTTACTTAATAATGAAACAAATCTTTCATATTTCTCTCGTAATAAACAAAAGTTAATATTCAACACTAATAAGAGCAATAATATCAAGGAATGTCAACCTCGGATTAAAGTTTTGAGTCAACAAATCCCTCAAAATTGTTTTTAGTGGCTCAATCGCTTAAATCACTGGCTACTTGGTTTTTGTTTTAAAATTAAGTTTCCCTCCTATGTTAATTTATGATTAACTACTTGTTATTAACATTCCTTAAGAAATTGTAATTTCGTAATTGGTTTCTGCAGTACCACGAAATAAAGAGAGTTATTTAGGAAGAACAGGGAGCGTTGTTTCGATTCGAGATGAAAGTAATTATACCCTTCCTTGGGAGTTGAAATATGAAGAGCCATTTTTCTATTTAAAACCAAGCATCGAGCAGAGTTAAATGTTTCATAATTTTCTTTTTTTTAACGTACTATTTTCTTTTTCTCTTTTTTTTGTTATTACAGTCGTTTATAAATTTCCCATTTAACACTATTTTTATTTTGCATGTAAATGACAAAAAATTCTTTGAAACAAAAACAGACTTTCTTTTATAGAATTATTAATTTAACATTTAGGAGCTTTGATATTTTCTTTCAAAAGCGTTCAATATTTCCCCTGAACTCGAAGTTTTTTTTTCAACTTCATTAACTGATTCTTGAAATATATTTTTTTAACAAATAAGTGTAAAAAAAACTGCTTATAACTTATTGGAACTTTTTATTTTAAATTTTTTTATTAATTTCCCGTCTAACACTATTTTTATTTTATCTGTTGTGACGAAGAACACTCTTTAATTTAAAATTTTAAACAAAAAATTTGCAGAGTTATTAATTTGACATTAAGCAGCTTTGATATTTTCTTTGAAAAGCGTTTATTATTTCTGTTGAGCAGTGACATTTTATTCCACTTAATTTAGTGATTCTTAAAATATATTTTTTTAATAAATAAGTGAAAAAACACAATTTCTTATAACTTAGTGAAATTTTTTTCTCTTGAATTTTTTTATAAATTTCCCATTTAACACTATTTTTATTTTATCTGGGTATGACGATGAACATTCTTTAATTTAAAGTGAAAAATCATAGTTTATAAAAAAGTTAATATAGTTAGTTAATAAAAGTTGAAGTTTTCGACATCTGTTTCGACATTTAACAGTTTTTATATATTGTTTAAAAAGCACTTATTATTTCACCTAAGCTCTGAATTTGTTTTGAACTTTTTTTTTTGATTTTTGAGATATAGTTAATTAATAAATATTAAAAATTCAATTACTTATTTACTTATTTAATGTTTGTTTTTCGTTTTGTTTTTCGCAAAATCTTTTTAATTCAATACTAAGCATATAATGTCTGACTCAATGCATATGGTTTTATAAAAGGTTATCAACATTCTATTTTTCCTCAATATCGAAATTTTGACTCAAAAGTTAAACAATATATTTTTTTAATATTTTTTTTTAATTTCGCAGAATTTAAAAATATTACGCATGACCATCAGATTGTTTTTATGTATGTTTGATTTCTCTTTAAGTGATAATAACCAAGATCAATGTAAATAAAATTTAGTAACCTCAATTTCCTGAATAAATTTTACCAACGTGAAATAAAATGTTTTAATGTGATGTAAAATTTCTTCATAAACAAATGTTCATGAATAAAAGTTTTATCAAAACAAGTGCTCATGAAAACTTTTTTCGTATTTATTCCTGCACTAGATAGAATCAAGAGTTATTTTCTCAATTTAAAATGTTTTCGATCACTAATAAATTAAATTATAATAATTATAATCGAAAATTATTATTTCGCATGAAACAAATGCNAACATTCTTTGACTATTACTTAAAATTCTTACGATAAACTCATTTTCCAAATAGTAAAAAAGAGAGAGAAGGCATTCTAAGTTCATTGATAATTCTTAGGAAAAAAAGTGTAAAAATTCTGCGTCAAAAGGTTAAAGGAAAATAAGTCTTATACACATGTTCAAAATTATGCATAGAGATCATTTAATTAAATTTAAACTCTTATTTTTAGTTGCATTAGAACATTCCTTGACTATTACTTAAAATTCTTACGGTAAACTCATTTTCCAAATAGTGAAAAAGAGAGAGAGAGCATTCTAAGATCATTCATAATTCTTAGCACTTTATTAGATTTGAAACAAACTGTGAATAACATTTTTCGTTCTATATCCATAATTATCCTACGTCAACGCCACACACAGTAACTGACCACTGGAATATTGATCTAAGCGAACTTGAAGCGACGATACAGAATACGAAGTAGAGATAGCTGGACGGTTCACTGACCGCTAGACCACCTCTTTCGCACCCAACACGTAGAACGGACAATGATAATAAAAAAAAAGTTACGACTCGGTATTTGACGGTCGGAAACCATAATCGGCAGATGATGAGACAAAGGAGAGATATGATATTGTTTCTTCCTTGATCAAGTGTACTGCAATTAGTAATGACGATTATCATGATCTTTTCATTAATTATACTTTCAACAATAAGACGCTCATGGTATTTTTAGATATTCAGATTATGAAATAGGATATGTTTTAGAATATAAATGCGTTAGTAATGGGTGTAAGACATTAAAAATATTAGGACGAACTGTATTGATTTTGTATCTATAGCTCTGAGTTTTAATGGAGCAGTATATTATGTTAAATTAAACAGAGCGTGAAATATAAGAATTATGACTTTTTAATTGGTTGTAAGATAAAGCTTTTATTACTAAGATTTTGAATTGGTTAATGTTTGCATTAATTAGAGATATTATTTTATAATAAACTGAAACACATGCCCCCTTTATCTAGATGATATTGGCGTGGCAAATAATTTCCACCATTTTTTTTTTCAATTTCACCATTTAGGCACAAGGTTTTAAATCATGCGAAAGATGGTGTTTTGTTCTATCAAAATCAAAGGTTTTTTTCGATCGAACTTACGCTAATTTTTAGATCATTAACCCCTTGGGGACGGGTGATTCAGAAAAGCATTCGTACAAAATCGGATGTAATTAAATAAAAAACGGTAACTTAAATGTAGTCGTTGCCAATTTGATAGACTTACTTTGCTTTTACTTAAATTATTGCTAGTTTAATCATATATATAATCAATGTTAGTTCAAAGTATAACTAAATAGTTTTATTTTGAACAAAGTAATGGTGAATTAAATAAATCAAACAATTATAACTCCTCCCACAAATAAACTGCTAAAAAATTACTTTGATTACCAGTTTTATTTTTTTACCCTGGTAGATACGGTTTTATGCTGGCACGTATTTGTGACAGTCGGCGTGAAAGGGTTAAAGGTCAAGTTGAGAAAAATCTGCCTTGTCGTTTTGCTTTTAATCCATTTGTGCTTTGCGTTATTTTTAAAGGACAGTTACTTTTTCAGAAACGAAAAAAGTGGCAGAACAAGTGGTACATTGCTCGGATAAATTTTACAGAAACAAGGTATCTCTGCCTACTATTTTATATTAATAATATAAACTTTCTTAATTGAATCGAACTACGGCACATTACATTTTTTAAAGTGGCAGGTCACGGAAAGAATTATCCTCTTGGTATAAACAAATACGTACTACCACTTTTATCAGATAGTAGTTTTGCATACATAAACCGCTTTTTGTGCATAGGCCCAAATGGGTTAATGAAGGAGATTCTAAGGCCACAAAAGCTTCTCGTGACATTTGCGCTGCGTATAAAAAGGATGCTATAGCTGAAAAAACCGTTTGTGATTGGTATGTTCCAAGTTTAAAAATGGAAATTTTGACACCAAAGACGCACTTCATTCCGGCAGTCTAGTTGAGTTCGATGAGTGATTAAATCAATTTTTGCACAAAAATTCGAGTCGAACGACAAAGGAACTGGTAGAGAAAATGAAAAAATGTCTGAACTTTAGTTGTCAACCCAATATAATCAAACGAGTTAATAAATGTAAGTCAAAAATTTTAATTTTTATAGATAAAAACTTTCATAACTTTTGAACTATAAGCCCTTTCAACTTAGGTCTGATTTTATTTAATTTTATAACCGTCGTTGAACACTCGACCCAATTTTGGGTTTATGATAACTAATGTTCAACTCCACAGCCTTGTAATTTTGAACCAATCCAGATGACAAGGAAACTCCTGGATAAATACCCCCAGAAGTATGATTTGTTATGGGAACTTGGAGGACTTTGTGACTCGACAGATTTAACGTGCATCAGTCATAATTTACTAGTCTTCGGTCGGCGGGGATCGAACCCACAACCTCTTGGACAAGGGCCCAGTACCCTACCAGCCAGGCTATCCCGGCCCCTTAGATTTGATTTTTTTTATTACCGTCGTTGAACAGCCGACACAATTTTTGGGTTTACGACTACTAATGTTCAACTCCATAGCCTTGTAATTTTGAACCCAATTCAGAAGGCAAGGGAACTCCTGGATCAAGTATTGGGAGAAATTTTGCCTTCGTGGAGGATTTTTTGATGAAACTAACCAGCATTTGCTTTACAGGAAGAGGAAGACCACGAGAACCACCCACAGTTAGTCTGAAAGCAAGGAGACTCTAACCCATGATCTGTCTACCACTGAGGATATTTCAAGTCAGCACTGTGGTCAGTGCAAGCAGGAGGAGGAATTCGTATAGACCAGCCATCACCGGGATCGAACCCCGGTTCACCTCATTGGAAGGCGAACGCTCTATCCCCTGAGCCATCGCGACTCTTAGATTTGATTTTACAGGATTCAGTGTAAAACAATAAACAGTAAACAAAATCAAGCTGGTCTGGGTAACAGATTTAAAAATTCCATCCACTGTTAACTAATTTTATTTCCCCTCAATAATTTCTATGGTAATAATGGTATCCTCTAATAATGGTATCTATCTATTTTGGACCTAAATCACATCCTTTACAGCTTTCTTTAAATATTTTCCGTATTCAACTATTTATGAACTGGCCAATCAGAGAATACCCTAATAAACAGTTTTTTTGCTAAACCTACCTAAACACTTTACTAATCTAAGTCGTTCCGCCTTTTAAACCATGTTATTAACTGACTCTCCCTAAATTAAACAAAAGGAATACTGACCTAGTTTAAAGATGCACTCTTTTTTTGATATCAAAATATTCAAAACAATAAAAAAAAATCTCACTTGGTAATGAGTTAGTATAAGGAACCTCAAAACCAACCATATTATTTTTATTTTCTTCCTAATCATTACATTTATTAATTTCTATCATCTTATGATGAAAAATAAAACCTTCATTGAAGGATAATCCCAAGAGAAGTCATTAAAATACTCACATTCGAAGAACAATGACTTTTTACTTGTGTGAAGTCATTAAATCCACATTACGCTAGATTAATCAAACGGTTTTCGTTTACCGAAAAAAGGGTTTATTAACTTGTTTGGCGATTGTAAGCAAAATTGCAACTTTTCGTCTTATTAAATGTTCTTGAGATTCTATTAAAACTATCACGTAAATGACCTCATTTTCTTATTGCAATTCATGTTTTGAAGATTATCTTTTTATATTTAATGTTTCTTATATATTTATGTATGATTCAATAAAAAGAAGTAAATAGACGCAAATGTATTTGCTCTAGTTTTAAATTGAAAGCTATGCCAATAAAACAGTTTATAGTGATAAATACTTTAATAATAATCAAATATTATGCTGTATAAATCAATAACACTATAGCATTAATATCGGA
Source organism: Parasteatoda tepidariorum (assembly GCF_043381705.1). Classification (NCBI taxonomy): domain Eukaryota; kingdom Metazoa; phylum Arthropoda; class Arachnida; order Araneae; family Theridiidae; genus Parasteatoda; species Parasteatoda tepidariorum. The sequence continues at coordinate 40,689,499 of NC_092215.1, forward strand.
GGATGTAATAAAAAGGTTAAGGAGATTTTGATGTAACGTTTGCTTTACATGCGAAAAATTGCTCTCAGGAATACTACAAAACACAACCATGACAAACTTTTCATTCTCTGTTGTTTACTGAAGACTGAATAATTTTCTTCGGGTAATTGATTTTTAATTATAATTTAATTTAGTGAAAATAACACAGTATTGTAATTTAAAAATTATAATTTAATTTAATGAAAATAATGCAGTATTGTAATTTAATAATTATAATTTAATTTAATGAAAATTATACAGTATTGTAATTTAATAATTATAATTTAATTTATTGATACATTATTGATGAAAATATTAAAATAAGATTTAAACTTCATTAACAGTAACTTCATTATTTGAAAAAATGCCAGAAAAAACCGAACAAAACAGAGAAGAATTTTTAAATTTCAATTCAAAATTTATTTTGCTTTACTACATCACAAAGATTAACTCATTTTGCCTAGTGTTCTTTTCAGGGATAGTTCTAAAAATTACATCATAAATTCATGCGATATATTTTAATTCTGTGTATTGCTAAAAAAAAATTTTCAGGCATTATTTTTCATGTTTTATTAGTGACAGCACGATTCAACAGAGCTAACTTGTACTGTCGATCTAAGAGATATTACAAAGTGATAATTGTTGTTGTTGCTTCTACTGCTACTTGTCGATGACAGCAAGCCTACCTAGTGAAACCAAGCAAATTTTAAGTATAGGGTGTGTTTCTTGTTTTTCAGTGGCTCCATCTACTGCCAAGAATGCGAATTCAATCACACACACACGTCGCAGCCAGTTTATATAGTGCACCCATTCATTCATCCACAGATCGTAATTTTAACCTGATACCAGAGAACGATCAGTCTCCAATTCAGTACCTCTAGAGATATGATTTGTTATGCGAACATGGAAGACTTAGTGGATCATGGAGGATTTAACATGCATCAGTCACCATTTACTTCACGAAGTCTTCGGCAGGCAGGGATCAAACTCACGACCACTTGGACATGTGTCCAACGCCCTATCAACCAGGCTATTTAGGCCTCTACAAAGTGTTAACAAAATAGCGATTAAAGTAGGAACATTTCAAAAAATCGCTCCTGCCAACGTTCACATTTCCCGATGAGGATTTTCAAAAAGTGGTAGCGATATGACAACCTAATTGCAACTGTAAACATAAATATTTTAATATTTAGCCAGTCTTGAACATATAAACTTGATCCTGACATTTCTATTGAGCACCTGGGGCCGTTCTTCTACGTAGTAACACAGAGCTACCAACTTTTTACTCTTTTTTAAAAAAAAATTCTTCTTGTGGTAGCTAAGTTTGATTTATTGTATGATTCTTTGTTTTGTAAATTTGATTTAAAGTTATTTTTTCACACCACTACTGGTAAATAATTCGCAACTTCATATAAAACTTCACTTTGTAGAGAGAGAGGGAGACTAAAAATGTAAAATGTGATAGNCATGGAAGACTTAGTGGATCATGGAGGATTTAACATGCATCAGTCACCATTTACTTCACGAAGTCTTCGGCAGGCAGGGATCAAACTCACGACCACTTGGACATGTGTCCAACGCCCTATCAACCAGGCTATTTAGGCCTCTACAAAGTGTTAGCAAAATAACGATTAAAGTAGGAACAATTTTCAAAAAATCGCTCCTGCCAACGTTTACACTTCCCGATGAGGATTTTCAAAAAGTGGTAGCGATATGACAACCTAATTGCAACTGTAGCCATAAATATTTTAATATTTAGCCAGTCTTGAACATATAAATTTGATCCTGACATTTCTATTGAGCACCTGGGACCGTTCTTCTACGTAGTACCACAGAGCTGCCAACTTTTTACTCTTTTTAAAAAAAAATTCTTCTAGTGGTAGCTAAGTTTGATATACTGTATGATTCTTTGTTTTGTAAATTTGATTTAAAGTTATTTTCTCACACCACTACTGGTAAATAACCACTTATCACACCACTACTGGCAAAGTGAAGTTTTATATGAAGTTGCGAAAACTTCATATAAAACTTCACTTTGCAGGGAAGCACCGGGCGACTAAAAATGTAAAATGTGGTAGAAACTCAATTAATTATTATTTATTTATTATCTCTTTGTTATTCTATCGCAAATACTACTATGACTTAAACTTCAAATTATTCGTATTCGGAATAAAAGCATTCTTAGTGTTCGCTTTCACAGAAACGCTCCGGACAGAGGATAAATAGTTTCGAGTGGTAGCGATTTAATATAGGATTCTTGATTATCAAATTCGATTTATAAGGTTTTTACTCACCACTACTTCTAATTAATTCAAAGACTTACGTGATACACCACTATTTAAAATAGTGGCGAAATTATCCAAAAATCTGCAAATCTTAGTTTGATCTACCGTTTTTTTTTTTTTTTTTTTTTTTTTTTTTNTTTTTTTTTTTTTTTTTTTTTTTTTTTTTTTTTTTTTTTAACTATTTTGTCGAATCGGGAGCAGTTGGTACCTCTGTTTTCAATACTAAACTGAAAAAAATAAGCTATAAAAAGTGTTAAATTTAATCTCTTTTAAAAAAAATTGTGAATTTTATTTTCATCTCTTTTTGCATTTTCAGACGCCCGTAGCAACCCTGCACTTTTTCCCAGCTCGCTCGTAGTTTGGCTCTTAAATTGTTGGCAAAATTACCAAAACTTTAATGGCCTACCACTCAACAAAATATTTTCCTCAATGCGCAGTAGTCGGCAGCCCTGCTATCATATTCAAACCTGCCAACTTTTGCGTTATCCAATGTAAGGTCAAAATATAACTTTTTATTTTATTAATATATTATACTGAACATCCTGTTTCCCCTAAGATTGAAAAAAATTAGAAAAGTAAAAATATGTTTCCTAACTTTTTCAGGCAAGGCAACAAAGGAATAAAGCAACCTAGTTTATCTAATTTCAGAAAATAAATATTTCAGTTAATAAATTTTGCGTTTTTAAGCAAAAGAGAATAATTTAAATAATTTTTAAAATTTCTTATCAACCATCTCTAAAACGCAGAATCATATTTTAATTATCCAATAAATAACAAAATGCACGCTACACCAACATTCATTTTAGAAAGCCATAAACAAAAAAAAACCATTTTATCAAATATTGATCAATTTTATTAAAAGATATTTTGTTTTTTATTTTTGTTTTATTTTACATTATTCCGAATTAAATAATAGTGTTGTGGAAAGCAACAGGTTTTAGCTCCTTAGCAGCATCTCAGACAAATCTTGCAAACTTACCTCTTCCTCAAAACGAATTGATTGGCCATTTATCAAATTATGACAACCAGAATTTAGCTTTTGTTTAGACAAAGAAAATGCAGTTTATCAAAAGAATTTAGAAAGATAAAAATATGCTTCCTAATTCTTTTCAGCCATTGAAACAATGGAATAAATCAACCTAGTTTATCCAATTTCAGAAAATAATTATTTTATTTAATAGATTTTGCGTTTTTAAGCGAAAGATAATAATTTAAGTAGTTTTTAAAATTTCTTATCAACCAAATTTATATCGATCACCCAGTAAATAACCCAATGCACGCTTCACAAGCATTCTTTTAGAACTAAATAAATAACAAAGCCATTTTATCAAATGTTGATCAATTTTATTCAAAAAATATTTTGTTATTTATTGTTGTTTTATTTGACATAATAGTGCTATTGAGATCAGCAGCTTTTAACTCTTCAACAGCATCTCAAACCAATCTTACAAACTTTCATCTTCCTCAAAAAGAATTGATAGGCCATTTATCAAATTATGCGAACCAGAAATTTTGCTTTCATCTAGACTAAGAAAATACAGTTTATCAAAGTTCCTGAAAATGCAGAGGCGTTTTCCTTAAATCACTACCACTGCATAAACAAGATGCGTTATGCATTAAAATCACGAAGCAAAAAGGGAACAAAGAAAAATGCTAGTCGTGACGTTTGCAAAGATAAAGTCAGCTATCTATAAAGTCTTCGGTAGTCTTACGTCTAAAATGGCAGACAGATATATTTTAAAAGCAATTTAAAACTGGGTTTAGAAAAAGAGTAATTTATTCTTCTCTAAAAATAAAATCAATTTCTCCTTGAGTTTTAGAATCGTTTAAAATATAGCTGTGCTTTAATAGGAAATATTTTTAGAATTGTGTGCTATATATTCCATGAGAATAAACTACAGAAAGTAAGTAAGGTGTTTGAAACAAAAGTTTTTAAGCCTCTTCTAAAAGGTTATTTTATTAGCTTCAAAAATCACACGATTTGGCACTTTATAAAGCAAACACACAAGAAACTTATAAAAAAATTCTATGTCCATTTTCATAGTTTCAATAAATTCATGTTTAAATAATGTTTTTCGTAGTTAATTAATAAAGTAGACTTTTTGTGTGTGTTTTTTCAGTGTTAGTAAGTTATAAGCTTCTTGTGTGTTTGCTTTATGAAGTGCCAAATCAAATGATTTGGCACTTTATAAAGCAAACACATGATTTATTAAACACATGATTCGTAAAGCAAACACACAAAAAACTTACAAAAGATGTTTTTTATTAATTTCCATATCAATTTTCATAGATTCCATACTATTCCATACTATTACATAGATTCTATATTCCATAGATTTCCATATCCATTTCTATGAATTCATTTTTATTTAATGGTTTACGTAGATAATTAATAAAGTGTACTTTTTGTGTACTTTTTTTCAATGTTAAATGATAAACAATAAAGTTATAAAATAATAAATGGATTAAAAATCAATCTAATTTATATTCGTATTGTGATGAACGAGTATTTTAATGAATTCGTATTTCTTTGATGCTTTTAAGTTTATTATTAATGTAATGCTTTTAGCGTATTGTGAAAATTAAATCAATAAAAAAGTAAAATCATTTTCTCCTTGAGTTTTAGAATCACGCTTTAATAGAAAATATTTTTAGAATTATTGCGTATATATTCTACGAAAATGAGCTACAAAAAATAAGTAAAGTGCTAGAAACAACAGTTTTTAAGCATCTTCTAATACGTTATTTTATTAGCCCTAAAATTCACACAATTTGGCACTTTATAGAGCAAACACATAGGAAATTTATGAAAATGCTTGCTCTATGTCCAATTTTATTGCTTCTATAAATTGCTATTTATTTACTGTTTTTCGAAGTTAATTAGCAAAGTAGACTTTTTGAGTACTTTTTTTTAATGTTTATTATGAGCAATAAAGTTATAAAATAATAAATTGATTAAAATACATTAAAAAGTAATGACTTCATCTTCACATTGTAATGAACTAGCATTTTAATTAATTCGTGCTTCCTTAATGTCTTTCTAGTTTATTGTTGAAGTAATGCTTTTAACTTAGCTTTTTTTTAATGTCGATGATCAACATTATGTCTAAAATGACAGACTAATATATTTTACAGACAGATATTAAAATAATATATAATATATGACAGACAGATATTTTAAAAGCAATTTGAAACAAGGTTCAGAAAAAGAGTAAATTATTCTTACCTAAATCTAAAATCAATTTCTCCTTGAGTTTTATAATCGCTTAAAATATTAGAATCGTTCTTTGATGGAAAATATTTTTAGATTTGTGTGCTTTATATTCTATGAGAATAAACTACAGAAAATGAGAAAGGGGTTTGAAACAAAAGTTTTAAAGCATCTTCTAATATTATTTATTAGCTTTAGTTTATTAGCTTAGAAGTTAGTTGGAAGTTAGTTTATTAGCTTTAAAAATCACACAATTAGGCACTTTATAAAACAAACACATAAGAAACTTCTAAAAATGTTTTTTCTTTGTTCATTTTCATTTTTTTTGATGAATTCATATTTATTTAATGTTTTTCATGGTTTATTAATAAAGTAGAGTTTGTTTTGTACTTTTTTCAATGCTTATGATAAAAGTTAAAGTTATAAAGTAATAAACAGATTAAAATACATTAGAAAATTCACATTGAGATGAACTATTATTTTATTGAATTCATGCTTCTTAAATGCCCTTAAGTTTATTATTGAAGTAATGCGTTTAGCACAGTTTTCTTACTGTCAATGATTATCATTAAAACTGCAAAATAGCATGAAATTAATTTAAAAAAATACAAGCTTTAACTTGACCTTATTTGTGTTCATAATTTCAATGAGTTCATGCTCCTAATATTTCATTTTATAACCTCCGTGAATAGCTGAATAAATTCTGACTTTATTACTATTAAAGTTCAACTCCCTATCCTTGAAATTTTAAACCAAATCCAGAAGACAAGAGAACCGTTGAATCAAGTATTGAGAGAAGTTTGCCTTGGTAGAGGACTTTTTGATGGAACTAACCAGTATTTGCGTTACATGGACAGGTAAACACACGAAAACCTCCCCTCCTTCGGTTTGCCTGACAGCAAAGGAAATCTAACCCATGATCCGTCTACCACCGAGTAAAATTTTTCGTCAGCCATGTGATCATCACTGGGATTTGAACCCAGCTCACCTCGTTAGTATGCGAGGGCTCTACTCCCTGAGCCACTACGAGTCATACTAGAAATGCTTTTTACGTTCTTCTATTTATGTCTTTTTACGCACTTTTATTGATGCGACATCAGCACGACCCCGTACCTAATTGATGATAAAATTAAATTTACAAAATAGCGTAAAATACATGTAAAAAAGTTTTATTATATTTTCTCTTTACGAAGTTCATTATTTCAATGTATCCATGCTTTGATAATGCATTTACACAGTTAATTTTGAAAATACTGCTTGTGTACTTTTTTTCATAGTCGATAATTAATAGATAAGCTGCAAAATAGCGTAATTTTAACAAAAAATAAATAAATATTGTACAGGCTTTATTACTTTAACTCCCTCTAATGAAATAACATCACTAACTCTCTAACAAAGTATATTATCCACGTTAACACTTATATGCTTTCTGATTGAAGATTTTTAATATTGATAGCAACAAAACAATTAAAATAAGCGGAAATTTGTTTTAATTCATTCGCTCTTAAAATCTTCACTAATAGATTAAAAATAATTTTTTTGATGTTTCTTTAAACTTTTTATATCTCTCAATGATCAAAATAATTTTAAGCCAATTTTATTAAACCAGAGAACAAATATTAAAACTTCAATTTTAATAGAATTAAAAAAATCCTCTTTTGACTGTTATGAAGTAATGATGCATGTTTAGTGGTCTTGTGACAATACTATGTTATATAGCTATAGGATTAAAATATTTTGTGTATGTTTATTGACTTTTGTACGGGGACTAACAAATTGTAGTATCACGTAAATACTCAAGCTAAATTTAATTTAAGCTCCATTTTATTTTCAAAAATTTAAATACAGTTAACCACTAAACAACTTGATACCCCCTTATCATTATATCAACAATAAGACTTATTAAACATGTTAAAAACATAACAATACGGATATAAAATTATAATATATTCTTACATGTTGTTTTAAAAAAGAAAATTATCACTTAAAAGCAAAGAGTGCGGTACAATTTTAAAAATGAATGCAATTAGAAAACATTTTTCTAAAAAAATAGAAAAGATTCCGCAGTGAAAATTTTTCTAACAAACTTTTTAAGTGTCTATTGTATCACTTTTTCACCAAAATAAACATTTGTTTTGTACGCCATTTATAAAGCAATTAACAAAATAAACGCAAAGTGTAAGGTACCATTTAAAAGACTACCACGAGAAATAAACATTTATTTTAAATAATTAAAATTTCCGTGGTGCAAATGTTTTAATACATTTTTGAAGTACAGTTTGAGGTACTTCTTCTAATGATGAACACAAGTAGAAAATATTTTTCGGACACAATTTAAATTTCCGTAGTGCAAATATTTTTCATAAATTTTTAAATGATTATATCATTGCATTTTAGGCCAAAGTAAAAACTTATTACTTTAGAACAACTTTTATCTCAAAAGCAAAGTTTGGGGTTCCCTTTTAATAACTAAGTATATTTTTCATGTAAATTTGTCCAAAAACAGTGATTTGTACAACTTTAAAACGAAGAAAGAAACTTGTAGAAACTATTTAAATATTTTATTTTATTTTAGAACATAATTAAAAAGTTTGATTATTTTGTTTTAAAACTTAAATACCATCTTCTAAGTGCAATAACAATGCTTCATTTTTCTAGCATGGAAATACAAAAACACATTTTAGTACTTTATTCATTTTAATCGTAATTAACTCACTGACTTATAGAACAAGTTAACTTTTTCATGCATGCAGATGCTTAAATAGACAGGTGCAATTTCCGTCCATAATTAGAATATTGTAAAAGAGATGTAAACTCTTTATCCTCTAGTAAGTAAACTCTTTATCCTCTTATCAAATATTCATTTATTTATGCATACTTACTTAATAGTTCCTTTTACTTTTCTTAATAACAATTATGAATATAGTTTTCTGTATGTTTGTTTGATCCAGTTTTATGTAGAGGTAGCATTGAATATGAACTGGTTATTAGTGCAGGTGATATTTGAAACTGTATTAAGAAAACAGCTGAAACCAAATTTTTTTTATCTTATCACTATATTTTCTTTGATCACCATCTCTCTTTGAACGAAAACATAAATTCTTTACTATGAATATACATTTTTTATATAGATGAAGGGTTTAAAACTTAAAATATCAATCTTAAAAATATATTAAGCACAAAATACATCCCAAAATATACAATATTTAAGTCATGCTCATTATTTTATTTTTATTTAAATACGCTCCACTTCAGTGTACAGAAATCTATGTACACTAGAATGGGTAAATAAACAGGGTGTCCAAGAAGTACGGACACGTTCAAATATCTCTTGAAATAGAATAAAAAATATTTCCAACGATATAAAACCCGAGCCTCCAAAACCACATTTTGAAGATAGGGTGCAAAGAACTTCAAAATTTTAAATGGGAACATTCTCTTTTTTATTTCAGATTTGGATTCTCCAGAAAAATGTTTTGTGATTTGACCTATCAGTTTCTACATTTTGATATATAGATAGCGATGTAGAAACAAAATAAAAAAAAGGATGCAAATTGTTCAAAATGAAGCTTTTTTTGGCAAATACATCAAAAGCGTTAGTCGGGTGGAAAGATTAAAAATCGACATGTTATAAATTTAGAAAACTCTTATCAAATGTCACCAAACTTAATCCCCGGAGTAGCTTCTGACATTGTGATACCACCGAGTGGTTGATTTTTGAGTGAAAAGGATTTTTCAAACAAGCGGCGTTTACCGACACAATTTGGCATTTTCTTACAAAATAAATAAATAAAAAAAAAATAAAAAAATATTTATTTTTATTTATTTATTCTAGTTCATGTTGCAAGTTTTAAAAGAAATAAAAGCTTGTATTACAATTGCAACCAACTACAACCAAAAGAAAAATCTCTAAAAAAGAAAACTAGTTGTTAAAAGTCACTTGATTGTAAATCATCCTCCTGGGGGCTACCAAATTCAGCGATGGCAAATTGAGCTTCAAGGAAAATAGAAATAATATGCATTATTAAAGATAATTTTTTACATTTTTTAGAATGCTAATAGCAAAAAAAACTGAGGACACTGTTAAAAATAAAACAAAATCTGTCACTAATAGTGCATAATACTTCCAGTTGTGTCAATAAATAAATGAACACAAATTTTTATTAGTACTGGCTTTAAATTTTAATACTTTCATAAATTAATTCACAGAAAATATGTTAACTTATACTGCTTTGTGTAGAACAGCACTAAGTATTTTTAAAAATTTGCAAAAAGTTTTTAAATCAAAGAGTGTTTCTGTTCAGTTTGACCCATAAAATCAAGTTTAAAAAGCATAAACTCGTAGCATAATGTACTTTTACTTGGTATCACATTATGCCTGTAACAAATTTAAACGGTATTGGGGTTCAATATACTCCGAAATATCTGAAAGAATGAATCCTTTTCTGTAGAAGATTTATTTTTTATAATAAAGAAAATGTCTTTCGCGACCCTTAAGTTTAATTATGCGAGCCCAGAGGGTCGCAACCCGTGATATAAGAAGCTCTGCAATGGGAAAAATAACAGCCATAAGAAAGCTCATAATTTACAAATCAAGTTAAGATATGATGCTTCAAAAACCGGTAGTAATACTTTAGCTTTTGAGGCGGGCAAATGCATGCCCTTTCATTTTCTCTTATGACTATAAAAACATAGCTTCATTATGAAAACAAATATCCGATAGGAGGACAGACAAGAAAACCAACACGAGAGAAATTCCTTCCTCGGATTCCAATAGCTTTCAAGATATCAGGAAGTCATTCAAAAATCGTGTAAAGTTAAAAGAGATTGGATCGTGACTGGGAAATTTGCTGACCTTAAAGTTACACGAATGAAAAGAACATGAGATAAGAATTGGAAACATCTCGGCTAAGGTGACCAACGATTGATTAAGAAAATTTTTATGGCCGAAATAGCGTTCGGTAAATGTATTGATAAATTTCCTCGTAAATGTTTAGATAAATGTCTTTTATTATTTGGTAAATGAATGAAAAAATCATTTGCCAAATGTCCTTAATAATTAGCTGGCTATAATAGGGGAATATTCTTTACGTTCATCAAGTACTGCTACTGGGTGGTATCTTGATTTTAACACATTGCTGACCGGCAACTTTTCTGAAAATTATCCCATGTGCTAAGAAAATTATCCACTGTTTTGAAATCGGATGTGGAAGTATAGCAATATTAATAAACTTTATAAATTTCCAATTTTTAATGCCATATGATAAAAAGTATAACAATCACCTATGCGTAATGCTGCACCATAAGTTTTGCAAATATATCGAGTTTCGTTAAGTTAAAATAAATTGGTAGAGAATTAAATAGTAAAACTTGAAAAGCAAGGAAAATTGCGAACACTTTTTAAAATAGTCACCACGAGATCACTGCTAACGAAAACACGAGTTAACTCGTGACCGGTCAGCAAGGTGTTTACGCAGCGATATTTAGTTATAAAAATCTATACTTCACGATATATTTTGTTTTTTAACCCTCGCGTAACAGCTGACCCAATTTACGGCTGCAAAAGTTCAATTCCTTAGCCTTGTAATTTTAAACCCAATCCAAAAGACAAGGGAACTCGTGTATCATGTATTGGGAGAAATTTTGTCTTCGTGATGGACTCTTTGATGGAACTAACCCGCATTTGCATTACATGGCAAAGAAAACCACGTAAACCTACCACAGTTAGCCTGATGGCAAGGGGACTCTAGCCCATGATCCGTCTACCACTGAGGATATTTTTTGTCTGATGTTATAATAAAATTTTGATGTCGCTCAGCATTATTGAAAACTATTTTACCGATTTAATCCAAACTGTGCATTTTTATGTTAAAAACTAAGAAGTAATTTAAAAAATGAGCCAAAAATATGAACAGGAAAAAAATAATGTTAAAATTTAACAAAAATGAAACTAAGGAAAATAACTGTGCTCATGAATAAATTTTTAAAACAATTATTGGTGTGAACTATTCAATTTTTCCAACTCAAATTTTAGATTTTAGTGTTAAAAATTATGATAAGCTGTGTAAAATAAAGAAAATAAGCATATCCTATAATTATGGAGCAATTTAATCACTATTACAGAAATGATATAAGTAAATACTCTGTCTATAAAAACCGAAATGATTTCCTGAATTTTAATGAAATGATTGCTTATTATTTTAACTAAAATGATTTATTTCTATGCATATTTTACATATTTTACATCTTTCGCAACCCAGTGAGCAATCATAAGGTGTAAAAAAATCCTTATTTAAAAATCAAAAAAATAATAAAATCGCTACTGCCAATAGTCAGAAATGTGATTTCAGACTTACTTTCTGGTTTTACCTAGCAAGGTAGCTAAAACCAGAAATTTGAAAGCTATAAAAATCGTTTNTAATTCTGGCATATATATAAAACTGCTTCTTTTCCAAGATAAAGTAGATATTGTTGAAAAATTTAAAAAAAGAATAAGTAAACTCCTCCCCAAAACTAGCTATAACTGAAATGGTTTTACTACCAGCCTTTCCACTTTTCCGTCTCGCTTTCACCCCTGGTGCTCATGAATAAATTTTTCAAACAATTATTGGTGGGAACTATTCAATTTATCCAACTCAAATTTTAGATTTTAGTGTTAAAAATTATGAAAAGCTGTAAGATAAAGGAAGTAAGTATATCCTATAATTATAGAGCAATTTAATCACTATTACAGAAATGATATAAGTAAATACTCTGTCTATAAAAACCGAAATGATTGCCTAGATTTTAATGAAATGATTGCCAATTATTTTTAACTAAAATGATTTATTTCTATGCATATTTTACGTATTTTTACATCTTTCGCAACCCAGTGAGCAATCATAAGGTGTAAAAAAATCCTCATTTAAAAATCAAAAAAATAAATAAAATCGCTACTGCCAATAGTCAGAAATGTGATTTTAGTCGTACTTTCTGATTTTACCTAGCAAGGTAGCTAAAACCAGAAATTTGAAAGCAATAAAAATCATTTTTAAAATTGCCCCTACTAATTTTTAATAAAGAAGTAATACATATTATATAGGAGTACTGCATACTAATAAATAGCAATATAAACTTTTATTAAACTCTCAATTATTTCTGTGTATTGCAGTTATTGGGTATCCCAAAAGTAATCGACCATTAAAATAACCATGCAAAGAAAAATTAATAGAAATAGAGAAAGGAAGAAATGGTTTGCTTAGGAAACAAGTTATTGTAACTCACAGTACTTTGGATTTAGTTACAAAGTTTATCCACAGATGGCTATGCTGACTGCAAAAATTATAAATTAATAATTTCTGCTGCATATCATACAATCCTGACAAATGAAGTTTCACTTGCGTGTGTTTTGATCTCAGGTTGGAGCACATTGTTGCTGCAAATAGTCGTTATTTTCAAGACATAGTGTTATAGTTTTTCCCAAAGTACCACCATCTATTAAGGAACTCTGTAACTAACTATGAAAATTTGTCAATTGAACTATTATAAATAATGTTAAGTCAATTAGATAATTTGACTAAATGATTTGTACAACCATTATAATCATACCTTTTGTAAACTTAAAGCATAAATTTATTGTGTTTGATTAGGTTTACATTCCTGGCCATAAGGTTTAAAGCACAAAATGTGAAATTAGAGTTAAATTCCATCCATTACTTAATTATTAAAACACTTTAAAGCTTTACCCAATAGCTCTGTTATCCACAGAATCAGAAGTTGTAAGGATATTTAATTTATAAATTCCATTGGAATGAGCTCGTTTTTATGTAAGATGCAAAAAATATGAAAACAAAATCTCAAAATGCTTTGAATTTCATAAAATAGCTTACTGATAACACAGGGGAATGCACTTTTTGTTGCATTTATAAATACACTTGATCTTAGTTTGGGTGTGAGGATTTAAAATTTTAAATTAGTTTTGTTCAAGAAAACAACAGGTATTGTTTTTAAATGGAATTTTCGGTTTAGTTAATTTTTTGTTTGAAGGTACAAGCTTATAAAGAACGCATTGATTCATATACAGATATATACATTTCTCTGCTCCTTTGAAAATATCACTTAACCCTTTTGAAGGCCGTGGTAAGTACACTTACCACCACGTTTTACCACTTTTAATCTAGGTTTCCATTTTTCAATAACTTCAGCTTTCTTGAAGTGAGTTTGAATAAAATTGGTGACCATTTGTCACTTTTAAAAAACGTATGACCTTAATGCATCCCATCACAAAATGAAATACATGGTTACCTTTTTCCAGCCACTCCGTACGTAGCAGAGAAGTGGGGACACTCAGAATTTAATCAAAGTTTTTAAAAAATCCTGAATAGGTATCTTGGAAAATGAAGTGGACAATAGATTTGAAATAATCGACGCTGAAATATCTAAGATCAGTTCAAAAATCTCATCTAACAGAAGAAAAAAAATTTCCTTCCCAATTGAAAGTATTTAAACAAATTATTATTTTGTAAGATAAGTCACTATAAGCTTAAATTAATAAGAGCTGCTATAGATAAATTAACAAATCAAATTAAAATATTAAATTAATTTATTAGTTAATTTTGTAATCAGTACATAATAAAATAAACTTTAAATGTAGAAAAAAAATTACTTGTTTGCTACGTAACTGAATATAATTATTACAATATTATTCGCGCAACCGATAATAATAAGGATTAATTTTTTAGATACAAAAATAGGAGAAAAATATTTACGCGTTTCACATGACCTGCACGATGCAACAGGTCCTCACGATTTTGTTGCTAAAGGAAGTTCGAACTTAACAATTGATGATAATATTTCCTGAAACGTTTTGTCTCAAATCAGCGGGTCTTCTCTTATTCGCACGAATCGTTATCTAATCAGAATTAATTTTTAAATAATTTTTGTCATATGTTAAAGAAGAGCACCGTTCTAATCTTTTCAAAATTCAACATATGATGGCTTGAGAATATTTTTCTAGAAGTTGAAGTTAAAATTAAAAAAAAAAACGATATTAAATACCATAAATATTGCAATAGTACATATTATGAATGAAAAACTGTAGCTAAATTGTAATGCAGAGTTGCCAACTGCTCCGGACACGCCAAAATAATTTAAATAACGGTTAATAACTACTAAGTAAACTTTGCAAATATTTGACTATTTTCGCTTGCTTATTAGAGGGCATAGCATGACATAAATAATATTAAGTGGTGAATTATATAAGCCAACGAATTATTTCGAAATAGTGGCGGATAAAAATCTACTAAATTGAATTTATTAAACTAAGAATCACAATTGATAAACTACCACTTTAAAATATATATTTTCTGTCCGGAGCAAGTTGGCATCTCTGGTAATGGACTGACTTTGTAAAACATCGAATATATCAAAGTATCAATACTTTCGTTCTATATAACCAAACCTTCATTTCGATAGTATCGGTTTAAATTTCATAATATCGACTTTTATAGATAATTTCTGATGAAATTATCAAAACAATATTACTTTTTAATCATAATATTATTGTATAAATACACTTAAATGAGCTATATCACGTTAACTTTTGTAACATGAATTCACTGCAATTTATGGGCAAAGTTAAGCCATTTAATATGACTAGCTGGCTAAGGATAACGAAAAATTTTATAATATAATTGAATCAATTAAGGATTTTTGACAGCTATGACCTATTTTAGGTTCCATACAGTTACTACAATCTTTTTAAGATACTTAGAGTTACAACTATAATTTCTTCCAACCATCATTATATATATGATTACCAAAATTAAAAAATGGTGCTTACTTCAAAAAAACTTGATAGTTATATATTACTATTGATATTAATATTTTATTTTATAACCGTCGTTGAAAAACCGACTTAATTTTAATGGGTTTACGAATACTAATATTCAACTCCGTAGCTTTGTAATTTTGAACCCAATCCAGAAGACAAGGGAACTCCTGGAACGAGTATTGGAAGAAATTTGCCTTCAAGGAGGATTTTTTGATGGAGCTAGCCAGCATTCGCGTTACATGGAGAGGAAGACCACGAGAACCTCCCACGGTTTGCCTGACCGCAAGGGTACTCTAACGCATAATTCGTTTACCACTGAGGATATTTCACGTCAGCACTGTGGTCGGTGCAAGCCGGATGTGGAATTCGCATCGACTGGGATTCGAATCCGGTTCGCCACATTGAAGCTGAAACAGAGCTGTTTAAAGCAGGGATAGCCTGATCGGTGGGTTGCTGAGCCCATGTATAAGAGTTCGTGGGCTCGAACCCAGCCGGCTGAAGATTTCTCGTGTAGTAAATGGTGACTGATGCACGTTAAATTTGTTGAGTCACAAATTCCTCCATGTTCCCATAACAATTCAATACCTCTGGGGGTACTGAATTGGAGATTGATCGTTCTCTGATTCAGGTCAAAATTACGATCTGTGGATGAATGAACGAGCCCTCCCTATAAACGGGTGTGACGTATGGGTGTGGCAGAAGTCGAATTCTCAGCTATGGATGGCGCCACTGGAAAACAAGAACAATCGCACCCATCTGCCTTAACAGGCATACGAGAGAGAGAGAGAGCTGTTTAACAGCCTTCCGTGTCTGCGCCCTAATAATCCTAGCAATTTTATAATGACTGATTTTCTTTTCATTGCCGGGAAACTGAAAAGAGTAATAAATTCTCAAATAATAAATAATAATAGAATAAAATTCTATGATTTTCCTATTTTTCATTATTTTTTTTGCTGGAAACTACGAAACAGACTTGTCTAAGAAAAAACATTTAACACGTTGAGCAACGCGTCAGCCATCGCTGGCTGACACTGGACTTTCCGTTTAAGCCGCATCAACCACCGGTGGCTGACACTGAAATTACATTTAGGCAGCGTCAACCACCGGCGGCTGACACTGACCTTTCACATAAGCCGAGAAAAACAGCTGGCTGACAGCGTATAACATGATATAGAACTATAAAATTTACGCCCTTTTATGGAATTGTAGAAAGTTTATTCAAAATTTACTTTGTTCTTGGTTTAATAAATTCAATTTAGTAGATTTTTATACACCACTGTTTTTAAACAATTCGTAGTCTTATATAATTCACCACTTTTTTCAGATATGTCATGCTAAACCTTTTAAAACTAGCAGAATCTGTCTAATATTTGCAATTTTAGTTTGTACTTAATTACAGTTTAGCCAGATGGGCAAGTCATGTAAAATTAGCGTGGCGTTCAACGTGCTAATAACACAGTCAAATTTTCCGAAAAAAATACAAAACAAAACAAATGTCCTTATTTGCGCTCTTAAAAACCTAGAAATGATTTTACATATCATCAAACCTTGGCTGCATTTTAAAATAAAGATAATTTATTCAAGGGTAAGTATGAAAACACGCAACTGAAGCTAAGCAGTTTTATGCAGTCACTTAAAACGCTTAAAACACATAAAATATTTACATTTACGTGTTTAAAAATTAAAATCATTTCATTCACGAAAATAAAGGTGTGCATTAACTGCTTTCGCACCAGACCTACACGTCAGTAGAGTTCTAAGCTAACTTTCGCGTGCGTGGTTTAAAAACATCAAAGATGTTCTATGCATCTTCGAGTTCCAACAAAACGGTAAATGCGGAAGAAACAGATGCCTTGAACTCGAAAATACAATGAAAAGAAATCTGTTGTTACTATCAACTCTCTCGAGACCATGTGGAATGAAGTGTAACTGTAACCCATGTATCAGTCGACCAGAAAACAGATTAATTTTTTTCTACCAATTCAACATTTCAATTCTTCCATTAGTGTGAAATATCACTTTGGTGTAATTTTGGGTTCCTTTTTTTTTCCTCTTCTCCTTTTCCAAAGTAATGTCTTTTTCACCCACAGAAATCTTTGATCACCTAGTTCTAACCTAACGAGCCGAATCTAAAATCTATCTTGAATGTACCACACGGTTACGTATTTGAAAATAGGTGATAAAAGTTCCTTTCAATTAGGATTTAGTCGTTAAATCCAAAGGCGCACGTGTCAGAATCACAGATAATGGAAAAGTGGGGTAAAGCAGGGTAGATAACATAATTAGGGCGCAATTTTGTTTGTGAAGTTGAATAAAAAATATTCCTTATTTATATGAATTCAATATATCAACGCAGATAAGCAAATATTTATTTTTAATCCTTTGACGTTTATGAGACACCGGTGTGCATTTTATATATTTTTTCTGTCGCTCTAATTACAAATACAAGTAACAAACAATACAATAATTATTAAATAATGTCTGTTAGATTATCAAAATTACATTTGTACTAAAATATGAGGTAAAAAAAAGTAGTTTGGAAAAAAAAAATTCATTCATACTCAAAAATTTATCAATAATTGATTCTGTAAATTAAAGAAAATTCAATGATGAATAACTGTTTCTGTTAGATATAAATAAGTACAAATTTGAAAAATTATTGTTTAGAAGTGAGAATAGAGTAATTTAAAGTTCAAAGAAACTGACGGTTCCATTGATAATCCGAAGTCCGAGATTCATAATTATTACTATTAATACTATTTTATTTTTAATTCTAAAGGGGTAACAAAATGCATATGATAACATATTTTATCTTTGTTTAGCAATATATGGCTGCCACGGGCTACTAAAGTTGCAAAAAGGACTAACTATTAAAATTTCCTATTTTATTAAAAGAAATTAAAATCAGCAACTTTTTAAATTTCGTGCCTGGAATCTATAAATAGAATAGTTTTACCATAAGCTTTTCTCTTTTGTGGTGCGTAACCACATAAATAACCACATAATCTAAGAATTATTAAGTAATGTTTGTTAGATTACCACTGTAGTTATTTAAATATCTGCACCAAAGGGTTAAAATGGATCTTCTTGATTACTACCTGAGATTTAGTGGAACTTCTAAAATATATCCATCGGAGCCACCCTATATTAAACCAAAATGGAGTGATTTAAGGTTCAACTAAACTGATACACTAGCAGAGATGCCAACTTGCTCCGGACAGCGAATAAATATTTTCAAGTGAAAGTTCATTAATTGTGATTCTTAGTTTAATAAATTCAATTTAGTAGATTTTTATCCACCACTATTTCTAAACAATTCGAACGCTTATATAATTCACCACTTTTTTCAGCTGTGTCATGCTAAGCCATTTAAAAACTAGTAAAATCTGTCTAATATTTGCAATTTAGTGCGTAGTTATTTACCGTTTGGCCAAACGGGCAAGCCATGCAAAATTAGCGTGACATTCAAAGTGTTAAAATGCTAAACGTACGATTTTCACTTGTTTTGACCTAAATAGGAACAAAATATTGGAAAAAGAAGAAAAATGACTTTAATAAAATATTTGCGCCAAAGGGTTAAAATGGATCTTTTTGAAAACTACTGCAGATTTAGAGGAACTTCTTAAGTCTATCTTTTAAAGCCACCCTAAACTAACTCAAAATAGAGTAATTTAAGGTTCAAATAAATTGTTATACTAGTATAGTTCGTTCACCAGGAGTTGGCACTTGGCTCCACCTCCTCAGAGGTAGAGTTCATTTCAACGCGGGGGAGTTAAAGGAGAGGAGGAAAATTTCCCCGCTTGATATCGAGATAACCTCTCGCGCAAAGCCACCACATGGTTTTATATAGATAGTCAAATCAGACCACTATGAAGGCAAACCAGTTTATGAAAGAACCCTTTAATAGAAAATCTAGTAAAAATAAAAATGTGGTAGCAAATATATGTCTAAAATTTTGTTTAATTATTGAATATGATTAGTTTGTCTTATTTACTTGTCTACAACTACAGATTCTATACTCAAATACATATGACAAATTCCTCCCAGCCACTTTTAAAATAGAGTTTGGTTTCGTGCGTGTAAACTGTTCACTTTTTAAATAGTCTGCGCAGACTAGTTATAAGAAACAGTGGGGAGGCCTTCTGATGTAGAAGGTGATGGCCAAACACAAACAGTAAATTCTTTTTCAGTCACATACTTCGCTTTATCATAAGCTATTATACCTTTCGTTATTCAAACTAATTTATGTTTAAAAACTTTTTCCCAGCAAAATATCTCAAAAAGAACAAACTGTTCAATAAAAGGAGAGAAATATCAACAAGTTTATGAAACAGCATGCACATTTTCAAAATATGCACATGAAGATAGCGAAATAAATATTTTTGTCATACGATCGCCAAATAGCAGTCTTGTTCACATCCTTCTCCCCAAAATGGCGAAATAGTATCAGCCGATACCACGTGACGAAGGCGGAGCCAAGTGCCAACTCCTGGTGANACAAAAGCTCTGGTTAAAGTGTGTAGAAGAATGCATATAATGAATAGAAAAAAAAATTATTTAAAAATGTTCAATAGTTTTTTAAAAAAGGTACATCAAAATTGGGTAATTTTAACATTATCGAGATAGGATTTCTTCTGCGTGCACCTATGGTATCCTCGATAATATAATTATAATGATTTTGACCACTAATACACATAATAATTAAAACGTTAAAATGGATCGTTTTGAAAACTATCTATTAAAGACACCCTAAATTAACTCAAAATAGAGTACTTTAAGGTTCAAAGAAACTGACGGTTCAACTAATACACCGAAGACCGAGATTCATAATTATTACTCTTATTAATATTTTATTTTTAATTCTAAAGGGGTAACAAAATGTATATGATAATATTTTTTATCTTTGTTTAAAAATACATGGCTGCCGCAGGCTACTAAATTTGCAAAAGGGATAACTATTAAAATTTCCTATTTTATTAAAAGAAATTAAAATCAGCAACTTTTTAAATTTCGTGCATAAAATCTATAAATAGAATGGTTTTACTATAAGCTTTTCTCTTTTGCGGTGTGTAAACAACCTTAAAACACCACATAAATCTAAGAATTATTAAGTAATGCTTGTTAGATTATCAGAATTACATTTGTACTAAAATACGAAATCAAAATAAAAAAAATAGCTTGAAAAAAAATTAATTCATATTCAAAAATTTTGCAATAATTGATTTTGTAAATTAAAGAAAATTCAATGAGGAATAACTGTTTCTGTTAGATATAAATAAGTGCAAATTTGAAAAATTATTGTTTGGGAGTGAGCCGTGTTTAGAAGATTTTTATCTTTAACGCAGAAAAAGACATGTGTTTCATGCTGTATTTACTAACCATAAATTATTAACTCGTTGAATGTCATGAGGGTCACCGGTGGCAGGCGAAGCCAAGGTTGTTAGAAACACATAATTCGAGTAAATTTTTAATTTTTTAATATTATTATCGTTACTAAAATAGTTTAAGGAAATTAAAGCGATATAAAACACACGAAAATAGTTTTATTTATATACACAGAGATGCCAACTTGCTCCGGTCAACGAATAAATATCTTCATGTGGAAGTTCATTAATTGTGATTCTTAGTTTAATAAATTCAATTTAATAGATTTTTATCCACCACTATTTCTAAACAATTCGTAGGCTTATATAATTCACCACTTTTTTCAACCATGCCATGCTGTGCCATTTGAAAACTTATTTGCAGTTTAGTTTGCGGTTATTTACCGTTTGGCCAAACGGGCAAGCCATGTAAAATTAGCGTGGCATTCAACGTGTTAAAATTGTAAACATACGGTTTTTCACTGGTCTTGACCTAAATTAACCCTTTAATGGGCCATTTTCTTCTAGTAAAGGTAAATTTATGTATTTTCGGAATTGAAATTGTTTTAAGAACAGTAATTTATATAAGAAAAAAAACTCATTTAGTTTATAAAAATGCCATTTTTTTGGTGGTAAATATATTTAACATGACTTAGTAGGAACTTATTGACTTTTAGTTTTCTTTATTTTTAAAATAAATTTTGCAAATGCTGCGAACTTAAAAAGGAATTATGTATTTTATAACTTTTATACGTTTTTTTTAAACTAACGAATAGTTAATAGTTTTATTCAAACGCACTTCAAGAAAGCTGAAGTTATTAACTAATGGAAACCTAAATTAAAAGTGGTAAAAAAGTGGTGGTAAGTATACTTACCATGGCCTTCGAAAGGGTTAAAACAAAATGTTGGATAAAGTTGAAAAATGTCTTTGATAAAATATCTGCGCCAAAGGGTTGAAGTGTATCTTTTTGAAAACTATCTCAGATTTAGTGAAACTTCTTAAGACTATCTATTAAAGCCACCCTAAATTAGCTCAAAATAGAGTAATTTAAGGTTCAAAGAAACTGGTAGTTCTACGCATGCTCAGAGGACCGAAATTCATAATTATTACTTTTATTACTATTTTATTTTCAATTCTAAAGTCGTAGCAAAATGTATATGCTAATATATTTTATCTTTGTTTAACAATACATGGCTGCCACGGGCTACTAAAGTTACAAAAAGTGGTAACTATTAAAACTCCATATTTTATTAAAAGAAATTAAAATCAGCAACTTTTTAAATCATATTTTTTACTGTTTACTTTTGCAAGTGAATGCAAAGAAATGTTTCCATATGAATAATATGAAATGTTATTCATAGTGTAAAGTACAATTGAATAATTAAAGAAATAATAAAAAAATAAAAGCAAATTTAGTTTCTACCACTATTTACATAAATAGTCACTTGTGGCATCCTCCACAATATAATTATAATGATTTTGACCACTAATACACATAAATAATTTAATCACACTTGCCAATACCCTAACAATATTCTTCTAAAGTAATAAGTGTTTGAATAGATAAAATACAGAAGTTTGAAAAAAATATAGAAGTATTTTTATACTAACTCAGCATAAACAATATTTCCTTCAGCACCAAGTATTTTAGAAGATTTTACATGGCAATACAGTCTACTCAATAAAGATCACGTTTGAAACTAATAGAAATGGTATTTGGTTTAGCCATAAAAAATATGCATTGGCATTTTAATTTAAAACATTCTTTCCTTTTTTAATAACACTGTAATTAAAAAAAAACATTCTTCCAGATATTCAAATCATGCAGAATGATTTAAAAAATTGCTGATAATAAGGCTAGAAGGAAATTATTAAATTCCTTTCCTTATTTTTATTTTATAACCGTCGTTGAACAGCCGACCCAATTTTTCAAGTTTACGACTTCTAATGACAACTCCATAACCTCGTAATTTTGAACCTAATCCAGAAGACCATAGATTTCCTCACATATTGTGAGAAATTTGCCTTCATGGGGGACTTTTTGATGGAACTCACCCGCATTTGCGTTGCATGGCGAGGAAAACAACGAAAACTCCCCACTATCAGCCTGACTTCAAGGGGACTGTAACCCATAATCCGTCTAAAACAGAGGAAATTTTAAGTCCGCACTGTTGTCGATGCATGAGGGATGCGGAATTCGTATCGACAAGCCATCGCTGGGAGTCGAACCCGGTCCACCTCATTGGAAGGTGAACGCTCCATCCACTGAAACATCACAGCTCTCTCTTTATTTTCATCGATCTGAATGAAACATGCATAAAAAGGATACAATTTTTTAAAAGATTCGAATAAGACCTTTTAAATTGTGCAAAACCGTCAAACACGTATAAAATTTTCCAACACATCTGCTTCTAAATGAAATATTGTATGCATAGAGTTAGTATAGAAGTGTTTCCATATTTTGTCCAACCCCTGTAATTCCTGCTTGCAATTGTAAAATCAATCGTTATATCACTACCATTACGAAGAATCTTAACCAGGAAGTATACAAAATAGGCAGTTGTTGGGTACCTATCGCTTCACTACTCTTTTGCCATTTATTTTTTTCTGGAAAAGAATTAAAACATCCACTAATTTGCGAAATAGTAATGATATTCAGCTTTGTGCAATGTAATGAAACTTTATGACGAAATTCAATTATTTTTACATATTTGCTTTAACCCATTATCCACCGAGAGCAAAGAAATTCACCTCTTTGTAGTAATACGAAAGGGATTTCTGTGAGTTTCCAGATTTTTGAGATAGCTACGGAAATTTAAAGATCTGTTTTTAAAAACAAAAAATTTATTTAAGATTATAGCTACTACTTGAATATTTTGTTGGAGCTTTTGAAGCTTCACCTATCGAAAATCAGCATGAAATTTCCGTACGACCCCATATAAACAAGACTATTTTCATCAGTAGAAAGTGCTTTTTCAAAACTTTTGATAACTACGAGCATTTATTTCGAGCGAAAAGTATCCATAAATAAAATGGTTTTACTATCAGCGTCTCTTTTGCGGTGTATAAGCAGTCTTAAAAAACCAATTAAATCTAATAATTATTAAGTAATGTCTGTTAGATTATCAGAATTGTATTGGTACTAAAATCCAAAATCAAAAGCACTAGTTTGAAAAAAAATTCATTCATATTCAAAAATTTATCAATAATTAATTTTGTAAATTAAAGAACATTCGATGATGAATAACTGTTTCTGTTAGATATAAATAAGTGCCAATATGAAAAATTATTTTTTGGAAGTAAGCCGTGTTTGCAAGATTTTATCTTTGACGCAGAAAAAGACATGGGTTTCATGCTGTATTTACTAACCGTAAATTTTAAAAATGCCAAATGTAAGATTTTTTACTTGCTTTGACCTAAAATGAAATAAAATGCTGAAAAAAGTAGCAAAATGTGTTAATTAAAAACCTGCGTCAAAGGGTTAAATGGATCATTTTGAAAACTACCTCAGATTTAGTGGACTACTTAAGTCTACTTATTATAGCCAACCTAAATTAACTCAAAATAGAGTAATTTAAGTTTCAAACAAACGGAACAAATTGCCAATAAGCCAGCAACCGAATATCATAATTATTACTTTTATTACTATTTTATTTTTAATTCTAAAGTGGTTACTAAATGCCACTAAATAATATATTTTATATTTGTTTAACAATACATGGCTGTCACGGGCGACTGAAATTGCAAAAAGTGCTAAATATCAAAATTCCATAATTTATTTAAAAAAATTAAAATCAGTCTCCTTTTCAAAGCATATTTTTTCAGCTTACTTTTGAAAGTGAAAGCTAAAAATTTTTGTATATGAATTAATATGAAATGTTGGTAAGAGTAGTAAATACAATTGAATATTTCAGAAAATAATAAATAAATTGAGTTTCTACCACTATTTACATAAATAGTCGCCTGTGGTATCCTTGTCAATATAATTATACTGATTTTGACCAGTAATACATATAATAATTAAAATGGATCTTTTTGAAAACTACCTCAGATTTAGTGAACTACAATACATAAAACTATCTATTAAAGCCACCCTAAGTTAACTCAAAATAGAGTAATTTAAGGTTCAAGCAAACTGATACATAAGTGGTTAGGAAGCTAATACTTAAGACATAATTATTACTTTTATTACTATTTTATTGTTAACTGCAAAGTGATAATAAAATGTATATGATAATATATTTTATCTTTGTTTAACAATGCACGGCTGCCACGGGTGACTAAAATTGGCAAAAGTTATTAAAATTCCATATTTTATTAAAAGAAATTAAAATCAGCAATTTTTTAAATCATATTTTTTACAGTTTACTTTTGAAACTGGATGCAAAAAAATTTTTTCTTATGAATAATACGAAATGTTAGAAATAGTAGTAAATACCGTTAAATAATTAAAGAAATAATAGAATTTCTACGAGTATTTACATAAACAGTCGCCTGTGGCATCCTCGACAATATAATTATACTGATTTTGACCACTAATACACATAAATAATTTAATAACATTTGCCAATATCCTAACAATATTCTTTTAGAGTAATAAGTGTTTGAATAGTTAAAATACAGAAGTTTGAAAAATATATAGAAGCATTTTTATACTAACTCAACATAAACAATATTTCCTTTAGTAGCAAGTATTTTAGAAGATTTTACATGAAAATACAGTCTACTCAATGAAGATCACGCTTGAAGGTAATAGAAATGGTATTCGATTCAGTCATAAAAAATATGAATTGCATACCTGCCAACTTTTAATCCCTTCCATTATCATTTTTCCCAGTGGTATTAAAATGGATTAAAAACTTCAATTTTAAGCCAACAAATACGCTGCATTTGAAAAAACTTAAGTTGACAACCATGATAGTAACGCATATTAATATATGTGCTTAATTTTTGTAAGAATAGTGGTGATCAAAATCATTTAAAAATTAAGTATATAAAAGAAAGAATAGTATACATTTACTACCACTTTAAATATGAAAACAAAAACTTCCGGAAAATCCGGAAGAGTTGGCAGGTATGGAATTGGCATTGTAATTTAAAAGCTTCTTTCCTTTCTTAATAACATTGCAATTAAAAAATCATTCTTCTAAATAGAGCAAATCTCCGATGAAACAACCACCGAAAATCATAATTATTACTTTTATTACTATTTTATTTTTAATTCTAAAGTTGTAACAAAATACATATGATAATATATTTTATATTTGTTTAACAATATATGGTTGCCACGGGGGACTAAAATTGCAAAAAGTGCTAAATATCAAAATTCCATATTTTATTACAAGAAATTAAAATCAACACCTTTTCAAAGCATATTTTTTTCAGCTTACTTTTGAAAGTGAATGCAAAACGTTTTTGTATATGAATAATATGAAATGTTAGTAATAGTAGTAAATACGATTGAATATTTAAAAAAATAGTAAAGAAATTGAGTTTCCACCACTATTTACATAAATAGTCGCCTGTGGTATCCTTGACAATATAATTATCATACCTGCCAACTTTTAATACTTTCAAGGATGATATTCCCCTGTGGTAGCAAAATGTTATTTAAATTTTATACGCCGTATTTTGCAGAAGCTTATCCGTAATGCTATGACAATATTATATATTAATATTCTTTAAAATAGTGGTGGTCTAAAAGATTATAAATTAAGTTTATAAATGCAAGGAATATATAGAAAGCATACACTTTACTACCACTTTAAATATAGAAATAAAATTTTACGCCAAATGCGTAGAAGTTGGCAGATATGAATTATAATGATTTTGACCACCAATAGACATAAATAATTTAATCACATTTGCCAATGTTCTAACAATATTCTTTTAACCCTTTCGCACCGGACGGGACATGTGCTGTCCCAGTCTGGCAAATTTTTGATATTACAGCTGGGACAACGTATGTCCCATTTACTGAAAAGTATCTGGGACAGAAAATAACGCCCACTTTGGTCTGCAAGCAATTTTAAGGCCGTCTCATGGTTTTGAGTCCATAAATTTCTCATGTTAATCATTCCCGATCTAATCAAGCAAGCGACAACTTGCTCCGGAGAGCGAATAAAGATTTTCGAGTGGTAGTTTATTAGTTCTAATTTTTGTTTTAATAAATTCAATTTATAAGGTTTTTAGTCACCACTATTTCTAAATAATTCGAAGGCTTATTTGAAGGCTCCTTCCTCTGTTGAAGGGTCGAAAGAAAATTTTGCCTTCTGACAATTTGAAACAGCTCGCTTATTTTAGTGAGTGTTCCGAAATTGAAAACATTGAAGAAGAGACCAACAATGTAGTCATTTCACCTAGAGCCCCTGAATTAGACAGGCCGACTTATCATTTAGTGTTGGAGCAAAGAGCTAACATAAGCACA
Organism: Parasteatoda tepidariorum; assembly: GCF_043381705.1. Classification (NCBI taxonomy): domain Eukaryota; kingdom Metazoa; phylum Arthropoda; class Arachnida; order Araneae; family Theridiidae; genus Parasteatoda; species Parasteatoda tepidariorum. The sequence continues at coordinate 40,716,615 of NC_092215.1, forward strand.
GCGAATAAATATTTTCAAGTGGTAGTTTATTAATTGTAATTCTTGGTTTAATAAGTTCGATTTAGTAGATTTTAATTCACCACTATTTCTTAACAATGCGTAGGCTTATATAATTTACCACTTTATAGTACTTATTACATGCTTTACATTTTTAAAAGCAAGCAAATTTTGTCAACTATTTGCAAAATTTACTTTGTAGTTATTTACCGTTTTTTAAATTATTTTGGCGTGTCCGGCGTAGTTGGCATCTCTGTAATACTATAACTAATACTAACATAACGTTAACTTGCGAACTTGCTTGCTCCAATATTGCTTGATAGGTCAGCTCTGATAGTATAGGTGCCTTAGTTTCACCCAATAACAATGATTTGGTTGATGATGAAGTTAAGCTCCAGAACGAGAATCCACCATCATTTTCATGGTTCCATACAACCAACTTTGCACCAGGAATGCCACTAGTTACTTACATCAAGGGTCAAACAAATCTCTCTATTGGCCATCGAAGTGGATTTTTTCGTCAAGATCTTTCCTAAAAGCTTATTCATTTACATTGCCCAATGTACGAACGAAAAAGCACTTGAAAATGCGAGCAAGGAAGTCAATAAGCAAAGGTCCTCTTCTTCCAAAACTATATCATCATCAACAGCGAGACTTTTAAATGTTGGAAACCATTTCCCCCAATAGAGGGAATAAACGCACAGAAGATGTGCATGGTGCGGAAAAATGAATGAAAAGGCAAGCTCGAAATTAGTGTGTACTTCTTGCAACGTAGCACTGAGCAATGAATGTTTCCAGGCCTCCTCAAGAAACCCAGACTTTAGATACTATTGTTCCCCCACTACTTTCAATTTTTTCAATTTTTTACCGTTCTTATTTTATAACTGCTAATTTCGAAAAGTGTTTATAAATAAATATATTAATCAAAATGTTAACGCAAATGTACATGAAAATGTTAATAAAATAAAACTTTGCCTGAAATAATCATCAAAATTTTAAGTTAAATGTCAATAAAAATGAGTTATTGACTATAGAATTCCGGCCGGGACATACCCTGTCCCGGGGTTTAGATGCTTTGGGCGTACGGCGGGACATATGTTGTCCCATCAAAGAAGCTTGTGAAATCACTGTTATTGATGGTGCGCTGTTATGGGGACGTATAAACGTCTCCAAGACCTTCAACCTTTTAGGCATAAAAGTTATTTTATCTAATAACTGCTTGGAGGAGAAATGAGTGATCCCGGCAATGGGGTGCACTCGGGCTGATTTTTCGCCGTATTGAAAGGGTTAAAGTAATAAGTGTTTGAATAGTTAAAATACAGAAGTTTGTAAAAATATGGAAGCATTTTTATGCTAACTTTAACTCAGCGTAAGCAATATTTCTTTTAGCAGCAAGTGTATTAGAAGATGTTACATGGCAATACAATCTACTCAATAAAGATCACGTTTGAAGCTAATAGAAATGGTATCCGATTTTGCCATAAAAAATATGCATTGCCTTTTTAATTTAAAACCTTCTTTCCTTTCTTAATTACACAGTAATTAAAAAACACATTCTTCTAGATATTCAAATCATTTCAAAATTGCTGATAAAGAAGCTAGAAGGAAATTATTAAACTCCTTTCCTCATTTTTATTTTATAACCGTCGTTGAACAGCGTACCTAATCTTTAAAGTTTACGACTTTTAATGTACAACTCCATAGCCTGGTAATTTTGAACCTATTCCAGAAGAAAATGGAATTCCTCAAATATCATTGAGGAAGGAATTGTGAAAAATTTGCCTTCGTGGAGAACTTTTTGGTGGAACTAAACCGCATTTGCGTGATATGGCGAGGAAAACAACGAAAACTTCCCACTGTCAGCCTGACTTCAAGGGGACTGTAACAAATAGTAATAGTAATGCAATAGTAATAGTAATAGTGTTGCAAAATAGTAATGCTTTGCAACTCTGTACAATTTAATAAAGCTTTATGACAAAATTCAATTAGGCTTACATATTTGCTTTAACCCTTTTTCCGCCGAGAGCGAAGAACTCCACCTCTTTGTAATGATGCGAAAAGTACTTCTATAAGTTTCCAAATTTTTGAAATGGTCAAGAAAATTTAAACATCTATTTTTTAAATTTAGAGAACTACATAAAACTATCTATTAAAGCCACCCTAAATTAACTCAAAATAGAGTAATTTAAGGTTGAAGGAAACTGACCAATTCTGATTTTACTCGTAAGGCCGAAATTCATAATTATTACTATTATTACTATTTTATTTTTAATTCTAAAGTGGTAGTAAAATGCATATGATAATATATTTTATCTTCGTTTAACAATACATAGCTGCCACGGGCTACTAAAGTTATAAAAAGTGCTAAGTATTAAAATTCCATATTTTATTAAAAGAAATTAAAAATCAGCAACTTTTTAAATCTTATTTTTTGCTGTTTACTTTTGAAAGTGAATGCAAAATTTTTGCATAGTAGCAAGTATTTTAGAAGATTTCACATGAAAATACAGTCTACTCAATAAAGATCACGTTTAAAGCTGATAGAAATGGTATTCGGTTTAGCCATAAAGAATATGCATTGGCATTTTAATTTAAAACATTCTTTCCTTTGTAATTAACACTGCAATTAAAAAAAACATTCTTCCAGATATTCAAATCATACAGAATGATTTAAAAAATTGCTGATAAGAAAGCTAGAAGGAAATTATTAAATTCCTCTCCTTATTTTAATTTTATAACAGTCGTAGAACAGCCGACCCAATTTTTTAAGTTTACGACTTCTAATGACAACTCCATAGCCTGGTAATTTTGAACCTAATCCAAAAGACGATGGAATTCCTCAAATATTGTGAGAAATTTGCCTTCGTGGAGGACTTTTTGATGGAACTAACCCGCATTTGCGTTACATGGCGAGGAAAATTGCGAATACTTCCCACTGTCAGCCTGACTTCAAGGGGACTGTAACCCATAATCCATCTAAAACAGAGGCAATTTTACGTCCGCACTGTGGTCGATGCCTGCCGGATGCGGAATTCGTATCGACAAGCCATCGCTGGGAATCGAACCCGGTCCACCGCATTGGAAGGTGAACGCTCTATCCACTGAATCATCACAGCTCTTTCTTTATTTTCATCGATCTGAATGAAACATGCATAAAAAGGATATAATTTTCTAAAAGATTCGAATAAGATCTTTTAAATTGTGCAAAACCGTCAAACACGTATAAAATTTTCCAACACATTTGCTTCTAAACAAAATATTGTATGCATAGAGTTAGTATAGAAGTGTTTCCGTATTTTGTCCAACCCCTGTAATTCCTGCTTGCAATTGTAAAATCAATCGCTATATCACTACCATTACAAAGAATCTTAACCTGGAAGTATAAAAAATAGGCAATTGTTTTGTACCTATTGCTTCACTACTCTTTTGCTACTCTTTATTTCTTTCTGGAAAAGAATTAAAACATCCACTAATTTTCAAAATAGTAATGACATACAATTCTGTGCAATTTAATAAAGCTTTATGACAAAATTCAATATGGCTTACATATTTGCTCTTTTTCCGTCGAGAGCGAAGAAATCCACCTCTTTGTAGTAATGCGAAAAGGACTTCCATGAGTTTCCAAATTTTCGAGATGGTCAAGAAAATTTAAAGATCTATTTTTAAAAACAAGAAATATATTTTATAGTATAGCTATTACTTGAATATGTTTGTTGGAGCTTTGGAAGCTTCCCGTATCGAAAATCGGCACGAAATTTCCGAACGACCCAATATAAACAAGACTGTTTCCATCAATGGAAAATACTTGCTTATAAACTCTCGGTAACCATTTATTTTTTGTGGAAAGAACCTAGAAATAAAAATGTTTTACTATAAGTTTTTCACTTTTTTGGTGTAGAACGAGTTTTAAAAACTATTAAACTTAAATGTCTTACTGCCAGTTTTCCTATTTTCCGGGGCATAAAAAGTCTTGAAAAATCCACTGTTGCGGAACCAAATATAAATATTTATATTATTAATTTATTAAGGTAGACCGAGGAAGCTTATTTCTGCGAAATAAATCCTAATGGTGAAAGACTTGTACTACTAAATTTTTCCTTCCGTGAAAAAAAAATTTTTTTTTAATCGGACTCTAGGCACAAATAAACAAAATTAATTTCAAAGAGCTCTAACAATACCAGAAAGAGTTCATTACGTATTTGAAGTAATTAAACCCGTTTAAAACAGTCAATTTTCAAATCACACTAATAACATGCTAATATTTTTTTTAGATCTATTTATATCTAACGAGCTACTTTAATAATATATTCAAATAATTCATCCACGTCCTCATTAAACTTTCTATAACATTCAACAAGGCAACTTATTTGCTTTTATGTTTAAGAAGCAACAACTAAAACAATTTTTCATAAACCTGTTATTTCACTTGAAACATCTCATAAATGTTTTCTACACTCAATTTATACGCATAAGAGATAGTGTAGCATATCCAATTTTCTTTTGAATCTTCCAAGTAATTTCCAAGAAGGCCTCACCCGAAGAAAACAGTAGAGAGGCGTTTCCTAACCGTAAGATGAAAAAAAAAAGAATAATGACCACAAAACAACTATGGCCATCGCGTCCTGTTTTTGAGATTAGTTTCAAAACAGCCACTAGCTTCCCTTTTCAATCACTTTGGAAATTATATATATTCTTAAACTACCGTTGACTCCGTAATCTAGCATTAGCTTTCAACCAGGAAATAAATACATTAACTGTTGATCCACATATATTCACGTTTTTTTCCATCTGATCATTTGCATTTTACTTTTCATGTGAGCAATTTAGATTTTTTCATGATCTTCATTATGTTTTGTTAAAGTGCAGTATCTAGCGTAATTCTTTAGTTTTAATCTTCTTTATGAAATAATAAGTTTTCCTGAGATGCAATCATTTGATTGACTAAAAACATAAGGAAATTTGCATGCTAATTTGTGACGATAACTATTTTTCGTTTGTGTTAGGGTGCAATTAGAATTGTTTGGTGGAGAAATATTATTGTATTAGAATCTTATTAAATAATAAAATTGATTTCAGCTAGTCGAATACCAACATAAAGTTAATGTTATCGATAAAAGGCAAAGTCTCAAAGTTTTTTATACTATTTTTTTACAAAAAAATTGAAAGTAAAACGCACGATTTTGATCTGACTAGTTAAGAAGTTAATAGGCGAGTAAATAGGCATGGTCTCTCTAGAATTTCAAAAAATCTACTTATTTCTTTCGCTTGAAGTTGCCTTAATACCTTAACTCCTTTGCAGAGATGCCAACTTGCTCCGGACAGCAAATATATATTTTAAAGTGGTAGTTGATCAATTGTGATTCTTGGTTTAATAAATTCAATTTAGTAGATTTTCATCCACCACTATTTCTAAACAATTCGTAGGCTTATATAATTCACCACGTTATAATACTTAACTCATGTTATGCCTTTTAAAAAGCAAGCAAAAATAGTTAAATATTTGCAAAACTTACTTTGAAGTTATTTACCGTTTTTTTAATTATTTAGGCGCGTCCAGAGCAGTTGGCATCTCTGCCTTTGTACCGAGTGTGCCAAAAATTGCCCCATTGCATATGGGCAATTTTTGCAATAATATTCCAAAAAAATTTAATTCAGCTGTTATAGATTCAAATTTAAAGAAGTAGTCATGATTTCAGGCATATTTTTATAAGACCTGCAGGTAATTCGTTAAAAAAGTTATTCTTTTATTCAAGAAAGAAACAAATGGTAGTATAAATATTCCGTTACAGGGATGCCAACTTGCTCCGGATAGCAAATAAATATTTTCGAGTGGTAGTTCATTAATGTGTAAATCTTGGTTTAATAAATTCAATTTATTAGGTTTTTATCCACCACTATTTCTAAATAATTCCAAGGCTATATAATTGGCTACTTTTTAACATAAAAGTCATGCGATACCGTTTAAAAAGTAAACGAAATTAGGGAAATATTTGCAAATTTTAGTATGAAGTTGTTTACCGTTTTTTAAATTATTACGGCGCGTCCGGAGCAGTTGGCATCTCTGCGTTACTAAAACTAATTTTTTAAACAGGATAGTTATATCTTATATAATGTATTAATAATATAAATAATTGCACAGGGGAACAAATTTATTTCTTGTTGCTTTTTTTTTACATGAGATTTTTGAATTGATGATATTTTCGGCTCATTTCAATTCTGCCATCAGGTTCTCTCCACAAGCTACAATTTTTATATAATAATGATACACTCCTAGTTGGAATTTGTTTTTAAATTCAGTCCCATGAATACGAAGTACTCCTACTTCGCTACTACGTAGGGAATAGTAGGAAGCTGGCGAAAATCCATTTCGGTTTATGATGCGATACGTAAAGGTCATATGCTTTTTTTTTGTTTTAAGTGTTATTTTCGAAGGAGCAGACAAGTATAACAAAATAAAATAAAATAAAAATATCCTTGTGAAAAAAATCTGGAACTTTAAAAACAAAACTAATTTCAGATATGAAATTCCCCTTGAATTACTTGAATAACTGTAACAAAAGATTTTTTCTCCAGTGTTATGCTTGGGACAGAAGTCAAAGCACAGTGCTTTTTTTAAAACTAAAGTGGTTGGTAACAGACAGAAATTCGTGCTAGCTACCACTTTTTTCTTATGTAATCCAGCCAATAATCACTGAAATGATGTACTAAAAGCTTACGAGTAAAAAGTATATAAGTATGCTGATTTTTAATTTTTATTCAGCCACTTACACTCTTGTACTTGTGCCTAGAAGCGAGAAGTAAACGTGTGTGATTGATTGGCATGGCAAAACATGTTTCAGCATCAAAATTGACACACTAAAGTAAATTATAGTCGGTTAAAATAAACGCTGAAAAAATACTTAATTTATCGAAAATATTGTTTCTTATTTTTTTTCAATCAGATGCCAAAGTTTTTTTTAAATTTATTCTGTGCCTTATTCAAACTATATCAATAGTGAATGCTACAAATTTTTAGTATATCTGATTTTTAAAAAAATGAATGGTCAGTCACTTACTTAGTTACAATTTTTTTTATTTACTTTTTTCAAATATTATTCAAAACGTGTAGAAAAATGCAGAAAAAATATGTAGAAGATTCATTTGTTTAATTATACATTTGTATTTAAAATGCATTGAACATTTGTATTTAAACTGCATTGTTTATCAACTGCATTGAATAGCCAAATCATATCGAAGTATTAGTTTTTATCAATGTTCAACTTCGTATTCTTGAAATTTTGAATCGAATAAAGAAGAAAAATATGGGAACTCTTAGATGAAGCATTGAAACAAACTTCTTTTTGCTTAGAACTTTCTGAGATAAACATACCTGAATTTACGTTTTATGAAGAGGAAAACAACAAAAGCCTCGCCTAGTTAGTCTGATGACAAGAATACTATCACCATAATTCAGGATTCGAACCTTAATGCTCTATCTCCAGAACCATCCAAGTTCTATATCTATTCCTTGTAAAATATTTGTTGAATAGAAAATATTTACACGAGTTTTAAACTGTTTTGCATAAAGGCTAGGTTGTTTCATGTAAGTAATAACAAAACTGTCTAACTTTGACAAGCGATTCTTTTAAGCATTCATTACTTTTATAAACTAATTTATTTTCCATAATTTCGAAATTGTTTGGAAAATCGTGTCTTACAAATTACTAACCCTGAAAAGTCAAATATTTTGGAATAAAGATCACGAAAATTTTCATAACCGATAGACACCCCGGTAATAACCGACCAGTTATTCAGGTCAGGTTCGATAATAAATGTAATTTTACAGGTACCCCGAACTTGTCAGGAAAAAATTTGATTTCGGCCCGTACCGGATATTTGATTTTGGTAAAATGTCTATATCCAATACTTGTCTATCCTATACACGTATATCTATATTTAAATATTATCTATATCTATGTATCCTATGTATATTATCTGTATCTTTATATCCTATCAATATTTAAATATTATCTATATCTATAAATCCTATCTATATTTAAATATTATCTATATTTATATATCCTATCTATATTATCTGTATCTATATATCCTATCTATATGATCTACATTTATATATCCTATCTATATATCTTATTTTTATTTTATAACCGTCGTTGAACAGCCGACCCAATTTCATGGGTTTACCACTACTTACGTTCAACTCCGTAGCCTTGTAATTTTGAACCAATCCAGAAGACAAGGAAACTCCTGGATCAGTACCCCCAGAGGTATTGATTTGTTGAGGGAACATGGAGGACTTTGAGACTCGACAGATTTAACGTGCATCAGTCACCATTTACTACACGGGGAGTCTTCGGCCGGCGAGGATCGAACCCACGACCTCTTGGATATGGGCCCAGCGCCCTACCGACCAGCATTCTTTTTGCTTAGAGCTTTCTGAGATAAACTTACCTGAATTTCCGTTTTATGAAGAGGAAAACAACAAAAGCTTCGCCTAGTTAGTCTGATGACAAGAATACCATAACCATAATTCAAAATTCGAACCTTAATGCTCCATCTCCAGAACCATCCAAGTTCTATATCTATTCCTTGTAAAATATTTGTTGAATAGGAAATATTTACACGAGTTTTAAACTGCTTTGCATAAAGGCTATGTTGTTTCATGTAAGTAATAACAAAAATGTCTAACTTTAACAAGCGATTCTTTTAAATATTCATTATTTTTAAAATCTAATTTCTATTCCATAATTTCAAAATTGCTTGAAAAATCGTGTATTGCAAATTAGTATTATAAAAAAATCCTTGAAAATGGAATATTTTGGAATAAAAATCACGAACATTTTCATGACCGGTAGACACCCCTGTAATAACCGACCAGTTATTCAGGTCAGGTTCGATAATAAATGTAATTTTGCAGGTACCCTGAACTTGTCAGGAAAATATTCGATTTTGGCCCGTACCGGATATTTGAATTTGGTAAAATGTCTGTATCCAATACATGTCTATCCTATACATGTATATCTATATTTAAATATTATCTGTATCTATATATCCTATCTATATTTAAATACCATCTATATATGCTATCTATATTATCTGTATCTATATATCCTATCTATATTTAAATATCATCTATATATCCTATCTATATTATATGTGACTATATATCCTATCTATATTTAAATATTATCTATATCTATATATCCTATCTATATTATCTACATCTTGTTGTTGTTCATTTACGTCGCACTAGAGCTGCACAATGGGCTATTGGCGACGGTCTGGGAAACATCCCTGAGGATGATCCGAAGATATTCCATCACAATTTTGATCATCTGCGGATCTATATACATCTATATATCTTATCTATATATCTCATCTATATTATCTGCATCTGTATACCCTATCTAGATATCTATTACATCTATGTATCATATCTGTATATCTTATCTATATTATCCATAGTTATCCAATAAATATTCTAATGAATAGTATATCAATATTGCCAAATAATTTTATACTAAGAGCAAAACTAAATCTTCACAATTTTTCAAAAAATGTCAAATAAACCGCAATTTAAGCACTATGCCAAATTTTATGAACTTAATTACACAATAATTTTACGAAACTATTGGATAGCTTAATGTAAATCAATTCAAACCAATGCAAAATACCACAGCATTTGCACAACTTTATTCCTATTGATTACAATCTTATACAAACTATTTTTAAGCACTTAAAAAATAAAATAAAAATATCCACTATATCAGGAACTAATACTTTTTGCATGACAGCAATTCAATTTTCTCGAAAGAAAAGCATTTATATTTTTATTTGTTTCATTAGAGAATCATAAAAAAGTAACAATCGATACTCATTAGAGTCCATTTAAATATTCTTTAACACACTGACCCGGAAAAAGGTATACTTATTCTCACACGCAATGCCCAACTTCCGATTCAACACGATCATCAGATCCCCTGGGAAAACATGCTCCAAGCAAGTCGAAGAAACTATAAATTATCCGAAAGCTACAAGACCATTTTTTTTCGCAGTGAATTATGGGAACAATTACACGATTCATTCCACCAAAAAAAGGCCTGAAACAGCCTAGGCAAATTCTATTTATCAAAATCTGTTGTCCAATTCAATCTGTCGTTGAAATAGGTATAGATGCTTTTACGTAGCGAGTTAACATACTCAACAGGTCGTTCATCGGCAAATGGCTACAGAAGTTAAGAAGATAGTTATAGCAATCATATTCCCCCGTCTTTGACAGCAGTAGTTTTTGGTGGAAGATCTTCCTTAAAAGAAAATAATCACTACTGTTATCATATTGCTTCATCATTATTTGTTTCTTGCATGGGACAACGAACTTGGTCCACTACTCCCACTTCGACTGCGTGTCGGCATGCGTCATCAGAGCGACCAATCTTTTTAGGCATGTGCGTTCAATCCTCCTTTGACTAATTTAATGTCCACGCAATATTTGAGAGGCCAAAGTCCCTTTTTTTCTCAGTATCTTCTTCCGTCTATAAAAAAAATTGTTTTCCTGGATTATCGTTTCTCTTCTTGATTATCGGAATGATACATAAAGTATCGGTTGCAATGAAGTATAACTTATTGTGAAATATTAGGTATCGTAAATTTTGCACTAATGACAATAATAGGTCTATTTTCGCATTGACAAAAATAACTTAGAAGCATATATACTATATTTATTTATTGATTCTTGATCTCAATACAAAAAACAGCTTAAGAAGATATTAAATACATAAATGCTTCAATTTTAGTACTTGTTAAAATATCATAAGCGTTCGAATAAACATAAAAATATCAATATTTGCAACATGTTTTAAAAACATTTTGAAGTAACCACCTAAACTTATCACAAAATTTAACTGACTTCTATCCCAAAATTAAACTATCTCCTATAACTAACTGACGGTTATTTTGCCTCATTCTTTGCACATTTATGAGGTTTTGCACTAACCCACTTGTCCTATTGATGCAAAAGGAAGTTACATCTGGGGTATAAGATGGTCATTTTTGTACAGTATCTTCTTCCACCTATAAAAAAAATTGTTTTCCTGGATTATCGTTTTTCTTCTTGATTATCGGAATGTTACATATATATCGGTTGCAATGAAATATAACTTACTGTGAAATATTAGGTATCGTAAATATTGCACTAATGACAAAAATAGGTCTACTTTCGCATTGACAAAAATAACTTAGAAACATATATAGTGGGATCAATTTTAACATTTTTTACTTAACTATTTTTAACTAACAAAAAATCCAATATATTATTAGTATTAATTGACAGACGAGTAAAGTAGACTATCCTCTACTAGAAAAAAAAATAAATACCTTATTTTAAATGTTATTATATTAGTTATTAACAATTTTTGACAGTCGTGCACTTGTTACAATTGTCCCCACTTACGGGGTCAATTGTAACAGTTCATAAATTCAACTAAAACATAGTTAATTATACATATTATCATAGTTGTGATATATTTTTTTATTGATCAAAATAGTAGTGATATTTTAGGAGTAAAAATAATAATGAGCAGAGACCTAAAGGGTTAAACTTTTAACTTTAAGGGGTTAAAAATTTTAATTTATGCTGTGAAAGGTGACAAATAAAATAATGCACATGCAACATAATATAAATGATATAGGAAACTATTGGTGGTTCTTAAAGAGTTAAGTAATGGTTTGTAAACATAAGAAATGGGACCTAAGGGGTTAAATTATTGCAATTGAAATTATGAATTTCATTTTGAGCTGTTACAATCGTCCCTTTACTTATTGTTACAATCGTCCCCAAAACGCCATTTTAGCTTCATTTGTTAAAAACAATGCTAGTTAATTAACAAAACTAATCTTTTTTTTTTTGAAATGTTAATTAAGGTGTCCACTTACATATTCGGTTAATAATTTTTATTTGTTTAAACAAAATTACTTTGTTACAATATAATATTCTAATACCAAAAAAAGTATTTACGTAGCGTGAAAATATCTTTTGTGATGTAACTCTTTTAAAAGTACATAAAAATGGTTGCCAGTACAATGTACATAAAAATGGTTTTTGTCCAAGTACATGTAGATTTATTAAATACACCTTATGCTCCACCTAGGAACCAAATCTAGAACCCGACACTCGAAATTTTTGCTCTGTTACAATTGACCCCACTCTCCCCTATTATATTTATTTATTGATTCTTGTTCTCAATGCAAAAAACAGCTTAAAAAGATATTAAATACATAAATGCTTTAATTTTAGTACTTGTTAAAATATCATAAGCGTTCGAATAAACATAAAAATATCAATATTTGCAACATGTTTTAAAAACATTTTGAAGTAACTACCTAAACTTATCACAAAAATTAACTAACTTCTATCACAAAAGTAAACTTGCTTCTAATACTAACTAACTAACGATTATTCCGTCACATTCCTTGCACATTTCTTTTGTTCCATTCCTTTCTCTTCGTGGCTTAAATTTTATGAGATCTCCATTTGTCTCCAAGATTGTCAAAACGAAGAGTTGTTTGTATTTAAGTCTGGAGAATATGGTGGTTATTTTTGTACTGTAAAAAAATTTAAAATTCTCCTCACATCATTCTTGCATGCCCTTAACTTCATTTTATGGGGCATAATAACAAATAGCACAGCCTTAACACGAATGTTAGGAGGGGTTCACGAAAAAAATTTAAATTTTACAGATAATTTTGATTGGTACGTTTGATTTGGTACACTTGATTTTTAATTTTGTCCAAGTAATTTCTAATCACCCTGTATTGACTCCGTAATGGGCCATTTATTTCCTTTGTCGTTGGCCATTAAAGCAAGGGAAACGATTATTCTTGTTTTCAGTGGTTCCATCAATTGCCAAAAATTCGACTTCTACCACACCCATACGTCACACCCGTTTATAGGGAAAGCCCATTAATACACCCATTCATTCATCCTCAGATCGTAATTTTCACCTGAGCCAGAGAACTATCAATCTCTAATTCCTCCATCAGTACAATTTATTATGGGAATATGGAGGACTTTGTGACCAGGCAGATTTAACATGCACACCAGTCACCACTTACTACAAGGGGAGGCTGACTTGATTTGAAATTCCGTTCTCACGAAAGTAAGTCCATCGCCCTGTCAACCTGGCTCTCCCACCTGCCATTAATTTCTAATGAAGGTAAACTAAATTGTTCTGCAACTAAAACTGATGAAAGAAAAAAATATTTAGCTTATACGATAAAATCAATTTAAATTGTAATGACACTATTTTGGTGATAAGGATGCTTACAACAGCTCATTGGTATTATATTAAATTAATAAACTTACTAATTTTTATTTATTTATTTTATTATTTTTTGTTCATAAATGAAATTTTATAAACGTTACAAACTGCAATAGGATTTACACATATTATAACTATTTAGAACAGTGGCGTACGCAGAATTTTTTCAAGGGGGGTGTTCATAATTTTCTGAAACTACTGAAAGAAATTCGAGTCTGTAATAAAGCACTATTATTTCCCTAATTTAGACAGCTAGACAATTTTGACTTTTTATTTAGACAACATTGTTTAGTTAAATTTTGATTTGATTTTTTAAGTTTAAGAACATAATGTAATATCTTCTGAAAAAAGTCCAATGTCTTATGGGTGGGAAGTAACACTTTGAGGGCAACTTTCACATTCATCAGATTTTGTTATGCTAGAAACGTTTTCTTCAACGAAAGTATCACATTTCTGTACAACAGAAAAACTTACATTGATACTAGATGCTGTCACCTCACTAATTTCAGGTCGTGATTTTTTCTCAAAGTAATTAAAAATTGTTAAATTCTTACGTTTTGACATCCTAAAGATCCAAGAACAGTAAATATATATATTGGCACAGAAATAAATGCTATGCTCAGGGCCGGCGCTTACGCGGGGACCTAGGCCATTCAAATTTTTGGGGCCCTTCGATTAAGTTGTTTTCCTCGTATATTTTTTATTTATTCAAATATAAAAGTATTTATATATCTTTTCATTTCAGAAAGCATGTTTAAAATTAAAATAAATAATAATAAATTGAATTTTACTTTATTTTGTTAAATTAGAACTAAATTTTAATCATAACATTTTGAAAAAATTTTAATATATATTTAAAATTGATTTTTTTAAAAAAAAATCATTGTTTTTCTTAATTTTTTAAAATTTATTTTTAAAAAAGTCCATTTTAAGGGGGCCCCTAATCATTTGATATTACATCATCCACTGTACTCCGTTCCCCCTTTTATATAAGTTTTCACCGCATGTCCAAAATTCTCGAATTGTCTCGAAGACGACAGAACGTCTAGGATTCCAGAATCATCGCGTAAAGATCTCGCGAATGACAGCCAGTCTCGAAAACTATACTGGTAGGACAGAAAGGAACCAGTCCGTAACAGTATCACGTGAATTTGGTTTCAAATGTACAACCCTATTATAGTTAATGTTTTTTCAGTATTCTGAGAAATACCGTGAGGGAAAAAAAAGTAGGCATAAGGCAGATAAAAATATATAGTCTTAAAAAATAATAGCTCGCATAATTTCTACTAAATTTTTTATTTTTGCCATTTTGTCTGAGCTCAAGGGGGGTGTTTAAACCCCTAAACCCCTCCCTTGCGTACGCCACTGATTTAGAAGAGTTTTCTAAAACTAGAAAACGGCTACCAATTTTATTCAAACTTACTTCATCAGAGCTAAAGTCATTAAACTCAAATGAAAAGGGATAAGATAGTTTAGCATGAACTTTTAAAATTGGTGATAAGTATACTTACGACAGCCTTAGAAAAGGTGAATAGTTTGAACTTCTGAAATGCACCTGTAATATAGAAAATCGCATGACTGAGGATAAAATAAAAACAAAAGAACATTTATTAGACATGCTCTTTGGGGACTCAGCCATCTTCAAGTAAATGCATGTTCCATGTGGCCGAAAACCTTAATGGGCTTCTTATCTTGTATTTTATTTGTTTTCACCTTTTTTTAATTCTTGTGTCAAAGTTAGTACAGAAAAAATCGTTTGATTTTGCTGACTTGAGTATTTAAATTTATAATCTTAACAATTAAAACATTGAAATACAAGTACTATCTCAAGTAAGGCTGTCGATGCAATTTTGATAAAAATTTTGTTATAATATTTTCTTCTTTTCCAAAACCACGTATGCCCTATATGAATCACCTGTCCCTCCTAAACTATGTTTCTATAGTGGTTATAAGCCGTTACTTCAAAGGGTCTGAATACATAATTTTTACCAAAGATTTTGTCTCAAGAGGTTAAGCAGTATATATTCTGAAGGGCTTCAGGTGATATAATAATAAACTACATCTTGAAATAGTGTTCCGAAACTGTTTTCATTAACAGCTTTATGATTTCCATGTAACATGTTTTTGTGCTGTTATCTTGTGGAGTTTCAAAAAACTTAAAAAAATACCTATCTGGAAAGGATACTTAGATCCAGTTTGGTATTAAAAAAGCTATCTTTAGGAATGTAATGGCTTACCAATACACTGCCTCAATTTCTTCAGATATATATAAACAGTTTGATTATAAAAATATTTTTTCGAACTTTGTGATAAAATAAATTATTATTAACTTTTATTTTCATTCCAGAAAGAATGGTTTGAACAAATAGTAGTATAATCAGTGCTCGGCAAAAGGAAAAAAACTAATATATATTTCATATTAAAAAATCAACTTAATTAATTATTTCTTTAAAATAATACCATATGTTCCAAGAATCCGTTATCATTAGATCTAATAAATAAATGAAAAGATCAAACCCAAATATATATAGAAACTAGGTTTGTAGTCTTTGAAAACGGTGCCAAATTAGATTAAAAACTCTTTTCTCAGAAATTCCAAACGTTCGATGTCTCACTTAATCCATGCCATAAATTATACGGTCTTATGACCATGATCAAAAAACCATCATTTCATTAAAAAGAAGACTAACGAAGTTTCTAATAACGTTCATTTATCTCAAATCTTGTCATCAATCAGAACTTCTCAAAGTTCTTTGCCATTTGATATCTATTTTTAGTGTTTTTTCTAGCAGTAAATATTTGATGCGTTATAAATACACGCGCAAATAAAATTTATAGTTCTAATAAAAGAATGATTCCTTTCATTTTAAAGGAAATATTATGAAGAGCGTGAGTATTATGAATTACCTTTTTGACGGGCATTTCCTCGTAAATCTAATGAAATGAGTGAAATAAGATATATACTTTTAAGTAAGCGAACATAAATGTAAGGATAAAGATTAAATCTAACATTAAGATATAGATATAAATTAAAAATCCAGAAGATCAATGTCATAAGGAGTATAATTTACTAAACTAAAATAAGGGAGTGGAAATGTTTTAAATTTTGTATTTTTTTCGCTTACTTTACATTAAAATATTTTATCGGCTTATGCTTTCGTTACTCCCTTGTCACCTCTTTCGCAATAAACATGTTTATAATCAACCACTTATTTGAAATTGTTTGATATTCTAGTACGCAATTGGAGATAAAAGAATTTAATATGCATTAGTGGTCATGAATTTTGGGATGGTCCACTTTTTGGAGATTTGTTTGAAAATATATGATTGGTGGTAGAAGAGTATATGTTAGAGATGTGATTGAGATTTCCTTGAAAGAACACGATTGGTGATAAAAGAGGGAAATATATGATAGAGATGTGAGAAGTGGGCTTGAATGAGATCGTTCACTTCTTGAGGATTTGTTTGAAAATACACGATTGGTGATGGAAGGGTATAGTATACGTTGGAGATGTGACAAGCGGGTTTGAATGGAATTATCCACTTGTTTGAGATTTCCTTGAAAGAACACGATTATTAAAAAAAAGAATCTAATATACGTTAGAGATGTGACAGAGGTGGTCTAGAATGGGATTATCCACTTGATTGAGATTTGCTTGAAAGTACACGATTGGTGATAAAAAGAGGGAAATATACACCGAAGAGCCATTACATTATGACCACCCTGCTAATNGCTGTATCGGTTTGCCGATATAGGCGTTAAATCGATATGTCGCGATATATCGATTTATAGCCCAGTCCTAGTCTGCAACTATGTTCAAGTAGCTTACAGACGTCAGGGATCGTTCTATGAGGATTATGGGTCCTAATGTGCCCCATGAAAACATTGTTCCTGGGCGAGAAACCATGAAAACTTGGACGAGCCCATTGCTATAGATTGAGGGTGATCATAATGTAATGGCTCTTCGGTGTATGATAGAGATGTAACAAGTGGACTTGGATGAGATCTCCACTTTTTGGAGATTTGTTTGAAAATACAAGATCGGTGATAAAAGTGTATAGCATATGTTAGAGATTAGAAAGACGGGCTTGAATGGGATTATCCAGTTGTTTGAGATATTTTGGTATTCAAAAAGTGTATATGTTAGAGATATTAACACTTTCCAGCAGCCAAAAACCAACTTTAAATTAATGAATTTGTACTAACTCCTTATTAGATGCTCAGATTCTACGCAAAACCGAAAAAAAAAGAAAATTACACTGGAAAAAAAAAAGTTTTTTTTCCCTTTTTTGTTTTCTGTTTCATTAGAATTTTTAACAGATCATAGATACTTTCGCATTGCTGATTTCAAAGCTGTATTTGATTTCTCTCTACGAGCTACAGTTTTTATGTTATTTTAATAACATAATAAAAATCATATTTTTTTTAAAAAAAATTCACTCGACTGACTGCTAAGTGTCCCCACTTCTCTGCTATGTAGGGCGTGATAAGAGGAAGTCGATAATACATTTTAGTTTGTAATGCGGTAGGTTAAGATCATACGTTGTTTTGTCTTATGTGTTATTTTTAAAGTAGAATGTATATTTGTGCATATAAAGTTACACGTGCTTTAAAAACATATAGATTCAGACAAAAAATAAGCTAAAAAATGACATTTTTAAAATTATCTGTATAACTTTCAGAACAAAACTAATTTCAGATTTGAAGTCTCCCACAACCCGAATTAGGTACGTATACTGGTATAAATTCCACCAAAAAATGTGCTGCCTAGTGTTATTTATATGTAATCGTGGAAAAAAACGACTTTAAATCAAAATCAACACCAAGAATCACAAACTTTGCCCTCAACGTGGAGCTAATAGCCATCCCTATTATACAACTAATTAGAGATTAGAGACTTTATGAAATGCGAAGAGTAACATCTAAACTCTATTTTTTGATAATAAAGCTTTTTACGGCGAAAATTTTACTGTTTCAGCAGAATTATACACATTAATAAAAATAAGGTGAAAAACCAAAACCTTTTAATAAAATGTGTTACTTAAAGAACCTTTTTGATTCTTACTTCCAAATTCTCTCATGAGAGCTATTAACCTAAAAGTGTAACACACTAAAACTTCTTATTTTTTACTGCACAATTTATTACAATGAAAATGAGTCTTTTACGGAAAAAATTCTCATGATGTGTTTTAGTCTTGATTCAACTTATGGAAAGCAATAAAATGAAAATAAATATTGCAAAAACGTGACAAGTGTTTCTCTCTATGTGTTTCATTTCTTACCAGATTCATTTAATTTTTTCGGAAAGCTTTTCTTTCTCTCTCTCTCTCTCTCTTTAGGGAAAAATTCTTATCCGCTGTTTTATGGGTTTATCATGAATATAATCTAAGGACAATAGGCATTATTTCTTTAAAGGTGAGCTAAATCTGTACATAATTGGCTTAAAAGTTAGGATAAATAATTCCATATTTTTGAAACCCCCCTCCAAATTACGAGCATCTACAAATTTGTGACTCAATTTACTTATTTAGATAAAAATGAAATGCGATATTTGAATTGTTATTATAATTTTAATAAAAATATAATTTGTAGCAAAACGCACTAAATTACCCTGGAGAAAAAAATTTCTGTTGCATTCATAAAAGTGCTTGATTTGACCTAATTTGGATGTGGGGTTTTAAAATCTGAAATTAGTTTTATTCGGAAAGATATATACATATTTTTTTTTCAAAATTATGCTTGTCAGTTCATTATATGTCTAAATGTACATGTTTATAAAGAACGTATTGATTTATATACATAACTATACACTTGTATGATCCTTTGAACATAACACTTAAGATAAAAAAAAAATATCATATGACTAATATATCACATCATAAACAAAAATCCATTATCACTTTCTTCCTTCCACTCCCTACGTAGCAGAGAAGTGGGGATACTTAGTATTGACCCGACTGAATTTTGAAAAAAACCTGTTTGGACTATACTATTAAATTGCTTAAAAGCAGTAGCTTATAAAGAGAAACCTATTGTAGATCTGAAATAACGATTCGAAAATGCATGAGATCCATTCAAAAATTTATGCAACAGAAAAAAAATGCTCTTTAGTGTTATTAAAAAGTTAAAAATTGTACGAAATAAAACTAGCTAAATCAAATGTAAATTATTGATACTCATAAAATATGAATAGTCAAAAACTATATCTAAATGTATATTATTAAGATTATAAAAACTTATATTTTGTCTTATTGCATTGAGAAATTTAAAAAAAATAATAATAATTTTTCAAAGATACTAATTTACATAGGGGAAAGAGACAGGGGTGAAAGCGAGACGGAAAAGAGGAAAGGCTGGTAGTAAAACCATTTCAGTTATAGCTAGTTTTGGGGAGGAGTTTACTTATTCTTTTTTTAAATTTTTCAACAATATCTACTTTATCTTGGAAAAGAAGCAGTTTTATATATATGCCAGAATTATAAAAGAAATCTTGATAGTTACAGATATTTCATTTTTTTCGAAAAAAATGCTGAAATGAAATGTTTTACGTACCAGGTTTTTCTCTTTTCCGTCTTGCTATATAAGGGCTTTCACCCATGGAAAGAGAGCTAAAAAGGATGGTATTTATAAATTTGCGAAAAACACTCACTAATCATTATTTTGAAATTATCAAGTATTTTTTCATTAAAATTTTTACGTTTACCTTCATTTGAAATGCAAAATAAGCTAATTTGGTGGCATAATTATTTAATAAAACCATCCTTTTAAAATAAAATATTGTTTTTGTTCACGTTAGTACCATAACATGCGAGAATGTGGATAAGTCATAAAATTAATTATTCAATCTGGTTACTAATTGAAAAGCGAGTAAAATCAATAAAAAAAAACTCATTTTAGTCTAAAAATACCTTAAATAAATACTCTTACCCGCGTTTGTTTCAATTAACGTTACAGGCTAACAGAGATATCAATGTTAATTTCTGAAAGGAAATTGATTTTAAAGGGAAACTTTTCTAAGATATTTATAATGATAACAGATTTTATGCTTTGGCAAATGATTTTTGCTTAATTAAATTTGATTTAAACTGATTCTGTCGGGCGTGAACAGTTTGAAAATATTTAAAATCTGATAATTATTTGATGAATTTTTAAGTTCAAAGGATATCAAAATTAAACTGATACTCCTTACCTTAATTGTTATTAGACTAACATTTAAAAAAATATTGAAATAACTCAACTTTTCTGGAGAGTTAACTATGTAGTGTTAATTAATGACGGAACTAAATTCTAATTCAATTTAAAAAAAACTTTAAAAAAAACAAATGGCTTAATTAGATTTGTACTTAAAATATTTATTTAGAAGCTAGAATCTTAATTATCAGCTTGCAGTAAACCTTTTCATAAGAAGAATTTCGGAAGATTTAAATTTACAGTTGTTTTAAAAAATAATAAAATCATGAGGAAAATGTGAAATAAATGAGATACGTTAAAAAATAATTCTAGTTTAGTTAAGATATATCCTATTAGGTGCAGTATCAACGCATTCTCACGGTTTCTTATAAGTAGTCTGATCTGACCACTATGAAGGTAAACCAGTTTACGAAAGAGACATTTAATAGAAAATCTAGTAAAAATAAGAAAGTGGTAGCGAATATATGTCTAAAAAATTTTTCTATTTATGAATATGATTGGTTTGTCGTATTTACTAGTCTACCACTACAGATTCAATTCTCAAATATATATGATAAATTTCTCTCAGACATTTTCGTTCTTTTTAAACCGAAATGATTTGGTTTCATACACACCACTGGTTCACTTTTTAAATAGTCTGCGNAACTTAAGTTTTTTCAAATGCAACGTATTTGTTTGCTTAAAATTGAAGTTTTAATTCCCTTTTAATACCACTGGGAAAAATGATAATGGAAGGGATTAAAAGTTGGCAGGTATGGCCATTTAATAGAAAATCTAGTAAAAATAAGAAAGTGGTAGCAAATATATGTCTGAAAATTTTTTCTATTTATGAATATGATTGGTTTGTCGTATTTACTTGCCTACCACTACAGATTCAATTCTCAAATATATATGATAAATTTCTCTCAGACATTTTCGTTCTTTTTAAACTGAAATGATTTGGTTTCATACGCACCACTGGTTCACTTTTTAAATAGTCTGCTCAGACCATTTCAGACGTGCCAACTTTTAATCCCTTCCATTATCATTTTTCCCAGTGGTATTAAAATGGGATTAAAACTTCAATTTTAAGCAAACAAATACGTTGCATTTGAGAAAACTAAAGTTGACAACCATGATAGTATCGCATATTAATATATGTGCTTAATTTTTGAAAGAATAGTGGTGATCGAAATCATTTAAAAATTAAGTTTATGAAAGAAAAAATAGTATATATTTACTACCACTTTAAATATGAAAATAAAATCTTCCGGAAAATCCGGAAGAGTTGGCAGGTATGAAAGTGGTTCTTATTTATTTATAATCCCTTATTTATTCAATCGTGACTATTACTATGACTTACATTTCAGAGTATTCATATTTAAAGCAAAAACATTCTTTATATTCTCTCTAAATAGCAAACTTAAAAAAATTACTTAATTTAAACTCTTTTAACGCCTTGACATATAGAAATGATCTTTGATTACACAGTAAGCAACAACTTGCAACGGAGTGTTGACAGAGATGCCAACTGCTCCGGACACGCCAAAATAATTTTTAAAAAAAGGTAAAAAACGACAAACTAAATTTTGCAGGTATTTGCTATTTTTGCTGGCTTTTTAAAGAGCACAGCATGACCTAACTACTATAAAGTGGTTAATTATATAAGCCTGCGAATTATTTAGAAATAGTGGTAGATAAAAAACTACTAAATTTAATTTATTAAACCAAGAATCACAATTGATAAACTACCACTTTAAAATATTTATTTGCTGTCCGGAGCAAGTTTTAATCTCTGTGTTGAAGACGTCTGAGACACGTCAATTATTGTTTTAACATAAGAAACAAATGACGTCTCCCAGACGTCTTCGTTTGTTTCGCAGCAACGATTTTTAAAAAAAAAAACTTGATTATTTATAAAAATTTGAGACCACCACAATATTATCTTGCATTTTTTTTAATTGTATATTCATTTCTAATATTTTTTTAATCCCCTGGCAGCTACCACATTGACTGCTAACTTCAATGAACCCATGCAATGACAAATACTACATAATGAATGAGATACGGGCAGCTTCGCGGACAGTTAACAGGGCTTAAGCTATTTTTAGTTTAGTATTTATCATTCTAAGTAATCTTTCCACCACTATATATCAAAAATTCGTGATACATGTGAAATGCAACTTTACAGCATTTATCTCGTTGTTACTTTTATAAATTTAAGCGTAATTATCCTTATTTTACAAGTTTTACTATTTAATTCGCTACCAATTTATTAAAACTTTTACAGAACGTGGAGCAGTTGGTATCCCAGTTCTTTTTTCTTCTTTTGGTCTTTAACACGTTCACGCCGGGAAAAGTGAAGATACTGGTACGGGAAAAGAGAAAATACTGGTAGAAGAACTATTGCAATATTAGATAATATTCGGGAGAAGTAAATCCCTTCTTAACAATAAAAATTCACTGTAAGAAAATTTATTACGGCGAAGAAGCAATTCAATATAAAAATTGCATCCGTCAAAAACAATTGGTAGTTATGGATTTTTATTATTCCCGGAAAAAAACTAAAAAATGAAATTTATTGTTACCAGTTTTTACTCCTGTGCGCTGCCTAGATGAGACAATCTAGCATGACCCACCGGCGGGTCACCCGGCGTGAACGTGTTAAGCTGGGCACCTGGGCCACGCAGCGGCCCCTATCCCATCCATCATGTTTAGTTTGATAACTGTGGTAGGAATTTTAAGATCAGCAGTCTATGAGGTGGCTGTTAGTGGGATTCAAGCACCTTGCTTGAGTAAATAATAATAATGGAAATAATACGAAACAGCTTGCTTTAAACTATGTGTGGCTTTAAATATAGTTCTATGGTCAACGTGGAGAAATGTTTGATCAAGTTTTAAGTATTATTGTTGAATTTGATGTTATGGATGGATCTGTGATTAATTATTTATTTTGATAATTGTGATATGAGGCGTCGGATGGGAAGTGAGCAGCTTTTGGTCTTAATTTTATATCTTTTTTGTAATTTTCAAAATTGAATATCTGGTTGAAGTTCACTGCATTGCATTTTATGGTCTTGTCATAGAAATCTGCATTTAATTTGTGAATATATTCTGATAAGGTCGGGATCTTGAGATCTTTGTGGATATATGTATTTCTGATGAACCATCTGGCACGGGTGATTTTTCTGAATATCTTGTTCGAGTTGAGTTTTTTCATGAGATGTTCCGGTATGGCTGTCCGGGCAGGTGAGGCATATGTGAGAATTGGTGTGATCATTGATGTATATAGTATTTTTCTCAGGTTTAATGAGATATTCTGGTTATAGATTAGTGGTTGTATTATTGTTGTTGCTGCGTTTGCTTTGTCTATTATATTTTTGATATGGTCGCTCCACGTAAGCTTGCTGTTTGTTGGCATCTCTGTGACTGTATCAAAACTGTGCCTTATCAGAACTTTGAGCTTTAATGTAATATCTTGAAAAAGAAAACTCCTGATAGTATTAACGGAAATTTACTGCCATTATTAATTTTTCTATGGTACGCATGGACCCGAATAATATTATCTTGCCTACTGTATGATTCCATATGGTCCCCATGATGTAAATTGTCTGCTTATTCGTTAATTAAAAAAGATAAATCAAAAGCGTCTATTAAAATATGCAAAAGCAGCAACCACGGTCATTTCACAGACCGATCAAGGTAATCACCTTCCCCCTTACTGACAGCAGACAGAGAAGCTGGACTTCGGTGTTCTACTGGGAGTTGTGTCTTACAATCTATCTACTAAAGAATGATATTAACTTTTTCCACTTTAGCCCCTTCTTCTCTTTACAGAAATTAAAACAAGAGATAAATTGAATGCTCGTAAAAAATAATTTTTAAATTTTCGCAGATGTTGATAGGATCAGTTAGAATAATTATATCCAAATCCAAAAAATATTTCTTATGAAAATATTCATTTTTAAGAAATACTTTTAAATATTTATTAATACCACCGAACTTTGTTGTACTTTCAAAAAATAATAACTATCGATTTGAACTTTCTATATCGGTTACATCAGTTACAAGGTTTCTTCTTTCAAACTTATATTAATCTTCCGGCTTAAAGAGTAAATCACTTGTCATACAGTAGTATTCATTGTAAAAATAATCCCTCAATCTGATCGTTAATAACTTAATTATCCATTACAGGTAACTCATGGCTTATGGATGGTTACTCAAGAATAAGACAAGAACACTAAAACTAAAGTTTTCAAACTCTAAATGACTGACAAATATAACCAGAACAAGAGAAAGTAATTTGCGAACGGAAATGCACTTTAAATTGAGCAACCACAAAGTAATAAAAATAACTTATTCTATGCTGTTGAGTTTTGTTATAAGCTTTATTTACTTATTTCAAAGCAGAATAAAAATTATGGAATTATGAGTTTAAAAAAAATAGAAATTTTGAGTAATCTTATGTTTATTTTCTATGGATTACAAACTGTAAAAGGAATTCCATGATATTATGTACTTTTGTAATATTGTAAATTATATAATATCAATATTGTAATATTGTAAATTATTTTAATTATGTAATATGATTTTATAATGTAATTATATATTGTAGATTATATATTGTAAATTATATAATATAAATATTGTAATATTGTAAGTTATTTTAATTATATAATATAATTTTATAATGTAATTATATAATGTAAATTATGTAATATAAATATTGTAATATTGTAAATTATTTTAATTATATAATATAATTTTATAATGTAATTATATATTGTAAATTATATAATATGAATTGATTATATATTGATATTTTTAAATCCTTATATCACTGAAATATATTCTCCATGAAATTATATTACTGAAAGCTATTCTCCGTGAAATTTTGAGAAACATGGAGGAACAAATTAAGAGTTATCTTAATTTGTGCAAACATGTCATGTTCTTTTTTAATTTGCCATAGTTGAACAGAAACGACCTCGTTTGTATATTTTCCTTAAAACTGGTAAAAAGTCGCCAACTTTGCTGAAACTTGATTTATTTATTTTGTATGGATTACAAATTGTAAAAGAAATAGTATAATACAATAATGTATAAAATAATATTGTATAATATAATATTGCATAATATAATATTGTATAATATAATATTGTATAATATAATATTGTATAATATAATATANTTAATTTATTTGTTACATATGCTTCATAGTGTAATACCATTTGTGTAATAACAAATGTGATCGGTGGCGTGCCCAAAATATTGTGTCGGGTGCCATAAATGGCACGCGTGCCATTGGTTCGCCATCCCTGCCTTAGATCATTGAAATTGCAAAACTATTCTCCATGAAATTTTGAAAAACACGGAGGAACACATTAAGAGTTATCTTAATTTGTAGAAACACGTCGTGTTCCTTTTTGATTTGCCATAGTTGAACTGAAACGACCGTGTTTGTATTTTTTCCCAAAAACTAGTAAACAGTCGCCAACTTAATTGAAACTTACTTTATTAAGTTACTTTAATTTATTATTATGTTATTAATTTATTATTATGTTATTAATTTATTATTATGTTATTAATTTATTATTATTTAATTTATTATTAATTTATATTACTTTTATTAAGCTATTAACTAAGTAAAAAAATGTTTGAACATGGTGAAATTGGAAGAAAATATTGTCTGAAAATTACGAGATGAGTCTGTATGTATTCCCGAAAACTAGTATACGGTTGCCAACTTTATTTAAATTTACTTTAGAATGGAAGTTATTAACAAAGTAAACAAAGAGTTAGACATGGACAGTTAAAAGCTGGTGAAATTGCACGAAATTGGGTAGTATTATTAGTTTTTCTTTTTTTGAGCTATGATGCAGTTTTGAGAAATGCTAAATGAAAAAAATGCAGATTTTTCATTTTTATTAAAGTTTTAATGGTTGTACCTACTAAATTCATCGATATTCAGAAAAGTGCTGGGTCACAGTGCTAGTCCTAATAGAGAGCTTTGATATTCATAAAAGAAATTATTGGACTGCTGTTGTTTAACCAAGATTTTCAGTTCAGAAAAACACCAAAAACTGAATTTTTAACTAACTTTGACAGAACATAGTTCTCAAAAGCAACGAATGTATGCCCATAACTAGGCTACGATATGCTAATAATATAGTAAAGCAAAACTTAGGAGTGTTTGCTTCTTTTCTTAGATGAAACCCTTAAAACATCCTTATATTTCACTTTTAAAAAAATGAACTTGAACTTTGAAATTTTCTACAGGGGTTGGAAAATGAGCTCAAAATAGCACAATATTCAATTTTTATTACCTACTAAAACTATAAAAAAATCAAGCTAATCAGAAATACAGCTATCACACAATATCTGAAGTTCTAAATAATGGCTCTTAAGAACTACAAAGAGGTGAGAAATTTCATTTAAAGTGAATTTAATTTCTCAATGATTTGCAAAAATACTGCTACGACGTTTTTTTTTTTCCTTTGCTGAAAAAAGTAACAGCGTTTTTAAAGAGACTTTAGTCAGAAATAGTTCAAGTATTCAAATTTATGGATACTATAAAATTTGATACATTTACCGAGTATTAAAAAATCTCATTTTTGCATCAAATAGTTTTATACTTCTTTATTGTTCGAACGAAAAGCATTTTGAATAGCATAGCGAGGATGAAAGCAATTTTTTCTGATAATCAAATTTTCCTCATTTTTAAGGATTAGGAATGTTTATCGCTTCCTTAATATATCAAAAGTACCAATCAATTGAACTGGTTACAACTGAATTTCACATTGTTATCTCTGCAGCCATTTTGCTGGAATGAAAACAAGAAAACGTTTCAAATTTCCTTAGAAAAATTCTTCATGGCAATTGCTTTAAATTGTTCTTTAAAATAAAGTTTTACATCACGTTTCAAAGTGACTCTCCATTAACAAGACATTTTCGCTTTTTATTTTGTCAATTCCAAAAACAGCTTTTTTGACAAATTGCTGCCACATCCTTCATATATGCCCAAATTACGATGACATTCTTTTGTTTATTTGAAAGGCTTATGAAAAGTCAATAACTGAGACACAAAAATGGAGCTTTTTATCATTCAGATGGCCACCTTACTAAATTAATGCTACTCCAAATCGAAAGCAATAAGCAAATTGTAGCATCCACAAACATTGCTATCATTAACTGGAAAATCAAATTGAGCAAATAAATTTGAAGTTAACCTTGAAGTGTGCCCAGAATTTGATTAAATCTTTTTCATTCATTTGGAACAAAATATTCGAATCGCCGATACGTCTTACCAAGAAAAAGTGTAATCGATAAGTAAATGGCCATTTGAAAAATCTCATGTCTATGACCTATCGGTATTATATTTTTTAAATAAAAATTTTAAACTGAAAGCCATTTATGGCCATTTATAATTCCTTTTTCCCCACTGAAACATTTTAGAACGATTTGAAAGCATGCGCTTCTAAGTACTTAGTTCTGCTGCCTTATAATTTCAGAGACCGAGTTTCTAGCCATTGAAGCGTGCGATTCAAAACATAGACTAGTCATGGTTAAAGTCAAAAGAAGGAAAAGAAATTTTATTATTCTTCGTGAGTCGAGTACTCTCTTGGAGCATTCACAGAGGAAAAGTTATTCATTTGTTCTTCATGAAAGCTTTAAGGGCGGATCTGTGAAATTAAGAGGTCATATTCCTCCTTGGACATCTTATGATGTATTAGAATCGTCTTTATATAGTGTAGAGGAAAGTAGTTTCAAATTTTGACATGTTTGCTTTTGATTGTTTATGAAAATAGTGATCAAATGGATTTTACTTGATTATAGTTATCATCTTAAAGATCTTTACCTTTAAAACAAACAGCTAGTTATTTCATAAGGAAAGGTCACGCAATGAGTTGTCTTTTTCTTAAAAATAGCTAGAAAAGCAATTAAATTTGCATGTTTTATTCTTGACGTAAGTTAAGATAACAATGGGGAAAATTCGGTAGTCAGGGAAAACAACAACGTATTTTGAAAACATATTAATGTCAAGCTATAGCTACTACACAAAGCAAGAGAAGTTTTAGAAACACATATAGCATAGCCAGAGATGCCAACTGCTCCGAATTCGACATTATTTCAGAAAACGGTTAAGAGCTACAAATTAAAATGTGCAGATTTTCGGTTAATTTTGCCTACTTTTTAAACGACTCAATATGGTTGAACTACAACAAAGTGGCGACTCACATTTGCCTTTGAATTATTTAGAAATAGTGGTGAGTAAAAGCCCTATTAACACGTTGAATACCATGGGGTCACCGGTGACCGGTACTGAGTTTGTTCGCAGCGCCACGGGGGTCACCGGTGACCGGCGAAGCCAAAATTATTCGAAACACATAATTCGAGTAAATGTTTTTCCTTTATACTAAAATAAATGGTTTGAAGAAATTAATGCAATATAGAACACGCAAAAATAGTTTTATTTATATACACAGAGATGAAAACTTCCTCCGGACAGGGAATAAATATTTTCAAGTGATAGTTTATTAATTGTGATTCTTGGTTTAATAAATTCAATTTAGTAGATTTTTATCCAACACTATTTCTAAACAATTCGTAGGCTTATATAATTCACCACTTTTTTCAGATTTGTCATGCTAAACCTTTTAAACTAGCAAAATCTGTCATATTTGCAAATTTAGTTTTTTGTTTTTTACCTTTGTAGCCAAACGGTCAAGTCATGTAAAATTAGCGTGGCATTCAACGTGTTAATCTAATTTACTAAATCAAGAATCATACATTTAAAGACTACCACTAAAAAGAATTTATTCACTGCTTGGAGCATGTCGGTTTCTTTGCTACCACTTTAAAAAAAAAATTCCAGACCGTGGGAAGTCTATCAAAAAAGCTCGTTGCACGAAATCACAAGCTCGACACTGCATTAATGCTAAAGGTATCTTTTTGAAAAAGAAGTTGTAGGGATCTACTCTTATATGTATTATATTCTTGTAACATTCACGATGTTCAAGATGCTTGTTTTTAAGAAAAAAGGGGATTTTTCTAAGCCTAAAATTGATAAAGTATTGTTTTCTCTTTTGCTATCAGAGTAACGCCCCTTACCTCTAAGACAAAATCATTTTTATATTACGTTATTAAAGTAACTTAATATAAAAGTGTAATTTCATAGGAAATTGAGAATAACTAGTAGTAAATATACATTATGACTTTTGTCTTTTTTAAGTGCCGGACAATATTCTTCGTTACTAATTTCTTTAATAAATTCCACTTTCAACACTGCTATTGCTAGGGAGAACATTTTTTAATTAAAAATTAGAGCGACTTTCTGCAATATTATTATTTTGCTTTTAACCTTAAGCAATGTTATTTTTTAAAAAGCACTTACTATTTCGCATAATGCCTGAATTGTTTATTTATTTTTCTTTAGCGCTTCACTAGATATTATTTTTTAATAAATAAATGTAAAATAATTCAATTGCTTAACAAACTAAAAGTAATATCTTTTTTTTTGAAAATTATTTCAATTAATGACTAAACAACACATAAAAGCCTACCAAAGGCATATAATTTCATAAAAAAGATTAACTTTAGTTTCAACCTTTTACACTTGAGAAATTTTGACTCCTATAAAGATTATCAGAACTTAACATTAATATTTACTTTGCTGACTTTCTATCTAAATAGATATATATAATGGTGAATAAAATCGTTTTAATTCTAATTTATTAAAATATTATATATACATTTTAGTACAAATACATATTCATTTTTTTATAGAGGCACTGTCAGCATCACTGTAAATAGAAATATCTAATTTTAAGGACAGAACTAATATTTGATGTTTAGTATTGTAAATGAGACTTAACACGTTGCTGACCGGCAACTTTTCAGAAAATTACCCCCATGTGCCCGGATATTGCTTTGAAAGCGAATGTGGAAGTAAAACAATATAAATAAACTTTAAATTTTTATTGCCGTATGATGAAAAGTACAAGTATAACAATCACCTACTTGTAATGGTACACCATAAGTTTTTCAAATATATCATGTTTCGTAAAGTTATAATAAATTTGTGAAGAATTAAATAGTAAAACTTGAAAAGTAAAGAAAATTACGCCCACTTTTTAAAATAGTCACCACAAAATCACTGCTTACGAAAGCACGAATTAACTCGTGACTGGCCAGCAATGTGTTAAAGTAACTTTGCACACCACAACACACAGATAATTCAAACATATGAACATGATAGCTGATAATCATGTGGAAGTTGCAGCTAACATACCTTCCAACATTTGAGGTTTCCGGTACCGTTCAGCGCGCACCCTCAGTCCCTTCGCTGGCTGATCATACACCAACTCACTGTCCGAAGTCAGTGATGCTTGTCTTCAGTCATCTACAGGAAGTTGTGTCTCACGCACATAGAACAAATTAAAAACTGATATCAATTTTGCTATAAATAAGCTAATAATGTCTTACTGTTAGCTTCCACTTTCGGATTAAAATTTAATATCCTTACTTACTTACTTAAAATTTGGGTACCTGGGCCCATACCTGGTACCTGGGCCCTTTTCATAAAATTTGGGTACCTGGGCCGCGCAGAAAGCCTATATCCCATACAACATGTAATGTTACAGAAAAATTATAGTAAAAACAGTTTGAGTTCAGCAGTTTATGGGGTAACTAGTACTGGAGATCAAGTACCTTGCTTGAATAACTGAAGGAAAAATTAAAATAATAAGTAGCAACTTGCTGTAAACTGTGGATGGCTGCAGCTTGGTTGTCAACGTGAGGTAACGTAGATTAGAATTTCAGTATTGGTATTGTATTTGATGCTATAGACTATTGATGCTTTGGATTATTGATGTAGGCTATGGATGCTGGAGTTGAAGACTATTATTTATGCTGATAGTTGTGGTATGAGGCGTCGGAGGTGAAGTGAGCGGCTATTGGTCTTAGTGTTTCGTCTTTTTTATAGTTTTCGAAGTTAATGATTTGATTGAAGTATACTGTGCTGCATTTCACGGCATTATCGTAGAAGTCTGCATTTAATTTATAAATATATTCGGATAGAGACGGAATTTTGAGACCTTTATGGATATTTGAATTACGTATAAGCCATCTGGCACGGGTGATTTTTCTGAATATTTTATTTTGACATTGGCTCAGCTTCTTCACTAGGTTTACTGACGTTTCTTATATACCTGTCTCTACGAACACATGTCAATTTAACGTTTGAAAGAAAACATATAATTTTGATTCTTAATTTAATAATAACCTGATATCAAAATCTGACATCAATTGACATTCTGTGTTTGTTCTTTCTATTATTGCTTATCGGCAACAGTTGTTTATCGCTTATTTTATTTGAGATAACGATATCGAATAACGAATCGAACTATTGTCGGTACATTCCTATTTATTATTGATGTGATAATTGCTTTTTTACTCAAAATTTTGTCTAAATTACGATCGCGTCAAATTGACGTATATCCGTAGAGATAGGTATACCACATAGAGAATTTCAATATTTCAACGCTTTTGAAAAAAATAGCTTTCAATATATATTTACTTCGATCAATGGTTAAAAGTCATTACAAGAGATGAAATAAAAATTCAAACGGGTTTTATAATTTTCCTTACAAAACTCGAAATGCGTCAAAATGATGCGTCCCGTAAACCTAGTGTTAATATCCTTCATCATCATCATCGACATATATCTGGGCGCCTGGGGCCGTTAGCGGCCATTTTCCCATTCGTCTTGTATTGTGGTCTTTAAGGTGGTTCTTTCTGGTAATTGGAATGTAATTGAAATAAAAGGAAATTAAATATTTTGTATTTTAGTTAAAATTACGTCACTACAAAAATGAGCTGCCATCGGTCTGAGGTTTATGTAATCTCTTAAGTTTTCAAAAGTAAAAATTTCGTTGAATCCTGCGGTGTCACAATTTATGGTCTTTTCGAAAAATCTGAAATTAGAGAAAATAAAATATTCTGGTAACTCCAAACATAATATGAACAAATTTATTTTAATATTATCATATCAACCCTGACGCGTATCAACCCTGAGCCGTTTTTGTATAGAGTAGTAGACAATTAAAAACTAACTTTGGTAATGTCAATATTTTATAAGCCTTACAATAGAGAAGTGATGATTAAAGAGAACTTTTCAGAGCTTATGACCACCTAAAGTGGTGATTATAAGAACAGAAGAAAGGAAATAGAAAATGATCAAATCATCAGAAATCGTTGAAGTCATTATTTTTTTCTTTTTACTGTCCAGAACATTTTCAGCTCTTGGATTAAAAAAAAAATCTATTTTTAGTCCCCATTTGACTTTTTTTTTCTTGAGAAAAACAATAATCTTCACAAATCAATTAAATTGAACTCAAAAGTTCTGAAGTACTTATTTTAAACTCATTAATTCCATAAACGATTACATGGTCTTCCAAATTTTTGAAGTTCCAATTACTTCTATGTCGATTATCACATCAACAATTACGTTCCAAAATCCCCGAACGAATACTTAAAGTAAAACTCCATAATTTAATTACACAAAAGAATGGTTTTTGAAACTATTATTGGCTAAAAGAAAGTGACGTTTCATTGCATAACGAAGTTCAAGTTCTATCTTCTAGCTTCACTGAGTTCAGATTAATGTCAGTAGCACTCAGAGAATGAAGAACATTTTTATAGGTTCGAAGCTCCCCATATGTCTTAACTGAAGAACCATGTTTATAGATAGTCCGTTGTCATAAAAAGCACGTGCATAAGTGGAATTATGGTCTCTGGTTTGCGCAATCAACCATAACTTACTTCATGGACTGATGATTTAATCGTGGGAAAAAAATATGCAACAGTGGTATTATAATAAAATTTTTAAATGACTACAATCCGTATCCTTATCTTTTTTCTAGCTTGTCAAATTTTCTCTAATATTTTCCCTTTAGTTTGCTTTCTAATTTTGGAATTTTCACCTCTTTCGAAAAAGGAAAGTAAGTTAGCTAAATGAAAAGCGGAAGTTTTGTAAATATTCTATTATATTTCTCTTTTTTTTTCAGTTGGACATAGTTTGTAGTGAAATTTAACACAATGCTGACCGGCAACTTTTCTGAAAATTACCCCATGCGCCCGGATATAGTTTTGAAAGCGAATGTGGAAGTAAAACAACATAAATAAACTTAAAAATTTTTACTTTTTAATACCGTATGATAAAAAGTATAACAATCACATACGTGTAATGGTACACCATAACTTTTGCAAATATATCAGGTTTCGTAAAGTTATAAAAAATTGGTAGAGAATTAAATAGTAAACTTGAAAAGTAAGGAAAATTACGCCCACTTTTTAAAATAGTCACCATGAGATCACTGCTAAGAAAAACACGATTGGTAATCAAACGATTGGCAATCAAAACTCCGATCTCCCAAAATATTATAAATTCGATTATGAACTTTTTCATAGCAATAGGACAGTTTCAAAAGTTTTTACAAATCACTAATACTTCCAAGTAACTTACTGGTAGTAAAATTAGAATTAAAGTGAGAAACAACTTACAAAAATTAAAGCAACTTTACTGGCAATCAAAATTTTAACTGCTTAAGTAACAGATATCTTATACAGACAAACCCCGCTATAGTGAACACGGCTTATAGTGAACTCCCGGATATAGTGAACGAAATGTTCTGTCCCGTGCCTTGCTATACATGTATAATGTTATTTTTTTTGTGGATATGGTGAACCAAAAAAGTGATGAAGTTGGATAAAATGAACTTTTTTCTGTCTTCGACTGATATTTTTCTTCATTTTTTTGTAATAATTTTGAAATTTCTACTTCAAAATAAATAAATATACCGATTTTTAAAACCATCTATAGGTAGCGATAAGCATTTTTTTNTATTCATGTTATTTATACATCAAAACATAAAATGTAGTAATGGTACTTTATTTACGTCGGACTGCAGCTGTACAATGGGCTATTGGCGATGGTCTGCTAAATACCTCTCCGGATTATCCGAAGACATGCCAACACAATTTTGAATCACTGCAGAAGGAATGCCTCGCTCGCTTCGGCAACCCAACCCCCTACGCGTGAAGCCAAACACTTTACGACAGAGCAGTTTAACGAAGATCGATACCACACACCCTCAGTCCCTTTGCAAGCTGATTAAAGTGGTTACCTCTCTCGCGCACTTACCGCTGCCCGCGATGCTTGACTTCGGTGATCTACTGGAAGCCGAGTCTTAACGACCAGTTCACTGCGAGGCAAAACATAAACGATCGTAAAAGTTGGCACGCATCACTGACTGTAGTCAGTAAGCTGGTGGGTGAACACTTCGATCAGCCTGCGTAGGGACCGAGGGTGCACAGCATCGGTCCTTGTTAAACTGTTCTACCGTAAAGTGCTCGGCTTCGTGCGCAGGTCATCGGGCTACCAAAGTAGGGAAGCGGTTCTTCTGCGTGATCAAAGTTTGCCGTTGAATCATACTCAAGGATGCTTCTGAGACCATCGCCAATAGCCCATTGTGCAGCTCAGCTCTAGTGTAACGTAAATAAAGTACCTACCTACATATAAGTGTGCAACAATAAATAAATGAATAAAATAAATTTTAATAAAAAGGCCTTCCTGACCGAGCGTTCACACCGTAGGTAGTGGGTTCATATCCCACCGTCAACCTGGATAGATCTTAGTGATATCTAACTTGTGCTAAACGTTTTTTCTCTTGATAAGTGCTTGTGAACTGAACATTGTTATGAGCACTTAAGTTATCATACTCAAAATCATCATATCAAAAATTTGATGAATAATTGTCACCATTTTTGGTTTTGAGGTAAACTAAATACATTTTAGAAAAGAGAACTACAGTTATACAGAAAATTATACACAATCGACAAAATAACAAATATTTAAAAGAATTTTTGCGAATATATTACTAAACATGTGCGTGTTTTTTAAACGAAATGTTTTTAAATGAAGCCATTTAATTGATTTCAATGCGCATGAAAAAATGTGCTGTCAATGTGTTGTCAATGTGTAAGCAACCATACGAAAAATTAATAAATAAATAAATAAATAAATAAAACTATAAAAGGGATAAAGTAAATAAAAAATACGGCTACATGCTCCATAAAAAATTTTAGAATGCACCGAAAATGGTGACAACTATACACCATTTTTCTCTAGTGCATGTGCGTGTAATAATAAAATGAATATAAAATGTTTAAACTTAACTACAGCAGAAAATAATTCTAATAATTCATATTTTTAAATGTAGAGTCCAACGTCCTCCATATTATATTGAGTAAATATCCATTTCTTTCGGTCAAAACAGGAAAACACAAAACTATTTTCGAACATAAGGAAGGACTACCTTTCCAGGAAAAGAAACATTCATTATTATTACATACTACTTTATCACTTCCATCTAAGTAAGCGAAAGACTACCTTTCTGTTGATAAAAAAACCATAAAATCATCAAGCGTACTTTTCATAATTCTACTCGAAAGGAAAAGCGGAATTGAGATCCTCAAGAAAGATAAAATAATTTCGACCAATTCAGCTCTGCATTTAAGTGGAGGAGAATTCGAACTTTCTCTCTTCCTGTTCAAGGTCATTGTCAAGTAATTTTGCAATGAGTGACTAGAATAAGAGCACGGACCATGTTTATTGGCCTTAAAAGTTGTTGGTCTCCTGAAAATGATAGGAATGGACTGAAATATACCAGAATATTTTAGCAAGAAAACGAGAAAGTGAAGCGTATCTCCAACATCCTGCTTGAAATATGGTGGTGAATAGATTAATTTGGTGAATGTGTTTATATCAAATTCTGGTCTTGTTGATAGTTATTGATGATCATTCAACGCCATGATCGTTTTTTAGTCCGTAGAATTTGATAATGGTGCAAAATTTTACGCAGTTGAGTTTTACATTGGGTATGCAAATCCCTTATCAACTCCGGATGTTGCAGCCACATATTTAAACGTAAACGCTAATTTTAGTCTATCGAAAAACATGGAGCTAAATTATGATTTAATATTTAATGACGTATCTAAAAAACAAAAAATACGTCTTATACAATTGAACTTTAACGTTACAAAAAATTTTAATTATTAGCTGTTATATGGTGCAAAATTTTACGCCGTTGAGTTTTACATTGGGTATGCAAATCCTTTATCAACTCTTAAGCATAGAGTTGATAATTAAGCGGATATTGCAGCCACATATTTAAACATAAACGCTAGTTTTAGTAAACAGAAAAGCATGAAACTGAATTATGATTTAATATTTAATGTTGTTTCTAAAAAACAAAAAAATACGTCTTTATATTATTGAACTTCAACATTACAAAAAATTTTAATTATTTACTATTATAATGGTGCAAACTTTTGCACCGTTGAGTTTTACACTGTAAACCTTTATCAACTCCGGATGTTGCAGCCACATATTTAAACGTAAACGCTAATTTTAGTAAACCGAAAAACATGGAACTAAATTATGATTTTAGATTTAATGCAGTTTCTAAAATATAAAAAATAAATCTTTATATTACTGAAGTTTAATGTTACAAATATTTTAATGATTAGCTAATTTACAGTTAATTAGTAAGTTTGTTTTAAAAAAATGAAAACTGTATAATTTTTTTTCTTTTAGTTTTCAATTCTTATTTTAACCTATTGAAAGCTCTAAAAAATTAAAATACGGCTTTATATAATTGAACTTTAACATTACAAAAAATTTTAATGATTTACTATTATATGGTGCAAAATTTTACGCCGTTGAGTTTTACATTGGGTATGCAAATCCTTTATCAACCCGGTTGTTGCAGCCACATATTTAAATGTAAACGCTTTAGTAAACCGAGAAACATGAAATTAAATTATGATTAAATATTTAATGTTGTTTCTAAAAAACGAAAAAAATACGTCTTTATATTATTGAACTTTAGCATTACAAAAAATTTTAATTATTTATTATTATAATGGTCCAAAATTTTGCACCTTCGAGTTTTACATTGTAAACCTTTATCAACTCCGGATGTTGCAGCCACATATTTAAACGTAAACGCTAATTTTAGTAAACCGAAAAACATGGAACTAAATTATGATTTAAAATTTAATGCAGTTTCTAAAATATAAAAAATACGTCTTTACATTACCGAAGTTTAATATTATAAATATTTTAATGATTGGCTAATTTACGGTTAATTAATAAGTTTTATTAAAAAAAATGAAAACTGTATAATTCTTTTTTCTTTTAGTTTTCAATTCTTATTTTAACTTACTGAAAGCTCTAAAAAATTAAAATACGGCTTTATATTATTGAACTTTAATATTACAAAAAATTTTAATTATTTATTATTATAATGGTGCAAAATTTTGCACCGTTGAGTTTTACATTGTAAACCTTTATCAACTCCGGATGTTGCAGCCACATATTTAAACGTAAACGCTAATTTTAGTAAACCGAAAAACATGGAACTAAATTATGATTTAAGATTTAATGCAGTTTCTAAAATATAAAAAATACGTCATTGCATTACTGAAGTTTAATATTACAAATATTTTAATGATTAGCTAATTTACGGTTAATTAGTAAGTTTGTTTTAAAAAAATGAAAACTGTATATTTTTTTTTTTTTTTCAGTTTTCAATTCTTAATTTAACCTACTGAAAGCTCTAAAAAATTAAAATACGGCTTTATATTATTGAACTTTAACATTACAAAAAATTTTAATTATTTATTATTATAATGGTGCAAAATTTTGCACCGTTGAGCTTTACATTGTAAACCTTTATCAACTCCAGATGTTGCAGCCACATATTTAAACGTAAATGCCAATTTTAGTAACCGAA
Organism: Parasteatoda tepidariorum; assembly: GCF_043381705.1. Taxonomy (NCBI): domain Eukaryota; kingdom Metazoa; phylum Arthropoda; class Arachnida; order Araneae; family Theridiidae; genus Parasteatoda; species Parasteatoda tepidariorum. Next base: position 40,754,957 of record NC_092215.1, read on the forward strand.
AAACATGGAACTAAATTATGATTTAAGATTTAATGCAGTTTCTAAAATGTAAAAAATACGTCTGTACATTACTATATATTTTAATACAAATATTTTAATAATTAGCTAATTTGCAGCAAATTAATAAGTTTGTTTTAAAAAAATGAAAACTGTATATTTTTTTTTCTCTTAGTTTTCAATTCTTATTTTAACCTATTTAAAGCCTTCCTATAAACATTTTCAAAAAGTTCAATTTACCTCAACACCAAAATTGGGAGCAGTTATACACCAAATTTTTTTTTATTTTTTTTTACAAATCGCAGGTATGCAATAAATTTCCTTCGAACTACATGTTGTAAAATATTTGTACACAATTAATACGATTATTTTATTGTTTTCCATAAATATTATAGCACTCGTCTGGGTAATAAATCCAAATTTAAATCCAGGTATGCAGAAACTAGTTAACAAATAAAATCGTTGTCGGGTACCTGGATTCGGCCAGGTAAAGGATTGAAATTTTCACCAGGCATCGAGCAGCGATTTTCCGAAGCAGCGGCTTTTAACAAACCCACTCTCATGTTTAGCCTTTTTCTAAAATAAGAAAAACATGATTTTTTACTTGTTTTTTTAAGTTAGTTTTAAAAAAAATTAAAAAGTTAAAAGCTTGCATTGTAATTGCATTGTAACTCCGATCAAGAGGAAAATCTTTAAAACAGAGAGCGAGTCGTTAAAGGTTGTTGGATTGGAAATTAGCTACCGAGTACTCGGACCCAGTCAACGTCTCCTATGACTGAAAGTTTCCACGCGGTTTCTTACAGGTAGTCCGATCAGACCACTATGAAAGTAAACCAGTTTACGAAAGAGCCATTTAATAGATAATCTAGTAAAAATAAGAAAGTGGTAGCAAATATATGTCTAAAAATTTGTTCAATTTATGAATGTAATTGGTTTGTCTTATTTACTTGTCAAACATACCAGATTCAATTCTCAAATATATATGATAAATTTCTTTTAATTACTATTAAAACAGAAATTGGATTCATACGCACAACTGGTTAACTTTTTAAATAATCTGCGCAGTCTACTTCTAAAAAACAGTGAGGAGGCTTTCTGATGTTGGAGGTGATGACCAAGTACATCGCCAGTGTAGATTAAGGTTATTTATAAAATGCGTTTAGCTGGGAAATTTCAAACCAAAGGTTTTACAAATCCGATACTAATAAAAGATGAGCTGAATAATTTCAATCTGTAGTATTTCAAAATTACTATTATTATTAATCTGTTACAAAATTATTTTTGAATTATTATTAAAAAAATAATATACGTTTATTTTATAATAATAAAAGTAAATTTTCGGTTTTTAATTAAACTTGACAAAAGTTTATTTTTGCGTCAAACTTACAAACACTGATAAAATATGTATTAAGTATTTTCAATCTCAATNAATAAGTTTGTTTAAAAAAATGAAAACTGTATAATTTTTTTTCTTTTAGTTTTCAATTCTTATTTTAACCTATTGAAAGCTCTAAAAAATTAAAATACGGCTTTATATAATTGAACTTTAACATTACAAAAAATTTTAATGATTTACTATTATATGGTGCAAAATTTTACGCCGTTGAGTTTTACATTGGGTATGCAAATCCTTTATCAACCCGGTTGTTGCAGCCACATATTTAAATGTAAACGCTTTAGTAAACCGAGAAACATGAAATTAAATTATGATTAAATATTTAATGTTGTTTCTAAAAAACGAAAAAAATACGTCTTTATATTATTGAACTTTAACATTACAAAAAATTTTAATTATTTATTATTATAATGGGGCAAAATTTTGCACCGTTGAGTTTTACATTGTAAACCTTTATCAACTCCGGATGTTGCAGCCACATATTTAAACGTAAACGCTTATTTTAGCATATCGAAAAGCATGGAGCTAAATTATGCTTTAAGATTTACTGTTGTTTCTAAAAAATTTAAATACGTCTTTATATTATTGAACTTTAACATTACAAAAAAATTTTAATGATTTACTATTATATGGTGCAAAATTTTACGCCGTTGAGTTTTACATTGGGTATGCAAATCCTTTATCAACTCCGGATGTTGCAGCCACATATTTAACCGTAAACGCTTTAGTAAACCGAAAAACATAAAACTGAATTATGATTTAATATTTAATGTTGTTTCTAAAAAACAAAAAAATACGTCTTTATATTGTTGAACTTTAACATTACAAAAAATTTTAATTATTTACTGTAATGGTGTAAAATTTTGCACCGTTGAGTTTTACATTGTAAACCTTTATCAACTCCGGATGTTGAAGCCACATATTTAAACGTAAACGCTATTTTTAGTAAACCAAAAAACATTGAACTAAATTATGCTTTAAGATTTATTGTTGTTTCTAAAAAATTAAAATACGGCTTTATATTATTGAACTTTAATATTACAAAAAATTTTAATGATTTACTATTATATGGGGCAAAATTTTCCACCGTTGAGTTTTACATTGGGTATGCAAATCCTTTATCAACTCCGGATGTTGCAGCCACATATTTAAACGTAAACGCTTTAGTAAACCAAAAAACATGAAACTAAATTATGATTTATTATTTAGTGTTGTTTCTGAAAAAACAAGAAGAAACTAAACTAAATTATTGAATTATATTATTGAACTTTAACATTACAAAAAATTTTAATTATTTATTATTATAAACTAAACTCAGTGGCGCGACAGCCTATAGAGGCCCAAGACCTACTGTGCCCATCTCAGTTTTCTTGACCTTGGGCTCTGAGGTGCAGGGGCAGATGTTCCTGTCAGGTGGTCAGCCGAAAGCAGAACCCCCAGTGCTTAGTTCCCAAGCATGCTTGGTACTCATTTATCGACAAACTGAAGGGATGAAAGGCTGAGTAAACCTTGCCCGATCTGAGGATCGAACCCTGGACCTGTGGCACAGGAGCGCGAGGCGCTACCACTCAGCCACCGGGCATCATTTATTATTATAATGGTGCAAAATTTTGCACTGTTGAATTTTACATTGTAAACCTTTATCAACTTCGGATGTTGCAGTCACATATTTAAACGTAAATGCTAATTTTAGTAAACCGAAAAACGTGGAACTAAATTATGATTTAAGATTTAATGCAGTTTCTAAAATATAAAAAATACGTCTTTATATTACTGAAGTTTAATATTACAAATATTTTAATGATTAGCTAATTTACAGTTAATTAATAAGTTTGTTTAAAAAAAATAAAAATTTTATAATTTTTTTTCTTTTAGTTTTCAATTCTTATTTTAAGAATTGAATTAGAAAGTGATAGCAAATATATGTCCAAAAATTTGTTTAATTTATCAATATAGTTGGTTTGTCTTATTTACTTATCAACCACACCAGATTCAATTCTCAAATATATATGATAAATTTCTTTTGATTACTATTCAAATAGAAATTGGATTCCTGCGCACAACTGGTTCACTTTTTAAATAGTCTGCGCAGACTACTTCTAAAAAACAGTGTGGAGGCTTTCTGATGTAGGAGGTGATTACCCGGTATATCTCCATTGTATATTAAGGTTATTTATTAAATGCATTTAGTTGAGAAACTTTAAACCAAAGGTTTTACAAATCCGATACTAATAAAAGATGTACTGAATAATTTCAATCTGTAGTATTTAAAAATTACTTTAATTATTAATCAATTATTAAATTATTTTTCAATTATTATTAAATTATTATAGAATTATTATTAAAAAAATAATATACGTTTATTTTATAATAATAAAAGTAAATTTTCGGTTTTTAATTAAACTTGACAAAAGTTTATTTTTGCGTCAAACTTACAAACACTGATAAAATATGTATTAAGTATTTTCAATCTCAGTTTGAACTTTTTTAAGTTTTTCCGTTGATTTAGTTCAAAAACTACTGTAAAGGTCAGTTCAAGATGAGTCGAATTCCTTCAGAATATAAATCCGGTTTTCACGTGACTTAGTGAATTATGATAGGCAAAAAAAGTTATTAAAAACTACTGCATAATTTTGCTGTAACGCTGGAAGCAATAACCCGAATCACAAACAAACAATTATGAAATCAAATAACAAAATTGTATTTGTTTAGCTTTAAAGTAAAACCTTTATCTATGCCGCTTTTTTTTATAAATTTATTTGGAATATGTTTCAAAATAATTATAATAAATATAATAGAAATTTTTGCAGTAATAGTAAATACTAATTTAAATTTCAAAAAAACGCAAATGAATGAGACACAATATCGAAACATTTATCAATAAAAAGCTTAGTAATTAGTTTTCGATTTCTTTTTAATTAATAAAACTTTTTACTGTAAAAGTGTTTTTATTGTTAATTATCTTTTCATAAAAATAACTAATTTCTTCTCGGCATAAGCAACTTTCAAAATTTATTTGAAACAACCTCGATGTATTTTTTTCTTCGTTATATTTTCTCTAAAAATTGCAATTATTTTCAAAACTAATTACAGCCATTTGCCAGATTTATACTTTCTTTTTATGATTTTTGTAATCATTTAAATTTTTCAAGCGCAATGACGTGTACTTCTATTGAATTAAAATTATTTAATCTTTATAAATTCATTCAAATAATTTATTAAATGTTCTAAATCGAATTACAGGAAATATAAATTTAACAAAAAAAATTAAGTAATGATTAAAAATAAATAAATAGCATTAATTTATTCTTGTACTTTTGTAAAAGTTTGTACGTCTTTTTTTATAATTAGCATCAAAAATTATATTTTTTTCCTTTTCAGCGAAAAATGTGAATAAACCCTTTCAAACTCCTATAAATTGACCTGCAGATCCTTTTGGCGGTAAAATTGGCGGTCAATTTTTAAAACTAAAATATTTAACTACCAACAAACTAATAACGATATTTAATTATTTGATAAGCAACGGTGTGTTTTTCCCACATCAGATAAAGATCATAAGCAATTGAATAAAAGTAACAACTCAACAAAATGTATCAAAAATTCCGAGCGAAAACTTCAATATTCTATATATAGTTCCGCGTCTGTTTGAAACTATATCACTTACACTGTATTTCTGTAAACTGTCAACCAACTACTAACGATATTTGATACATAACCTTACTTTTTAGATCATCAGATAAAAATTATAAACAATTAAATAAAATTAGTAACTCAACAACAAATCGTTCCAAATTAAAACTGGATATTTTCGATAATTTAAATAAAATTTCCCTCCTAATCACTATATCACTAACACTGTATTTCTGTAAACTGTCAACCTACTACTAACGATATTTGATTCATAACTTTACTTTTTAGATCATCAGATAAAAGTCATAAACAATTAAATGAAATTAGTAACTCAACAAAAAATCGTTCCAAATAAAAACTGAATATTTTCGATAATTTAAATAAAATTTCCCTTCTACTTGCAACTATATCTGCTAACAAACTATATCCCTGTAGCTTTAACTATCGATATACTACATATACTATATACTACGATATACTATATTTCATACATAACTATGTTTTTTCGTACATCAAATAAAATAACAAACAACTAAATAAAACTAACAACTAAACAAAAATTATAAGTTCGAAAGAAAAACTCGTTTTTTTCGATATCTTAAATGAAAATTCACGTCTGCTTACATCTATATATCTAACAAACTGTATTCCTGCGGAACAAACTACTGACATACTAATAACAGTAGTTGAAGCTTCCTATAAAAAACTAAAAAATGGTTTTCATTTTACTTTAAATTGTCAAACAGAAGTTCCAATTTTTATTAAAGCTAACAAAGTATTTAACGTTTAGCTTTCCCTTTAACATAAAAATCACTCGTTAGTCATTTTTAAAACTAAAAATCAATAAATCTATTGTTAACGCAACCTGATAGTTTAAATATCTTGTTAATCTAAAAATAAACGAAAAATTTCTTGACTTTGTTATCACTATTTTAATTTTAATAGGGAATTTCGACCACTGTAATAACGATGTTTTATGCTTAACCATAATTTTTCTTTAATCAAATAATTAACTACAGCTAATTGTTCCTTAAAAAGCATAAATTCCTAAGGAAAACTCAATATTTCAAAGATAAATTGCCAACAACTTGCAACTTTATCTCTTAACAAACTTAACTCTGTAAACTACCGAGATACTGCTAACGATATTTGATACGTAATCTTACTTTTTCGTTTATCCAGTAAAAACCATAAGCAATTAAATCAATCTAATCGTTCACAAAAAGGTACAAATTCTTTACGAAAACTCAAAATTTCAAAGATAAATTACCAACAACTTACAGCTATATCTCTAACAAACTATAGTCATGTCAAGTAAACTACTGACATACTACTAACGATATGTACCATATTTTTTTGTTTATTAAATAAAAATCCTAAGCAATTAATTATAACTAATAGTTCAAAAAATATATGTATTCCAAACGAAAACTCAAAATTTCAAATTCAAATTGGATACATTTTGCAACTATGTCTCAAAAGAACTATATCCCTTTAGAGTAGCTACCAACATACTACAAGCGATATTTGATACGTTATCATATTTTTCCGAAAATAAAAAAGTAAGTAAAATAAAAAATTAAATCAGACAAGTAGCTCAAAAAAAAAACTTCAATTCCAAACGAAAATTCAAAACTTCAAACGAAAACTCAAAATTTCAAAGACAAATTGCGTACATTTTGCAACTATGTCTTTAACAAACTGTATCCCTTTGGAGTAACTAACGACTTAATACAAGCGATATTTGATACCTAACCATATTTGTTAGTAAATCAAAAAAAAAACAATTAAATAAAACTAGTAACTCAACAGAAAAAAAAACTAAAATTCCAAACGAAAATTCAAAACTTCGAACGAAAACTCAAAACTTCAGGGACAAATTGCCTACATTTTGCAAGTATGTCTCTAACAAATTGTATCGCTTTGGAGTAACTAACGACATAATACAAGCGATATTTGATACGTAACCATATTTGTTAATTAATCAAAAAAAATTAAACAATTAAATAAAACTAATAACTCAACAGAAAAAAAAACGAAAATTCAAAACTTCAAACGAAAACTCAAAATTTCAAGGACAAATTTCCTAAATTTTGCAACTATGTGTCTAACAAACTGTATCCCTTTGGAGTAACTAACGACATAATACAAACGATATTTGATACGTAACCATATTTGTTAGTAAATCAGAAAAAAATTAAACAATCAAATAGAACTACTAACTCAACAGAAAAAACTAAAATTCCAAACGAAAATTCAAAACTTCAAATGAAAACTCAAAATTTTAAGGACAAATTTCTACATTTTGCAACTAAGTCTCTAACAAACTGTATCCCTTTAGAGTAACTACCGACATACTAGAAGCAATATTTGATACGTAACCATATTTGTTAGTAAATAAAAAATTAAACAATTAAATAAACTAGTAACTCAACAAAAGAAAACCTAAATTCCAATCAAAAATTCAAATATTAATTCCCAACGTCTTACAACTATATCTCCTCATATTAAATAATCTATATATGTTAACATTATGCTACACAACCACATTTCTTGGCACATCATAAAAAATCGTAAATAATAAAGCAAAACTACGGAACTAAAAACGTTATAAAATACAATCGAAAGCTCAAAATTTCCAATAACAGCTCTTAACAACATCTCTATACCTCCAACTAACAGATGCAATATTTTTGTGTATGTGTAACAATTCAAAAAACAAAAAAACTTCATCACATAATTATACCTGAAATAATCAGTCTCAAATATCATATAATAAAACAAAACTACGGAACTAAAAACGTTTTAAAATACAATCGAAAACTCAAAATTTCCAATAACAGCTCTTAACAACATCTCTATACCTCTAACTAACAGATGCAATTTTTTTTGTGTGTGCATAACAATTCAAAAAACAAAAAAACTTCATCAGATACATGAAATAGTAAGTCTCAAATATCATATAATAAAACAAAACTACGGAACTAAAAACGTTTTAAAATACAATCGAAAACTCAAAATTTCCAATAACAGCTCTTAACAACATCTCTATACCTCTAACTAACAGATGCAAATTTTTTTGTGTGTGTGCGTAACAATTCAAAAAGCAAAAAAGCTTCTTCAGATAATTATGCATAAAATAATCAGTATCAAATATCATATAATAAAACAAAACTACGGAACTAAAAATGTTTTAAAATACAATCGAAAACTCAAAATTTCCAATAGCAGCTCTTAACAACATCTCTATATCTCCAACAAACAGATGCAATTTTTTTTGTGTGTGTGTGCGTAACAATTCAAAAAACAAAAAAGCTTCATCAGATAATTATACATAAAATAATCAGTCTCAAATATCAACAAGTAGCCAGAGAGATACCGGTTTTAAGTAGACCATAGTCCATACTTCCTAATTAGAATCATAATAGGTTTAACGCTGAAGCATGGCTATCAGACGAGCATCTCATTTCAGATGATACAACTAATTCTTAACAGAGTGAAATATTACTCACATAGTAGAGGGAGATACCGTCTATTACCCACCCACGATAATTTTCGGTTGGTTCAATTTCTTGATGATAATAAAGAAAGATGTTCTTATTCTTTTCCTCTTGTCTAATTGGGGTTATTGGCGTATTCTGAGGTTAGGCAAAATATAGGTTGGCTAAGTAATGGTAACTTTTAAATTTTATCATTACGTTATTGTTTCTAAATATATACTAATTACCATGGCTCATTGGCGACAATAAGGAATCCGTTTTGAGCTATAATTACTCTACATATATGAATATTGTTCGCACATTTGGGTGTTGATGTAAATACTTATAGTCTTTGTTTTTAATTCGACTAATAATGAAGCTTTATTTTCAGCAATAAATCATTTGTTATTACTATTAGGGACATATGTATTGCTATAGACTATGCAACTAAAAAAATTAAAAATATTTTTTTTAATTCATTTTATCGCGCAAAACCTGCCATCTGTAGAAAATGAATTAGTCTTTATTATTGTACCCAGTGCTTTGAATAAAATTTTAAAAGATTAAAATCTTTTTTATATTTCAAAACCAAGTGTTTGAAGTTTCCAGCCAATATTATGTTTAACATTTGCATACTCTAAATTGTTTTTTACTGTATTTTGAAGTTTGCGTGCAAAAAAAAATTACATTTTGAGTTAAATTTTTGCTACGTATTGTTTATTAAATAGTTTTGACGTTTGCGCACAGAAAAATTGCGATCGTTTATTTTTATGTAAGATAATTAAGGCTTATCAAATATTGTTTTAATTTGGTCAATGTATTATATTATTAACCTCAAATTATGTACCCCAGTTATATAATCGGCATGACATTTTACGTATTGAGCCCAATACAACATATATGATCGCTAAAATCATTTTATTTTTTTATCACACTTATTGTAATCCTATTAAAAATTTATTATAATAAACATTATAATTAAATATTACAATTAATAATTTTAATTAATTATTTTCGCTAATTATAATAATTAATCATCATACTTAATCATTATCATTATACCTAGTGAAAAGTATACTAGAAATACTTCCAAACCGCTAAGGGTTAAAATTAAAATTTAAAAATCCCTTTTTTTTCGAGATCAAGGTTTTGAAATTTTTCGCAATTGTTTAACATTAAGTTTCAATCAGCGTACATCAAATCATTAATTATTACATTTTGTACTCTGTAGCATTTGTTAATGTGTTTTTAAGTTTGTGTAAAATAAATTAAGACTACTTGTGTGCAAGATTAATAAAACCTATAAATTTTTTTTTTAAATTTGACAACAAATTATTAGTAAGCATATTATTTTCAAACAAAACAAAATTTGTATACGAAAAATCGTAGCCTTTTTTTGTACAAATTTTTTTCACTTTTAATAAAAAAAATAGGTAAATGAAGTCAAGTCTTAAATTAATATAACAAATGGTGTCAAAATAGTTTGCATTCCATTATATTGTTCTCGAAACAAATTACCAAAACTCATTGACATTTCAGACATCTAATTACTCTAAACCTATTACTGCTTAACTGCAAATATTGCAAAGGTGTAATAAACCTTTACGGAAAAGTGCTTGTGTGGGAATGGCAAGTATGGCACTCTTATTTTTGTTTTCACTTTAATTCTAACATGTCTAATCATCGGTAGTTTAAAGTGTAACTATATGATATTTGTTTTGATCTAATAGGAGTGAATTAAATAAATCAAACTATTACTACCCCCATCAATAGACAAACTGCTAAATAAATAACTCGGCTACCAGTTTTATCTATTTTACCCTGTTTTTATTTTATTCTATTTTATAACCAGCCTTGAACAGGTAACCAAATTCTGAGTTTGCGACTATCGATGTTTGACCCCGAAGCCTTGTAATTTTATACCAATTTAGAAGACAAGGGAACTCCTGGATCAAGCATCGGTACAAACCAGCCTTCTTAGAAGACTATTTGATGGAACTAACTAACATTTGCCTTACATAGAGAGGAATACCACAAAACCTTCCCACGGTTAGCCCGATGGCATGAAGATTCTAACCCATGATCCGTCTATTACTGAGGATATTTCACGTCACCATTGTGGCCGGTGCTATTCGGGAACGGAATTCGAGTTCAAACTGGGAGCAGAGTTTGTGTCCATCCATCACCGTTAGAATTCGCACCTGGTCTGGTCGGATTCTGTCTGGTCGTCTCAACTCTGTGAATGCATAGATGACTGACCCGTCTAGAAGAGGTTTAATGCCAAACTAGAAATGTGATCTAGAAAGAAAAAACACTAATGTGAGAAAGTTGTAGTCCATGTTTCTATTTAAGTGAATACCTTTTTCTGTTAACACCATCATATTTTCAAAAGAGCACGGAGTTTTGATGCCAGATATAAATATTATTATATTGTTAATATATTATGGTAAATAGAATTTTTTTGTTTCTACAAAAATCAATATCAATAGTGAAAAACACGTGCTCTTACTTTCTTTCTTTTTGAAAAAAATACGATCCATTTTAAAAGAACATAAGACAAAAATAGGTTCAGTTCAAAATAATGAAATACGATCCACTTTAAAAGAACGCAAGACAAAAATAAGCTTGGTTCAAAAGTATAAAATACGATCCATTTTAAAAAAACATAAGACAAAAATAGGTTTAGTTCAAAAGAATGAAATATGATCCACTTTAAAAGAACGCAAGACAAAAATAAGTTTGGTTCAAAAGTATGAAATACGATCCATTTTAAAAAAACATGAGACAAAAATAGGTTTAGTTCAAAAGAATGAAATATGATCCACTTTAAAAGAACGCAAGACGAAAATAAGTTTGGTTCAAAAGTAAAAAATAACATCCATTTTAAAAGAACATAAGACAAAAATAGGTTTAGTTCAAAAGAATGAAATACGATCCACTTTAAAAGAACGCAAGACAAAAATAAGTTTGGTTCAAAAGTATAAAATACGATCCATTTTAAAAGAACATAAGACAAAAATAGGTTTAGTTCAAAAGAATTAAATACGATCCACTTTAAAATAACGTAAGATAAAAATAAGTTTGGTTCAGAAGTATAAAATACGATCCATTTTAAAAGAACGTAAGACATAAATAGGTTTAGTTCAAAAGAATGAAATACGATTCACTTTAAAAGAACGCAAGACGAAAATAAGTTTGGTTCAAAAGGAGAAAATACCATCCATTTTAAAAGAACATAAGACAAAAATAGGTTTAGTTCAAAAGAATGAAATACGATCCACTTTAAAAGAACACAAGACAAAAATAAGTTTGGTTCAAAAGTAAAAAGTACCATCCATCTTAAAAGAACATAAGACAAAACTAGGTTTAGTTTAAAAGAATGAAATACGATCCACTTTAAAAGAACGTAAGATAAAAATAAGTTTGGTTCAAAAGTATAAAATACGATCCATTTTAAAAGGAAGTTGGACAAAAAAAGGTTCAGTTAATTTTTATCACGAGAAGTTATATTTGAATTTTTCAATTCCAGCTATATATTTCTTTATTATTGAAATGTTTGTGTTTTTTCTTTTCCCCATTGAGAAATATTATGTATAATATCATATCACGAAGATAAAATCATTGATGCTTGCATAGAAGCCATTACATGACAGCTAATCATCAACTTCTTGCGCAATAAACAGTAAATGCATCAAAAGAATTAAAAAGTGTTTGCATAAGAGAACTTTCAAGGCTATTCAGCGGTAAAGCATAATTATGGATTATGGCTAACACCTGGAGAGAAAAAAAGAAAATACATTGAGAAAAAGACAAAAAAGTGATGCTCCTTTCATGTGATTTTCTTATTTTGCCCCAAAGACCGGAAACGAAAACAAAATAAAAATATCGTCCTGACAAAGCGAAATCGTCTCTGCGCAGTTTCTTTACATTAAGTAACTTAAACTTGCATATTTTTATTAAAACGGATCATTTCTGAGAATTTCTGTTTTGTTTTGAAAACAATTCATTTGTCATCATTACTGATAATCCGTTTATTCAAATAAGTACAGTTTTATTGCTTTTAATCTTTATATATATATATTGAAACATCAACTTTATCAGGGTTCATACAGTTCTTAAAAATCTAAAAGAAAATTAAATATTGTAATAATCAAACTAAAAACTCTTTTTTTTTCAGATTTCACTTTAAAATACGTCACAAATACGTGCAAGCATAAAACCGTATCAATCAGGGTAAAATGATAAAACTGGTAATCAAAGTAATTCTTTAGCAGTTTATTTGTGGGCGGAGTTACAATTGTTTGATTTATTTAATTCACCATTACCTTGTTCAAAATAAAACTATTTAGTTATACTTTGAATTAACATTGATTATGTATATGATTAAACTGATAATAATTAAAGTAAAAGCAAAGTAAGGATGTCAAATTAGCAACGACTTCATTTAAGTTACCGTTTTTAATTTAATAACAACTTGAATCTGATTTTGTACGAATGCTTTTCAGAATCACCCGTCCCCAAGGGGTTAATGATAAAAATGTATGAATGTAGAAAGACTCTGGAAAATAGAATTGTCATTAAAATTCCCAATGTCTCCAGTCAAAATTTTAATCCATCAGAATTTGTGATGGAAAGATTAATGTAGGAGGAGAGTTCTTTAACAATTCACATATTTCAAAGCTGTAAAGTATATGTTAAATGTATTTCTTCGTCCGAAATATCGAAATGTTTCTAAATGAAGCTCTTTGACACGTTGAATACCACGCTAATTTTATATGGCTTGCCCGTCTGGCCAAACGGTAACTAACTACAAACTAAATTTGCAAATAGTAGACAGTTTTGCTAGTTCTTTAAAAGATTTAGCATGACATATCTGTAGAAAGTGGTGAATTATACAAGCCTACGAATTGCTTAGAAATAATGGTGGATAAAAATCCACTAAATTGAATTTATTAAACCAAGAATCACAATTAACAAACTACCACTTGAAAATATTTATTCGCTGTCCGGAGCAAGTTGGCATCTCTGTGTACATAAATAAAACTATTTCTGTGTGTTCTATATTGCATTAATTTCTTCAAACCATTTTAGTAACGATAATAATATTAAAAAAATTTAAAATTTCCTCGAATTATGTGTTTCTAATAATCTTTGCTTCGCCGGCCACCGGTGACCTCCGTGGTGCTACGAACAAACTCAGTGTCGGTCACCGGTGACCCCCATGGCTGTCATTCAACGTGATAAACAGATGCATGTAAAATCATATAAACCAATGCTTAAGATAAGTCCTAATAATTCTTTTCGAAGAAAAAATCTGTTTATTTCAAAAAATTCTGCTTTACTTCACTACCACTGAAAAAAATACTTCAAAACTACGGTGAATCCGTAGTAATTGTTGGAGTCTCAGTAGCTCAATTGCTTAAGTTCTAATAATTTTTTTAAAAATTCTGTTTGTTAAAAAAAAAATGCGCTTCAGTTTACTATTACTGAAAAAAAAATTCGAAACATCCTCGGCGAAAAAATTTTTAAAACAAAATGTGCTTTAGTTCACTATTACTGAAAAAAAAAATTCGAAACATCCTCGGTGAAAAAAAAATTCGAAACTAGTCGGCGTCTCTACAATTTTATGCAGCAGTTAACCCATTCGAGTCATTTGGCGAGTGAGACTCATTATTCCTTAATTTCAAATAAACAAAAAATGGTGGCAAAAATATTTTGCTCTCGGTCTATTTCAGAAAGAGATAATGCATATTTAACTACCACATTTTATAATCGATAAAGCACTTAGTGAAGATATTAGGTTAGATTTGGTAACTATAAACAACTAAAAAAATTTATCATTCTTAATCATATACTTACGACCACTTTTTGATTTTATTGCTTCCATTTAGTTAGGAATTTAAATAAATTTAACTGCTTTGAGTAACAGTGTTAAAATTCTTAGCAAAAACATACAGCTCTAATTTCTTTCAGCTTCCTACGCATAAGTGTTGAAAAATGGTGCAGTAATTGCTCGATATATAATGCAGATGAAACTAGGAGTGACACTAAATAAATTAAAAAAACTTTTTAAAATTTATGTTCTGAGGAAGGTGAATGATTTATACTTATACATTATTACCTATCTCGTAAGCGTTTGAAAAATACAGTGTCAAGGTAATTGAATCAATGAATAAAAGATCGTTCTTGTTGAAATTCTTTTGTGCTTCTCATCGAGGCTGTTATTTAAGTTGCGCTGTTTTAAGTTAAACGAATGAGTAAGACAGAAAGAGTAATGTTTCTATGTGCTCATATTTTTTTTACCATTCAGTTAGAACTTATGGCATTTATTACCTGTCAATCGAAGCGATCTCGTTGTTTTCTCCTTTTTTTTTAAATAAGTTCAATAATTTTGTTCAAATATAATAGATATCACTTTTTTTGCAAATTTTGTGTGCATAAGATTTAATACTTTTTCTGTAATTCTAAGTTTTTTAGAAAATTTAAAAAAAATTCGGTTCTTTTACATTTAATTTTTTTTTTTTTTTTTTNGCTACAACTACAGGTTTCTGGTTTTTTTTTTTTTTTTTTTTTTTAACCTTTTGGGGAATTCAGCCTTTTACTTTATTTTACACTACAAAATAAAAGTATGTATTTCGAAAAAACAAACTTAAAAAAAATAATATTATCAATGAACATAAATAAAATAGATAGATAGATAGATAGATCTTCTTTATTTTAAGCTTGGAATTTGTTTTAAAATGGGACTTTCACTTGATATTTCAAAATCAATAAAACTACGAGTTAATTTTAAGCTTGGAATTTGTTTTAAAATGGGACTTTCACTTGACATTTCAAAATCAATAAAACTACGAGTTAATTTTAAGCTTGGAATTTGTTTTAAAATGGGACTTTCACTTGATATTTTAAAATCAATAAAACTACGAGCACATTAACAAGGGAAAAAGTAACAAGATATCGTTAATTATTTGAATTGCTCATTAGCAGACTCTTACAACAGTATCGGAAGAATAGAAAGTATAGAAATAGTCGTTACAATGGTGGTCAAAAACTAAAACTTTGACCAGAGATAACAGATGGTGCAAATCAAAATTGCTATGGGACTTGGAGGACTGGAAAAAGATATTATTTAGTGACGAAAGTATGTTTTGTTTTTCACAGGGCAATCAAGGTGTTCGAGTTGGGAGGATTTAACAAGAAACATTTGATAAAGAGTGCCGAAAACGTTCTGTAAAATGTACAGCTAGCATGATGGTATGGACAAATGCGTAATTAGACCTGATGGAAACATACGCATCTTCAAAGAAACAGTTAATTCAGATACTTTTAAGACATTTTGGAGCACTAAATGATTCCATCATTAGAAGACTTGTTAGAGGATGATTTTATTTTCCAACAAGATAAAGCTTCTCCTGAAACATAAAAATCAACTAATTTCTGTGCACGGCCAGCTAGTTCACCAGATCTTAACCAAATTGAAAATTTATAGGGAATAGTATTGTAAAAGCTACAAGAACTCCTACATACAAAGCTGAGCTCGCACTGAGTATTAAGTCTTCTTGGGCTACTTAAACAAAAGAGATTATCAAAAACTTAATTATTCCATGCAAGATCACTTATATGCAGCTATCAAAGCTAAAGGCGATTACAAATTACTAAGCAACTTTTTTTCTCTGATTGTAATTGAACTTCATTGTTTATAATTGAGTATTCAGTTATTTTTTATCACATAAAATTTTATTCTAATGTTTTCATTTTTTAAAAAAATAAATTGTGTAATTAACTTCTGTTTTATTTTAGTTTTTTTTAATAATTAAAAATACTGTGTAATATGTAGATTTGAGTAGGTAAGTTTGTAATTTAATTCAAGTAAGTAAAAAGCAAGTAATAAAGTAAAAGTCGTTATGAGGAATTTTGCAATTATTTCAAAATTTTAATATCAGAGCTATTGGATTTAAATAACTCTTGTTATTGGGTTAAAACAATTTTAATGGTGTTTCCTGCAAAAAAATCTTTTCAATTTTGCTTAAAAAGTTTTGACACAATTATAAACCTTGCGTATTTATGTAACACTTTTAATGTTTTTTTAATAAAACTAGAATACGTTAATTTAGTACAATGCTTTTATTCTTTAGTCGCCTTTATCCTTGCAAGTTTACCATATCTCTGTATTAATATTCCATGAAATAAACATAAAATATTAACAAAGACATTCAAAACAAACATTTAAAAGAGATTTCATGGAATAACTGCCTTCTTTTTAGGAATACGGCTTTTCTAAGCTACAGTAAGTAATAAAAATTGTAACTTATTATGCTGATAGCAGTCTAAAAGTCCTCTTTTCTGTAAATCTGCAGATAACCATAAAAGTTAAGCTTTACGAATCCTCAAAAAGTGAACTTTTTGCTTCATAAAATATCTTATTGTTTGCAGCAGTGTATTATTACTTCTTTCACGAAGAATTTAACGTTCTATAACTTAAGAAAAAAAAGATATCCAAAAGATGTCCTTTGGCGAGAAATAATTGGATATGAAGGAAAATAAGTCATTCGTAGTCGCATCAGTTAACTTTCATGGTTACTGCCCAGTGACCAGCAAAGGTATCATACAGGAAGTTCGTTAGATATTTATACTTTCATTCGAATCACGAAATAATCCAATTTAAAGGGTACAATAGATTTACTGTCTTGGCCTTTACACGGGTATTAAATTAAATCATTTCCTTTTCAAAACCTATGAAGTTCATCAACTTAAACTTCACGCTGTAGCGAATGTTTCAGATATTTTTATTGAAATAGCATGAAATAGAAACGATTTAGGTCGTCATTATTTTATTATATTATAAATCAGTAGATTAATATATCCTAGCATCAATTATAAACACTTTTAACACGTTGACTGCCGCACGCGTTTACAGTGAAGTCACCTTTAAACCACGAATACCGCCTCCTATAACTGAAAGCCTTCAACACGGTTTTTTACGGGTAGTCCGATCAGACCACTATGAAGGTAAACCAATTTATGAAAGAGCCCTTTAATAGAAAATCTAGTAAAAATAAAAAAGTGGTAGCAAATATATGTCGAAGAATGTGTTTAATTTGTGAATATGATTGGTTTGTCTGATTTATTTGTCTACCACTATAGATTCAATTCTCAAATATATATGATAAATTTCTCTCAGCTACTTTTTAAAGAGAATTTGGGTTCATGGGCACAACCGGTTTACTTTTTAAATAGTCTTCGCGGACTACTTATAAAAAAACCGCGTGGAAGCTTTCTGGTGTAGGAAGTGATGGCTAAGTAGTCTCATCGATATTTTAATAATGCGAATCACTGGTGGTCCTAGAATAAAATCTCGCTCCGTTTGTTTCCATGGTATCATGTCTGTTAATTTGTGTCCGTTGCTTCGCAACTGTTTATCATCTCGCCACTTTACGCCATCAGTTGAATCTCTGCCGAGTAAAGTGAAGTATAGCTTAATAGTATAGTTTTTGTATTACATTTATAACAATTTAATCGTTCTGTACTTCCTGCGAAATATCTTTTCAAATACATGCAAATATCCTTCTCAAGTAGTCAAATAAACGTCACCCCAATACTGGTGACGCAGTCCAGCCAGAAACTTTGCTTTCGCCCGAATATGGGTGACGCGGCAGGCAGCGTGTTAAAAGGCTGTAATGGGTCTAAAAGACTTAAAAAATGGTAGCAAAAATTAAACAAAGTTTGATATTTTAATGCATTTGTGGGACTAACTACTTCTTATTTGTGGAAGAAAATATATCTATATGAGTAATCCACCATTTCTATTTTTCTAAATAATTAAGCAGGGTTTCAAGATTTAATTATCTTGGGCATAAATTCAATTTCAACATCGCCGAAATTATTTCCACCTCAGTCACATCAGCTCATCTTGACGACCTGAAATTTTGTTTTAATCATATGAATGTTATGAATGTCCCTTGTTATTGACATTAGCTCCTTACCATATGATGATGATAACTTGCTCCGCTTTGTAAAAAAAAGTATTTTCAAGTGGTAGCGAATTTTAAGTTATTTTAAGTTCAGTATTTTTCATTTTAATGTAACTTTTCTACCACTGTACATCAAAATTTCGAAGTTTCATATGAATTGCAACTATGTCGAAGTTATCTCGTGGCTACATTATCATACCTGCCAACTTTCACTCTTTCCGAGAATGGATTTTCAGAGTGGTTGTAAAACAATAAACGAAAATCAATCTGAATCAAAAATATATTTAGATTTTGATCCTGTTGAAATTCGCCTGAGCAAGGATTATTATGCTTTTATATATTTATTGTAATTATTTATATGTAGTGGTGGTCAAACTCATTTATAATTATCATTTTAATTCAAAAAGTTAATTGGAATAACATGAGTATTGCTAGCACTTTAAATATGGAAATAAAATCTTCCGGAAAATCCGGAAGAGTTGGCAGGTATGCATTATTAAGTAGGCGTAAATATCCTCCTTCTACAAATTTTCCTATTTTAATTGCTACCATTTTATAAATAATTTTGCAGAAAGTGGAGCAGTTGGCATGACTGCTTCTATTTATTTCATTCAAATTGCAGGGCTGCCTTCTTTCTTAGCTTTTTGGGAAAATTTCTTCTAGTGGTAGTTACGTAAAATATTTTCCGTACCACTGTATACAAATTATTCAAAAGTTCGAATGAAACGCAGCTTTGTTCCAACTCTCTCGTCGCGATGCTCTTAAAATGTTAGTAAAATTATCAAAGCTTCTGAAGGCTTTTTATTTTAATTATCAACCACTTTATAAAATATTTTGCAAGAAGCGGAATTTGTTAGCAGCTCAGTAAGTCCTGTCTAAATGCAGAGATGCCAACTTGCTCCACTTATAAATATTTTCCAGTGAGCAAATTTTAATTTAGTATTTTTCAGTTTAATTACTTTTTCCATTAGTACATATCAAAAATTCAAAGTTTCATATGAAACGCAGCTTTATTGCAGTTCAGTCGGGGTGACACTTATAAAAAGTAGGCGTAATTATCTTTATCTTACAAGTTTTACTATTTAATTTGGTACCAATTTATTAAAACGTTTGTAAAAAGTGGAACAGTTAGCATCCCTGTATATGTCAATTGAATGGTTCTTTCAATGTCACTTCAGTTATCAGTTCACTAAAACTAGGAAAATAATTTTACTAAGAACATTAAAGTTGGCAGGTATGTTTATTATTGTTCTCTAATATGTATTTAAAATCAATAAGACCTACTCAAAACTGCTATTGTCAACTGATTTTGACTGGAATTCAGTGCATATTAATTTCACAGCAAAACTGTATATCAACAGCATATTTTAACTATAAAGCATTTTTCTGTACTTCGCATATAAAAATTTAAAATTGCCAACATAGCACTATATAGCCACTGTATATCAGTAACATATTCTAATTCCTAAATATTTTTCTGTACTTTGTATCTAAAAATTTAAAATAACCAGCATTGCCCACTATGGCCACTGTATATTAATAACATATTCTAACTCTAAAATATTTTTCTGTATTTCGCATCTAAAAATTTTAAATAACCAAGATAGCACTCTATGGCCACTGTATATCAATAACCTATTCTAACTCTAAAATATTTTTCTGTACTTCGCATCTGAAAATTTAAAATAACCAACATAGCACTCTATGGCACTGTATATCAATAACATATTCTAACGCTAAAATATTTTTCTGCACATCACATCTAAAAATTTAAAATAACCAACGTAGCACTCTATGGCCACTGTATATCAATAATATTCTAACTCTAAAATATTCTCCTTTACTTCGCATCTAAAAATTTAAAATAACTAACATAACACTCTATGGCCACTGTATATCAATAACATATTCTGACTCAAAAATATTTTTTTGTACTTCGCATCTAAAAATTTAACATAACCAACAAGCACTCTATGGCCACTGTATATCAATAACATATTCTAACTCTAAAATATTTTTCTATACTTCACATCTAAAAATTTAAAATATCCGAGATAGCACTCTATGGCCACACCTTATCCGCCACTTCTCAGTGCACTCCTCCCACCTTCTAAATTGCACGACTTGCCCTACATGTCATTTATGGCACATTATGAAAAGAAAATAGCCACTTTTTAGTAAACCAAGTCACAAAACATTGAGGGAGTATCCTAGAAAAAGGAAAATTGAACTGTTAAAAATAACGATGCAGATGTGTAATGACTTGAAATGAGATGAAAAAGCAGTTGAGAAAGAAGATGATGACAGGAACATTTTGTTTTCCACTTCTTTTTTTACATTCATGGTTTTAATTGAAAAATCGGCCAATCGACTTTGATTTAGAATAACCTAGAAACTATCAGAAATTAATCATCATGTTTTTTCAAAATAATTTTCAAGTTCATGGGGATCATAGAGTTTAATAAGTTCAAGGTTTTATTTGCAAGTTAAAGACAATCTTACACAGACAAAATTGCATTGACAGAGCCAAATTATTGTTTTAATCTATTTTAAAGTGTTAATTACAATTTTAAGTAAATTTCTGTAAGATTAATTTCATTTCTAAATATAATATGATAGTAGATATACATATCTAGCACTATTTTGTTGGTTCCTGATTAAAATGTAGTGGAAAATCTTAAAGATTATTTAGAAATGGAGCCTGATGGAAATGTAGTTGTGAATCCAAATTCTACTGGATATTCAGATTCAATAGCAGTTAGCTCCTTAAATATTAGTGAAAATTCAATTAGTGATTTTAATTGGAGCGTAATTGGATATAATCTATATTGAAGTGTTAATTACAATTTTAAGTAAATTTCCGTAAGATTAATTTCATTTCTAAATATAATATGACAGTAGATATACATATCTAGCACTATTTTGTCGGTTCCTGATTAAAATGCAGTGGAAAATCTTAAAGATTATTTAGAAATGAAGCCTGATGGAAATGTAGTTGTGAATCCAAATTCTAGTGGATATTCAGATTCATTAGCAGTTAGCTCATTAAATATTAGTGAAAATGTAATTAGTAATTTTAATTGGAACGTAATTAGATATATCAATGGAAATGTAATTACACTAGCTGAGGTACTCTAAACACCTCTGATTCCTGATTAAAACGTAGTGAAAATTCTTAAAGACGAATTAGAAATAGAGCTTGATAGAAATATAGCAGTGAATCCAAATTTCAATGAGTATATAAACCTGCTTTAGATTCATCTATACACGTTTCGGAGAATTACTAAAAATTGCCTGATCTTGATGGAAAAATCATGGATATAATATTTAAAAAATGATCAACTTCCAAAATTGAATTTATTATTTGCTTAAAAATTTCTAATTCTCGCTTCTTTGCCGATCTATTTTATTGAATTTTATTTTATAATCAGAATTGAATAGTTGCTAGCGTGTTAATGTTCGATTCCGTAGCCTTGAAACCTTGAAAACCTCCTGAAAACTCCTGAATCTAACTAATGTATTACTAAAGGGTGGTATTTTACAGGCTGAAGAGTTTTGTCAATTTGTTTTAAGATCTATGAAATAACCGATGCCAGTGACTTCTCAAGCAGTGGATTTTTCAGATGCAATTATTTCACCGCATTTCTATACGATAGATGTACTGTATTTTATCCAACTTATGGGATCCAATATCCAACTCATGGGATATCAGCCAACTTACTCACTATTAGGTTACAGTAAAAAGCAAGTTCGTTGTAAAAATGAGCATTCACTTTCCTATTATGTACAGTTCTCTTGCAAATTTAGAACTGGATGAATCACCCTTGAGATTTAAATTAAGGTTATCCAACTTATGGGACACAAATGGGACTTAAGTTTGGAACTTGAATGAAATAAACCGTAAACGCGTCAAAATACTATTTACTTTATATACTCTAAAATATTCTTCCGCATTTCTATACGACAGATATACTTTAATTTATCCATTTTATGGTATCCATTATCCAACTTATGGGATACTATATAACTTAAGGGGCATAGATATGGTATTTTATAAGCTAAATAGTTATGTCATTATGTTTTAAGATGTTTGTGATTGTGTTTGCCCTGTGTTTATACAATCACCGATATTAGTAAGTTCTCAAGCAGCTGACTTTTCCGATACAATTACTGACAGTAACGCGCAAACCGTAAACGCGGTTAAATACTATTAACTTTAATATACTCCAAAATATTCTTCCGCATTTCTATACGAAAGATGTACTATATTTTATTTAACTTATGGGGCATAAATGCGACATTCTATAAGCTATAGAGTTGCTGTTTTTTCTTTGTTTTACGATATTTGTGATTGTGTGTGTCGTGCTTATAAAATGATCAATGTCAGTAATTTTTCAAACAGCTAACTTTTCAGATAAAATTACTCACTATAAAGGTTACAGTAGAAAAGCAAGTTCTTTGTAAAAATGCACATTCACTTTCCTAATATGTATATTTCTCTTAAAAATTTAAATCTGGGCAAATCACCTGTGAGACTTACATTAAGGTTATCCAACTTATGGGACATAAATGGGACTTAAATTTGAAGCTTGAATGAAATAAACCGTAAACGCGTTAAAATACTATTTACTTTAATATACACCAAAATATTCTTCCGCATTTCAATACGATAGATATACTGTATTTTCTAATATAATTTAACGGTCAAAAGCCTTTGGTCTCTATCATCTCTACGGATTTTCTACATCTTAAGTGGTCATTTACGCTTTGGGTAATGACCTTTGAAATGACAAAAGAGTAATGGACACGAAGGGCGCGGTTGAAAATGTGTTTTTCATAAGATAAGATTATCCTTCTTATACCGCATTGTGCGAGACAATTTAGGTCAGGAATATTGTTAAATCCAACTTTCTTTTTATCGCAATAAAAGCAAAAAGAAAGCATCTTTTATTTATGTTTTTTGAAAGTAAATAAGACTGATTTTTTGGAAAATCATTGTTTCCGATTTTGAAAACTACTTTCATTGTTTGATTCTTTTAACTATTCCAGCTTCGTCTCTTTTTTATTTGAGTTGACAAAAGTACGCTCTAGTTTTACATGATCTAATTAAAAAACAATCATGAAATAAATGTCACTTCTTCATTGTTCTCACAATTTAATATAATTTGGCATAAAAAATTGCTGAATTGGAAATGCTGATTAAATAAGCCATGCTATTCTACATTTTCTAAAGATTGTTATCAAACTTTTATTTTAAAAAATACGGTGCTTGGGAAAGTTTGAAAATAAGTTGAATTATGCGCTCTAAATTTTAACAAAAAATTTTATGAAAGCAAACTTTTCATTGCTGATATATTTCTCTATGTTTTCAAGGAAAAATTATTTTTTATGTGTCAAAATGTAGAGATTAATGTCGAAAAATATAATTTTTTTCAAGTTCATTTTTATAAACGTTAATCTTTAAATTTAACATTAAAGCTTAAGTTTTGCATCTTATGATAAATATCATTAAGCTTGAACCTTTTATATCTTTAAGCTTAATAAATATCATTATTAAACCTTACATTAAATACACTCCATTTTATCATGATCTTATTAAAAAGATAAAACAATATCTGATCTTATTAAAAAAATAAAACAAAATAAACAAGAAATAAATGTCATTTCCTTATTAGTTTCGCTTTTTATTATAATATGGCTTAAGAAAAATTACTGAACTGAAAATTTTGATAAAAAAAGCCTATTCCTCAGTTAATAAAATATCGCGATCAATTTTTATTTTAAAAACGATTATAGTGTTTGTGAAAGTTTAATATAAATTAAATTATATATTCCAAATTTTATCTAAGAAAAATTACCATGGTAATACATTATTCGATATATTTTTTAAAAAGAAAAAAACAATTTTTTAATTATTAGAATAGTGTCGAAAATATCTTTCTTTAACTTTTTATCCGTTTACCTACTCCGTTTACCTTATTTGGCAGTAATGGGAAAAGTGCATTTTTGTAAAAGTGGTACAGTGTTTGCATTTACATTAAATGAAACTTTTCTACTGTTAGCTACTAATGAAGTTAAAAACATAACAACTACTTGATTTAAAAACCAAATATATAATTCCAAATTATTAATATATTTTTAATTTTCAGCTTTTCTAATATAAATACTAATAAAGAAGGAATTGAGTTACCAGTCTTTAACATTCTAAAAAAAAGGCATGTTCCACTTTTAAAGTTCATGTAGTTTTCAAACAATGTTAATTTTTGTGTAATAGCTTGTTAAAAAATATGTTCTTACATAACGGGGTCTTAAAAATTTAAGGGTAAACCACATTTTTTCCTAAGAGGACATTTTTTCATCAAACTGTTCCTCAGTATAATTTCCAGATAGACACTGAACTAGTTTATGACATTTTCACTAAATAGCATCACAACATGCCATAACAATTCATGACCAACATGAAAATCGTTAAGATATTCACCAAATTCACACTTGAACAACACTCTTTCAAACACATTCACAAAATCTTTTCAAAATTTAAAATGGTTAACTCTTACATTTTTAACATTAATATTTTTATTTTTTTTATTAAAAAAAGTTGGTTTCTGTAGTGCAGTAATCTGCTTCCAAACTTATAACTTAGTTGATACACACTCATTTGGAAAAAAAGTTTATGTTTCAAAATATAAAACTGAAATTTCATAAATTAGCCCAACTATCATTCTTTTCACTTCGTCAAAATGTGTTATACATTTCGGAAAATATTGAGTTTTAAGCATTCATTTTTATATTTAAAAAAAACTTATTTTTATTTTTTACACTGCTCATCATTAATTTGTTTTTTACACTGCTCAACTGCTCATGCAAAATAAGCGAATGTTCAAATTATTTTATAACCGGCAACTGACACATTTTTGGATTTACAATTATCATTGTTGAAATCCAGATCCTTGTAGTTTTGAACCCAACCCAAAAAATAGGGGAACTCCTGGATCAATAATTGAAACAAACTAGTCTTCGTCTGGGACGTTTTAATGGAACTGACGAGCATTTGCATTACGTGAAAAGTCAAACCATGAAAACCTCCCACAGTTAGCTCGGTAGATAGAGGGCTTAATAAAGTATTGAAATAATTTGTAAAAATTTCAGAAAATGTTTTGCGAAATATTTTTCAAAATTTCAAAAAATATTTACGCATGATCTTAGAATCATTACAATGATTGATTTTTCGGTTACACCCTCCTGAAAAAATATCTTTTTGTACCTTTCACCCGCAAAATAGACCAAGAAATACATAGTCTTAATGCGAAAAAGGTTATACAAGTTGGCTTTGTAAAATCTAGTAAGAAATAATTTGCTCTTTTAGCGTACGTAATTTTATACATAATAGAAATAAATTACATTCTCATAATTCATAACGTTCATGTACAAAATTCATTCTTATAATTGTCTTTAAAGTAAAGTGCTTAAAAAATTTTTGATCTAATATTTAGAAACAATTTACTCACAAAGATTCTAAGTCGATACTTATAATCTAAAGCACAACTATTATTCCAATTCATAAGCTTTTAAAAATTCAGAAAAATGTCTTCGCCTTTATATTTTGGTGTCGCCATCTATTATCCATTTGAAAAACTTAAACTTTTACATTTCCTCCAAAACAAATTTCATTATAATTTTGTTTTGCTGCCATCTATTGTTGTTTTACTGAAATATTTGAAATCAAATTTTCGTAATTAAGAAGCTTATTTTTGAAAAATATTTATAAAATTTAAATAACCCTAGAGTGAAAATA
The DNA here is from genome assembly GCF_043381705.1 of Parasteatoda tepidariorum. NCBI lineage: Eukaryota > Metazoa > Arthropoda > Arachnida > Araneae > Theridiidae > Parasteatoda > Parasteatoda tepidariorum. The sequence goes on from NC_092215.1 coordinate 40,781,225, forward strand.
AATTAATGTAATTCAAAATTAAATAAAGTAGTGTAATTTATTTTTTTTAATAAATTAAAATGAGTGAGCTTATAAATTTCCTATAAATCAATTTTAACAAAATTTTATTTACGAGTCAACTAAGAATTTTCAAAATTTAGTAAATATATTAACTTGTAAAGATTTTTTTCATCAAGAGGAGTAAATTTTGTTTTATCAAATTTTTCAGATGCAATAAATTCGAAATAAAAGGAGGGATTTTTTTTTTCTTTTTTTTTTTTTTTTTTTTTTTNTTTTTTTCTTTTTTTTTTTTTTTTACTTATACGCAGTTGAGTTCTCAAGAATTTTTTTTTCCTCTGTTGGAGGTGAATAATGACTTTTAACTTGAATTTCTCCCCCAATAGCCCATAAACTGACTCTTAAAAGACAAAGGCTACTATTTTTTAAAGACAAATACAGCACTTTCTAGCTCTTGTAAAAATTCTAGCATTAACTATTATTAGTATTATCTATTATTACTTTCTAATAACAACTATTAAGTCATACAGTTATAAAAATTGCAAATTTTTGATGAAGCTGAAAGAAGAATGATTATGTTCCCATCTATCGCACCATTGTTTATAAAGACAATTCGCCTTTGCATATTTCGCCCCTGATAAATATGCAGTTGTTTAGTTTCACCTCACATAAGTTGATATTAGTGGGTTCATTTTTTGAAAAGAAAAATATATTAATTTTAAATATATTTTTTCTAATCATTAGTTCGTGCTTAAGTGATTCAATTTGTTAGTCGTGTGGTATTTTAAATAATTATTATGCAAAGTTCATACAGTCCTTGAAAAAATAAAGAATTAGGAAGTAAATTAAAAATTAAAACCGTGTATTAATATTAGCTACTGTTCCAGGGACAAAATGGCATAGTACAACAAGCAAAAATATAAGTTAGCATGCATTTTTCGTCACTAATATATTGTGTAAAAACAAGTTTTAAGTTCTGCAATTTTATTTGTTCCGAAAGTTTATTGAAAGCAAAGCAATTTCACTACAATTTTTTGATTCATTGTATAACACTCATTTCATGTATGAATATTTAGAGAAAAAATAGAAAATAGTTAAGAACCGGTTATAAAGTAAATTAGGAAAATAAAAAACCTAAAATAACACCCCAGCTAGGCTTACTCTCCCTTTATATTTAAAATATCGCTATATTGTTTGTAAATGGAATACGTAAGGTTACACGATTTCCCTACTCTCTACACTTCTCCCCTCCATCTCCATAGTATCGGCGAGCCTTACTTCTTTCTTACAACAGCATGCTTTAGTAAGAATTTTGAATAGAAATAGCGGAAAAAGTATAACTTCAAGATGGAAACAAAGAGGGGACACGTGTGATGAGTGGGAAATCGCATATCCTTGAAAGGCCTATTCTATTTAGTAAGACTATAGTTGCCTTCCAAATAGATAGAAGAAAATCTTTCCAAAAAATTGACCTCCGTCCTTCATTTTTATATACCTGAAATAATTTTTAAAATGTAGCTGCTGGCTGGTAAGAATCCTGTTGCCTTCTGCAGAATTACTCTGAAAAGTTTTTAATTAATGTGAAAAATCCAATTAACAGTAAGAATTGCTGGTGGAGCGCTGCTTCCTTACACAGTATTACTCTTAATACGTTACTTTTGTGGTATACTTTTAGTACCAAGTACTTTTTTGCATAATCTGCACTGAGTTCGTTAAAACGCCTGATAGTTATTCGTTCAATTTATTGTTGTTGTTGTTCATTTACGTCGCACTAGAGCTGCACAATGGGCTATTGGCGACGGTCTGGGAAACATCCCTGAGGATGATCCGAAGACATGCCATCACAATTCAGATCCTCTGCAGAGGGGATGGCTCCCCCGTTTCGGTAGCCCGACAATAGTTCATTCAAATAATAGTACAGTAAGGAACCGATTATCTGGAACGATCGGGACCATCGCTATTCCGGATAACTGATTTTTCAGGTTTTCTGAATCGCTACAAAAAGCCGTTTTTTTTATTGTTAAACCCAACTAAAAAAAAAAAAATATTAGGAAATAATCTTAAAAAGAAGAAAAAACGATGAAGTAATACAGTAATGATTATTTCTAAAATGTTGGTATGGTAAACATGTTTCAAAAAAGAAAGAAAAATCCTAAAATCTCATGAGGGAAAAAAAAAATATTTTTTTAAATGGCGGGAAAATTTATCGAATTTCGTTCCGGTTTTTGGTTTTCCGGTTTTCTGATTTCCGGATAACGGGTTCTGTACTGTAGTTATAATCTGAATATAATGTAATTATTCGTTATTTTACTATACATTAAAAAAAGGTGTTCCGATAGCTTGGCGGTGCAGTTAATTCAGAAATTGCATGAATGAGGAAATAGTTGCATTTAAAGGATATTCGATTAATACCCGTCATTTTTGTATATATCTCTATCATTCCTTTTTTGGCAGTAAGTGATTGATTGCTTTTCAAATTCGTTTAATTCTTAAATTCATACTTTATCTTTTAATTCTTTTCTAAAAATAATCATAAACTACTTTTTCCATGTAGACGCAGATCAGCGTAAAATAAGTTCTATAACTGAATTCAGTCCCCTTCGTGATGATTCATTAAAAAAACAACATGCTTCTGTTCGAAGTCAAGGTTTGTCATATTATTCGGAAAGTTTTATCAATTGCTAAATTTGAAATAACTTAAACCAGCTTCTTTCGTTTGGTTCAATTTTTGACAAATAACCAAATAATGAATCTCTTCCTTGCAATGAGTGGTGACTCAAACTTTTAATTGACTTTTGATTCGATTTCTTGAGTAAGAAGACGGCGAAGGGGTTTGGCCTTTTCTTTCGGTTCTCCGTTAAGATCAGAAATTTTTTAAAATTTAAAATATTCTTATTTATTTGCATCATTTTTTTATTATTATTATTATTATTGTAATGCTGAGGGCCACACATAAGACCTAGTAGAATATTATTTTAGATTTCTTCATTAGAAATTTAATTTTTCTTCATTCATTAAAAAAAGAGGAAAAAAAGTTTAATTGAATTTTGTGTGGAATAACTTAGATGAGGCAAATTACGCTTAAGTTTTCTGATTGACGCTGATGAAGGCTGTAAAATCATTACTAGTTCATAAATTTGAAAAGTAAAATGAGGTTTATAAATGCGAAGCACTCAAAAAATGCTTGCAACTAGCCACCACGTGCACTTCTACACAAGCTAATCACTGATTGCTACTGAATAAAAATGCTAAGAGGGAAGCTCACAATAGGCCTTCGATGCAAAATATAACGGAATGCAATTAAAAAGGTCAAATTCATTTTAGTGTCTAAGCTGAATGATTCGTGTTTTTTTTATTGTTATTATTATTATTTTCAGACTCTTAGCTCAAAGGAATCATTTTCAACCCTCGTGAAAGATTCATACAAAAAAATAGCTCGATCTTTCACGTTTATTTATTTATTTATTGTTATAACTAGGCTTTTTTTGGGATAAAAATACCTCCAAATTACATAATAAAGCGTGATACTTTGTTTCGTTACAGCAGAAATTAGTTGAAAAAATTTAGTCGATTCACTTCCAAACAATTCCAGGTTAATCGAAAACTTTATTATTATTATTTTTTACATAATAATGAAAACTAATTTATAATAATAATGGACGAGACACCAAAACTTTTATGCAAATTTAATTCTGTATAAGATAAGTTTTTCGTTTCTAATAAAATTTCTGAAAAGAGATCCGGCAAAATCAAAAAAGTAAAGTCACTTTATAATATTTTTGAAAAAAAAAAAAACACTTGATATTCAATGATTGGGTGAGTACATATAGAAATGCAGTATTTCTGTATGTTGTCAAAACTTTTCTTGTAAAATTAAATGCTGTAACAATGTCAGTTTCTGTATACTTTTTGAATATTTTAATGTTTGAAGTAATATGATTCAGAAAAGTGGGGAATTTAAAGTTTAAATAGGCCTTTCATATTAGATCATTAAATTTAGTTAAACAATTTCACAGGCATTAGGTTTTAACTCTGAAAAGAAGATACATATTTTTTTCCCGTTTATTTACAAATATTTTTCCGATGTGTTTGGGATGTTCCTTCTCTAAAAAAAGATAATCCGTTTTGTTTTCGCTTGCATAAGGAAAACTATCAAACATTTTTCTTTTTTAAATTTAATAAGCCTCAATAAAGAAGAAACGTTGCAATGCTACACAGAAGATATCTCCAGTACAACTGATGATCGTGTTGTACTGCTAGCAGTCATTCGTCTCGAATAAAAATTCCCCCTATTGATCATTACGTTCGCGAATAACTCCCAAGATTAAAAGTTTTAATTTATTTGAAAATCAGGACAGAAACTAACATACCTTCTTCTCATATGACTCTCCTCACGCTACTGGTGAATGGCACGCGAAGTGTTGCCATAGGTGGAGAGTTCTGCTCTACACCACCTGTTGATCATTACGATCGCCAATTAAAAATTCACAAAATGGAAAAAAAATTGCTTTTGGCAAAATGATAGGTCCCGCAGTGGACTGATCGTTAAGACACGGTTCTCATCAGATCACCGAAGTCAAGCATCACTGGCTGCGGTCAGTGTGCGGGTGGGTGACCCACTTGGATCAGCCTGCGTAGGGACCGAGGGTGTGCGGTATTGGTCCTCGTTAAACTGTGCTACCGTAAAGTGCTCGACTTCGCGTGCAGGTCGTTGGGCTACCGAAGCGGGGGTGCCATCCCCTCTGCAGAGGATCAAAATTGTGATGGCATGTCTTCGGATCATCCTCAGGGATGTTTCCCAGACCGTCGCCAATAGCCCATTGTGCAGCTCTAGTGCGACGTAAATCAACAACAACAACAACAACAACAAAATGATAGCTACTGCGCGTGCACAGAACTTGACGAAAGCAAGAAGCATAGATTGAGGCATTCGAAAAACATTACAAAATAGAATTCGCAGATCGTATTTGGCGATTTTCTCTGGAATTTTGCGCTCGCATCTCTGAATTCAAGTGCGCGCAATTTTTAGATGCAGTGTGAATGGCACTTAGCTGGAACAAACTTGAAATTTTTTCTTATATTTATATAATTTAATGACACCTCATCCGGACAGAAATAAGCAGGCCTAACTGTTAAATAAAAAACATATTACGCAATTTGGTCAGAAAATTGTAAATAAATAATAGATTTGGATTACATCATCTCTTTCAAATTAATAAAACCTTAGTGAAGGTCTACAAACACATTTATGGATTTCAACTGGTTTTTTAGAAATGGCCGTTATCGGTCAGATCAACCTAATTTGTAAGTTTTGCTACTGTTCTGAATTCATATTTTAATTGCTTGTGAATTGTTTGCCGTTATTTGGATAATGAAAGCTTAGTATGTTTCATAAGTTGAAATCAAATAATGTGAATTGCAATTTGACTCTCAATATAGTAAAAATGTACATTACTTGAACAATAGTTTTGATGCATAAAACAATGGCAGCTGTTATGTTTTCACTCTTCTATTCACTATACAATTATATTAACATTACTTAGTTCTTTTTTACATTGCAATTTTAAAAGGGCTCCAATTACCATCCTCAATGTGTAACTTAATATAAGTATACTGTAAAGTATACTATCTGATGATATTTCTTTTTAAGCATTCTACAAGTTAAATGCATGTTCTTATTAAAAAAATTTATTTATACTTTTTTACATCTATAAAAACTCATGTAAATAATCTCTTTGTGATACATTAAAATTGCATACATTTGAAAACATGTAGTTTTGCCAAATAGTTTTTGGGAGTCTGTAATTTCTATATCTTTATTAATAATTGCTAAAATTTTGTAAAGAAATTTATTTCAATTATTTTCTTATTCATACAGTTATTCCATGGTAACATTGATTCAATTCCGCAACATGAAGCTTTTGAGCTTTGCTCCAAATTCTTTCCCCATTTGAAAAGTAAACAATCATTTGGCTTTTTGAACAATCCAATTTATAGTTTTCACTCGAAATCATTATTCTTTACTTAATAATAATTCTTTTATCAGCATTTTATATACTATAGAAAAACAAATTACAATATATCGAAAGTTAAAATCTTAAAGAATAATAAAATACAATTCATGATTTTTGGAAACTTAGCAAACATTCTTACTAAATTGGATTTCAGTGTTCTACTTAAAATACTCCAAACAAATTCATAATTTTTATTTTGATGAAAAAAATTAAGAACTATTCTCATTGCTTGTGATTTTTCTTTATTTTATTTATGTATTATTATTTTTATTTGTTTTCTATAAGGAGTAATTATTTCATATGTAATTAATAATTTCTATTCTAATGAAAAATGCAACAATTTTGATTAATAACTACATAATATTTTTATGGACCTCTAACAATCAATCTTTATGGACCTCTAACAATCAATAAACAATCTTTGAGTACAATATTTAGCATAAAATCAGTAGATTGGTTTAATATTACCATTATAAATTAGTAATATTATACCCATCACTTTTGACAGGCTGTGGTGACCTTTGCTTTTTGTTTGCTGAAAAACCTTTGCTTGCCAGAAAATTTTTACTTTTAACTCATAATATTTACCAATTCAGTAGATAGTTTTGCTAGGGCTGTAATGAATATTTTACCACTATTAGGTATTCAGTCATTTTGCGGAATATCCAGTTAGCCGAAATCTACGCTAAATATTTGCAAAGCATTCTTTTGGGAAAGTAATTTTAGTCAATGTTTTCTTTTGAATTTGAATATACAGTCAAACCCGGCTATAGTGAACTCCTGGATATAGTGAAGGAAATGTTCGGTCCCGTGCCTTGCTATACAAGTAATGTTATTTTTTGTGAATATGGTGAACCAAAAAAGTGAGGAAGTTGGATATAATAAGCTTTTTTCCGTCTACGACTGATTTTTTTTTTCTCATTTTTTTGTAATAATTTTGAAATTTCTACTTCAAAATAAATGCATACACTGATTTTTAAAACCATCTATTGAGGGGAATGTAGCGATAAGCATTTTTTCTTGTTTGCTTCTTTTATCTCACTTTCCCATCCCTAAACAAATCAAGCAGATGTTTCCTACCCAGGCAGATGATGGTGCACCTGTAAGGTGTCAGTGGGATCAATATGCATTTTCTGTCAGAGCGAATGAGGCATTATTGGTCAACACTAATATGTGATGGTAAGACCCTCATTTCAACAACTTTTTGCTCTCAGTTCAGTTTAAAAAAACCTGCAAACAAGTTTCTCAAATTTAACTATGGCGAGCAATAAACGTAAAACTTTCTTCATTGATGATAAAATGGGCGTAGTGAAAAATTGAAAATGGATGCAATCAAGCTGATATTTGCAGAGAATATAAACTATCCAAATCTGCAGTTTGTAGCATATGAAAAAATAGGCAGTTAATAATTTCTGCTCATGAAAAAAAATTTTGATGCCAAAAAAAAGTTGAGAAAAACAGATCATAAGGATGTTGAAGAAGCATTACTGAAGTGGTTCAACATTAGAAGAAGCCGCAATCTCCAGTATCTAAACAAATGTCGATGAATTTGCTATGTGATTTTATGAGACTACTTTTATGTGCTAAAATAGCGAGTTAGACAGGTTTAAAAAGCGGAATAGCAGAAATTCAGGGAAAATTATCTGAGAGTCGAGAAGTGTTTCCATATCTGATGTTGAGGATTGCTCATCAGTTAGAGATTACTAATTTTTTTTGGACGCAAGAAGAAGAGTAATAAAAAAGTAACACATTTTTTGCTACTACATAATATTTTTCAGTCATTTATTTGAATAATGTGTAAAAAAAAATGTGAGGAGTTTGGGAACCATTGGTTAAATTGCCTGCATAACAGATCTAGTGAACTCCTGGTTATAGTGAACCGAAACGAAAACCCTTGAAAGTATTGAAACCCTTGACTGTATTTAATAAAGAATCTGAAATTGTATTTTTTAGAATACATTGTTAGAAATAGTTTTTACACATATCTATTAAGTTCTAAAACTTGCACATGGCTTGTAAATTTATGTTGTGGAAAACTAATAGAAAAGCAAAATTTAAAGAATTGAAGCTAAATTATTTTATACTGAACCAAGAGTTTCTTCTGAATTTTTTATTCTAAGAATCAACAGCAATTTTGTTTTAGTTTTTATTTTCTTGTTTTTATAGCACAGCATTTAAAGGGAATGTTTCTGATAGACTTTACTCTTTTATTGCCACTTTTTCCTGTACAGTAAGATAGATATCTGGTAACATAGAAAACTGTGATTTTAATGTTAAAGTTATATTTTAAGCACGGTTTTTTTTCCTCTTGCTTTTTGTATTAACATTTTTATCAGTGTTTTTATTATGAGTCAGCATTTTTTAAAGAGAGTTTGTAATGAATGTTATTCTTTTATTGTCACTTTCATCTAAAATTACAGCAAGGTGAAAAAGTCAAATTAAGATTTTTAGCATTAAATTTTTGTTTAAAAATTAAGAATGAATTTTGTTTTGGTTTCAATTTAGCTTTTTCTTTGTTAAAAAAAACTTATAGTTTTATCTACATTTTTATTATGATGCGGCAATTAAGAGGATTTATATGTGCCTTAACTTTTTTTTTAAAAATACAGTAATTGGGTAAATTGAGAAGTTCAGCTTTAAAGTTTTCTTTTGAGAATTAACAAAGATTTTTATTTTTTCTGTTTTGCTTTTGTTTATAATCTTTTGTTTTTGTGGTCATTTTTTAAAGCATTTATGATAGATTTTATTTCTTTTCATGTTGTATCAATAGTTTTTTTCCAGAAAATATTATATTCAGCATTAATGTTTTGTTTTATGAATTAAAAGGATTTTTTTTAATTTTCCTTTTCTTTTTCAACTTCATGATTTCAGTTTTATTTATAGCTATAAGTCAGTTTGTTTATTTATTTTAAATATTTCTAATGAATAACTATTAGCGTTCATTTCCCTTCATCCCATGCAAATAATATAGTTTTAATTAATTTTCAGTAATGACTAAACTTATTTATAGGTAAAAAATATTTATTAATCAATTTTTTAAAAAGTTTCTATTCTGCCGCCAAATATGCGGTATATGAACGATTTATTTGTCCAAACCGCTATTCGTTACATCCATAATTTTTTTAACATTCGTTATATCCTATTCCCTTATTTTATCAAATTCTATTCTTTTTAGTAGGGATTTTTGTAGTAAATTAGTAATGAATTTTTTTTTTCAGAATTTTGTTTTTATCTCTTATAGACTAACTTTCAAAATAATTTTTAATTTTTGATTTATAAAATCGATTTATAATTTGTGTATAGTTTCTCTGAGGAAAATGACATAGGAGATAGTCCACATGAAGAGGGAATAAACTCCTCTGATGTCCCCTTTATGGAACCATTTGGAAATATGGATGACACAGCACGTGGGTTGTTTCAACATATGGAAGACATGCTAAATAATATGTTTTCTTCATCTTTTGTACCTTTCGGTAAGAGAAAAGTTTAAATTATTGTAACATATCATTATATCTCCTTTTTTTAGCATTATTTTAAATGAACAACTTTTTTTTCCAGCTATAAGATCTAGTTATAGTTTATTACATTTTAATCAAGGAGTTTAAAAGCTGGTCATCTTTATTGTTAGTGCTGTAAAATGAATGGTTTTTAAACTCACTAATGATAAGGCTGGTTTTAGTTTACAAATTCGATTCAAACATTTTTTTTTACAAGTATACTTGGGTTTTTTTTTGTTTGTTTTTTTTTTGTTCATATTATTTAAATAAATTTACAACTTGAGTCCTGAGATATATATGTATTTTTATATTTCAGATTTTGCCCTTAAAATAAAATGGCATTTAATTTATCTCAGGCATAAAATTATAAATATTTTGTTTTTATAACAAAATATTTAACATTCTTTAATCATAACCAGATCATGCAACAAACACCTGCAGAAAATTGTGTGGTCTTTTGTAGTCATTTAATACTTTGTGTTTCAGCTTTTTTTTTTATTATTTACTACCTTTTTTATATTTTGTTCTTTTCTGTATATATTTCATAGGATCTATAAAGCTTGAAGAAAGCACTCCAAATGATCCTCGTTCTATGATGCTTAAAGATCCTGATTGTAAAAGATCTGAGGAAAATCATGTATGTTGAAAAATATTAAATTTTTTTTATCATTTTCCTTTATTAAAATAAGTTTTTTTTTACCTACATTTGTTCTTTATTTCTGTGGAAATATTAATTAAGTTAAAATGCTTAGAAAAATTACCTTAGAATGCATGCTCGAACTTGTTTCATTTTCCCTTATTAAAAAGTACTGAAACATGTGTACTCCCTTGTTTCCTTTTTTTTCTTCCATTTTTTCAGTATATCTTTTATATGTTTCAAATTCATTACAGGAAATTTAGTAACCCAAATAGATATTATTTTTTAATTTGTTTCATTTAAAGTGATGGTCTTGCAATACAGAAAAGTGATTATTACTCTATCAAGGTTTCTACTATGGTAGCAGTTTTACAAGAATACTTTAAAACTATCTAAAAATGTGGGACATTCTTTCTAAAGCATTTTATTAGATTCTTTAATGAAAAAAATTTCAACAGGAATTGCCATCACATCTTTTGTAAAATTCTTATGATAATAGATTCTACTTATCTAAGCGTTAGGATGATAATTCTTCCACACTTTGCGTTGAAAACTTAAAAATTCTTAGAATGACTGCTGCTTAAAAAAAATTTTTATCTTCGTCATGTCATGATTTTAGGATTAAAATTTATATTTGAAATAAAAGTAATAGCACCGTAGAGAATTAGGTTTTTAATCTTGGAAGATCAAAATTTTATATAGTAGTAAATTAAAAAATGTCCAATGAACTTGGGCTGCTTTATATCAAAATTATGATATCTTTATATCATTATACAGGTATCTTTGGTAAGTTTTGATATTGGCATTGCAACTGCATTCAATTGCACATTTTAGATGCTAATAGAATTAATTTTTTAATGTTTCTGATTAGTATTTCTCTTAATCATAAAGTTTCTTACCACCTTTTTATTTTAAATTTTTCTTTTTTTGACTTATTTTGCAAAAAAGACTTCATCAATGAAAGTCATGAGAAGTTTTCAAATTGTGCTTTCATAAAACTAAATTTAAATATGTACAATCATAACATTTGTCAATTTTACAAATTTATATTATGTTTGTAATTGTTAAAAATATTGTTTTACAACTGAATGTTTTTTTCTGAAAAATTTTTCAATGTTCTAAGTATATAATATTTTTAAGGTATTAGTGCATTAAGAATGTGTGTTTCTCACTTTAATATTTCTTATATTTATCTCTATGCTTATTTTTAAGGATGTCAAGTTTTCTGATGTGATAATTCCTGATCATTTTACTGACAGTGGTAAGTTTTAAAATATCGTCTGTATCAAAGAATAAAAATTCTGCCTCATTAAAAGAATTTTAAAAAATACGGTTGGTTGTAAGAAATTTTTATTTGCAAACAAATGTTTTTTATAAATTTGTTATGGTAATTTTTTATGTTATATGTTTTTTTATGTATTGGATTGTAATAGTATTGAATCAAAAAAGAAATTGAAATTTTAAGATCTGTATGGAAATCCCAAGCATATGCAATCAACAAAACCACATGGACAAAATCAACACAAATTGAGTGCTTAAAAAATGGTTTTTCAAATGTTTGATTCAAAATTTCCCATACAAAACAAAGTAACATTAAAAAATTTATGAAGATTGACTACAGATGAAGATTGACTACATTAAAAAATTTATGAAGATTGACTTTGCTTATTACTATGCATTACGTTAACTATTACCAGGTACATTTAAGTAAAATTTCACAAATTAAAAAAATTTAATTGTAAATAAAATTAATTTCAAAACACTTACAATTTCATAACAAATCAATTATTTCCTGCATTGTTGAATCTCAACTCACGTAAAAATCATATAACTATGTCAGTATAACATAAAAATCATATATTTTTAAATCTATTATTTTTTCTTCTGAAATTATGTCTTCTCACGTTTGCCTCATACTTTGAGGGTAAAGCCAGGGCAACCCTAAGATTCTAAACCCTTTTTATTGTAGATTTGGTTCTTCCAGCAAAAAAAGCAATAGAATTCGACATACAGCATTTTGGTTTGCAGATGGAATAAAAAAAGTATTTTTAAAAAGAGTTATCTCAAGAAATACGTGTTAGAATTAAAAAAATATAGTTTAGCTTGTTTAATAATTTGAAAAACCTATCTAATTACACCTTATTTGACCCCCTTCTCTACTATCTGAGATTAAGACAGTTTCTGGAAAGTAGAGCCTTTTTGGGGGAAGGGTTTCAAACAAGCCTACCTTCCAACATTTGATGTTTTTGCTAAATGTCTTGTCCCAGTACTAATAAACTAAAGTCACCTATCAAATTATTAAATTTTTTATAAAACTAACTGACAGTGCAATTTTAATAAACCTTTTAACTTAACATTTTAACTAACTGAATATAAAAGCATGACCATTTATCTTTCTGAGCTTTTATAGATCTATGTAAAATATTTATGTGTAGTGGTGAACAAATATCTTTTAAATTTTATTTATAAAATTATTAATTTATTACCTTTACTCCCACTAAGTAAATTATTTTCTGAAACTACAGAAATTCTGTTGTAGTTGGAGGAGCAGAGGTGTGGCTTTTATCTGACATTTTTCAAAATGTGTATATTTTAAAGAACTTTTAAGCCATATTCATTTTGCAACTTCAGCACCACCTCTTAACAAAAATACAACAATATGTATGTCAAATTAGGACACTTTTTTCCTGGAAAATCGAAATCTGGAAAAAAAGATAAAGGTTTAAAAGCTGCTCCTACCTCATCCCGAGGGGATGATGTTGGGGTCAAGCTTGGAATTGTTATTATATGCATCTTTTAGAAATTGTAGCTTTAGATTTTTGATTTGATGAATATTTCTTAAAATAGTTGATCACTTGCATAGTGTTTTATTCATCCTGTGTAGTAATACATTGTGAACCAGAATTTATTGATATCAAAAAACAATTCTGAATTCGGTTTTCATTTGCTTATAAGAAAGAAATTTCACAACTTTTTTTTAATACTGAAAAAAATGCATTTTTTTTTTCTTCAAATTTCTGATTTCTTAATGTATTCTTGGATCTCTTAAAGGCAATTTGGTCATAGAAAATTAAGTCTACCTATGAGATTGGGATGAACTTACTATTGAATGTGTTGAATTTTTTTAGTCTGTAGTATTGAGATTTGACTGTGTAATATCTACAACAAAACCACAAATAGATTGTATAAGCATAAACACAGACGTGCCAACCTAGCAAAATTAACATTCAGGAGTTTCCCTAACAAGAATTCAGGAGATTTCAGGAGGGGTAAAAAAAGGTGCATGGTATGCAACATTTGGCATTTCTAAGGAATTTTAAGTAAAAAATTTATTAAATATAAGAATGCAAGAAATTTTACACACTAATAGAGCAATAATTGTTTAAAAATATTAAATGGAAATAAAATAATTAAACACAGATTTAGCAACACAAAACTATATTAGGTAGATACTCTTTAAATAAATACCATTTCCTTAATAAAACATTATTCAAAAACCCTTGACACTGTAATAAAAATACACAAAAACTTTTAAAAAATAAACAAATTGAATAAGTATTTTATTTTAAAAAACTAATTCAATACTAATGTCTGTACAATAAAGAACCAATTATCCGGGATGCTCGGAACCATCGCTATCCCGGATGTCTTAATTTCCCGGTTTCCTGGATCGACAAAAAAGTGTGGTTAATCGATGTTTTATCAAACCCAAATTACAAGGAAAAAATGTAAACACATTTTAAAGTAAGAGAAAAAAGAAAAGCACTCCTAAATCTAAAAAGGAAAAAAATTGTAGAAAAATAAAATTTAAAAGAATAAAGAAATTTGCAAGTTTAGACAAGAAAAACAAGTTTAAAAAATAATTACGATTCCTAAATCAACTAATAAACAGAACCAATGATTAAATAACGCAATATATTTCATGGGGGGGGAGGGCGAAAATAAAAGGAAAACCTATTAATCTAAATAAAAACAACACTTGAAAATTATCGAACCGAAACGNTCAACATCATTTTTAACTACTCAATTTCTCGACCCTTTTTTTTTTTCTTACAGTGTTTTTATATTTAGCCCTCTTTGTTACCCTGTTTCTCAATCCTTGTTTTCTTTTTTTTTTTCTTGAATTCCATAAACTCATTTAATACATAAAGTTCCATACTGATTCACCAATGTTCCACTTTTCCCTCTTCAAAAACCCTTTTTCCCTCTTGGTCTTCCTTTTTCATGCATTTTAATATTTTATTTAAGCTTATTGTTTTTAATTCTAGACATTGATGAACATGTTGCAAGACATGGATTGATTTTAGATGATAATAAATCAGAGCGTCAAACCCCTAAGCTTTTTTCATATAAAAAGTTTTCTTCTATAAGAACTGTTCATTTACCTGATGGCGTAAGTTTTTTAATTGTTTACTTAAATTTTCTCTTTCTTATTCCTTTTATAAATATTGGGGAAAAAAACTCACTCCAATAATTATTATTAGTCTTTTTACAAAAGTTTTTACAATGTTTCAAACTGTTACAGACTGTTGAAGAGCACAGAAAATGTACTGATAGTCAAGGAAATGTTACTACAACAATCCGTAGGTCTATTGGAGATCAGAGCTATGAAGTTACTACTCATGCAGATAATCAGGGTATAAAAGAAAAAGAAGAAAACTTGACAAATTTGGATGAAAGTAAGTTAAAGTTTAACTGCTTAAAATTAAAAGATGTTTTTACACTACTTAATGAAAAGTTGAGTTTTCAAAGAAAAGCTACTTAACTGCTTAAAACATAAATTAGTATTGGTGTTACTTGTATCTGTTTAAAAGTAACATAGTGAAAGCTCAGCTATCCTGAATGAGCTGGAAACTGCAAATTCTATATTCTTGAGCAGTGGTTCTTGGTTTCATATATTGCTTTATCATCAGTAAAAAGTGCTATATTTTAATTGAAACAAAAGTTTGCCAAAATTCAATCATTTTAAAAATATAAATGTTCTCCATAAAAATTATAAAAGCTAAATAAAAAAATAAAGTTTGCTTAGTGAGAAAAAAAATTTAAGAGAGGAACTGAAAAAGAAATTGTTTTTATTTTTTTAACTTTAATTATTTAATTGAAAATCTTGATCTATTAATAATAGTATATTTACTGAGAAAATGGTATGTTTCAATGAAAACACTTATAAAGAAAAATTATAAGTGTCAAAAATGTATAAAAATCTGAATAAAAGACCAAAAAGCTTATTAAAAGGCAAAGAGCTTATGTGAAAATGCGCAAGAATAAAAGAATTACTTTTAATTCTTAACTCTTACTTTATTACCAATGGTTCAGAGTGCTGAATCAATATTTTGTAGTCAGAAAATTTTTATATTTTTAAGCTTTTATTTTTTGCCAATATAATTCCAGATAATTAACTTTTTACCTGTACAACCTTTAATAAAATTAGGGATTTTAAAGCCTGTTTCCTTTCTAATTCTTAACTTAATATGCATGTTAGAATAATATGACTTTAACTTGAAATAAAAATAAACTTATTTAAAAATGACCTAAGAACTTTTTTAAGTTAGTACAAATGTTCTATAAATACAAATATAGTTCAATTTTTCAAAGATTAAATGCAAAATATGTTTTCAATTTTCCAAATAAATGTTTCTAAAATTACTGTAGTGAGCGAAAAAAAAATTCCATAAATTTATCATACTACAGGGTGGTTAGCCAAATTTTTCAAAAATATATATTTGTTTTCAAAAATGTATATTTGTTTTTCAACAATATATATTTGTTTTTCAACAATTTTTAAGAACTTTTCAAGCAGTCAAACAAATATTTTAAACACTTAATATTTTTTTTAAATCATAAAATATTCACATAGAAAAGAAAACATTTTCTTCCTATTGTTAAAAGTTCATCATATATATCTCCATAAAATTATTAAAATTCAAAAACATTTTTAAAGACTTTACAAAATCATGATAAAAGTTTTTGACAAAGAGCTCTTGATTTTTAATAGCCACCATAAAAATATTTTATGCTCAATTTTAAATATAACATTAAAGTACCACCTGGAATTTGTATATTCATGAAATTTCGCTGGTTTTGATTTAATTAACGTTTTATGCATTATTGCACTTCAGATTATGGATAGCTAGTCTAAAAGTTGGCAACTCTTGTTTAGTTTCGATGATATTGAAATTTATTTCTTTACATATTATGTATCCTAATGTAAGTCCTTAGTTCTACAGAGAGGTAATTTGATTGTCAAGAAGGTAAAGATATCTTATTTTTATCCTAAAACATTAACATTTAAGCTTCATTTAGTTAATAATTCAATTTTTGCATATTTAAAATTATATGCACGGCATTAAACTTTAATAATAGCCTAGCCAGTATGACAAAAAGAGGAAAAATAAGGTTGGAACACTGACTGAGATAGACTAAGAAAAAAATCAGCTTTAATAATCTTTGACTGTCAACAAATAATCTTTAAAAAACTTATAAAGAAAGATTTAAAAATGTTACTATAAAAAATTTGCGTATTAATTTTTTCAAACATTTTCTTGTCGAGTAGTGTTATTTATTGAATTACCAGGGTACCATTTTTAAAAAGTGCTTATTTTTTATTTGCATTTGTTAAAAGCTTTTAAAGGTGCTTTTTCTATTCAGTGTTTGTAAAAAGTTATTAATTTTCTATCTTTTGGAAAGAGAATATTTCTTTGCAGTTTTAATTGTCATCATAAATTACAAAAAATGCATGATTTTCACAATTTTCTATGCAATATTTATTAGAAACTAGCTATTTTATCATGATTATGTGAACTTGGTGAAAATGTTTTTGAATTTTATTCATTTTATGTTCATAAAATAAGAACTTTAAATGATAGAACAAAATAATTTTTGTTACTGCTCAGATACTAATTATGAAATTTTTTTTTTGGAAAGAGATTAAAAATATTTTTTGAGTGTTTAAAAAGTACTTAAAAGGTGATTTTTTGTTGAAAAATCTGGATACGCACCCTGATTACAAAAAACCAGATAGTGCAGAAAAATACCGAATTTCAGTTATGGTGGGCAATTAGCAAAATGTTAATAACTGCAATTTTTTTTTAATTAGGCATCAATTTAATTAAACTCTTTAATTTATTAAGGTGAAATATCAGATTTTGAGCAGCGATGGTTAAATATGAAGAACAGAAAACTGCCAATTCAAGAACCAAGATCAGATTTAGTATTACCTAAATCTGCACCAGCTGGAGATCCTTCCTATTTATCCATTTTCAAGAAATTCTTTGGGCTCTAATCAAATAACTATTGCTTGTAATCTATGTAGATAGTTTATATATATATATGAATGTAAAATTAACATTTAATTTTACTTTTATAATTTTAAAACTGTTTTCAATAAAAATATTCCACTTTATCTCTCTGTCTCTCTCTCTCTCTTTTTTTGTTTGGAAAATTATTGAAACATGTTGGAAATTAAAAAATTTTGTTTTACAGTTTGCTGAAATATCTGTTAAAAAACATGGAACTCATAAAGCAATAGTTTTATTCTTGTACCATGTAATCTTCTTTCCAATAGCTATTTACATATATTTCAGGGCATTTTTTTAGAAATTTAATTAGTTATGTACATATTTAATATAATTTCTTTAAAATTTTATTTGCCTGTTTGTAAGTAACCTTGAAATTATATCGCATATCATATTTAACATAGAAAAAGAAGAACACAATAGACTCTTAAAGAAAAAAAATCACTTTATGATTCATTCAATAAGCTCGTTTTACAATCAATAACAAATATATTATTCACAAATGAATTGGTTTAAAAACATAGATGTCATTACATTAATTCATCACTTAATTTTTAAATCACTTGAATGCAGTACATAAAAAATAAATGTTCATTTGAGTAAAAATAAGTGTGTATTTCAGCAGCTAATATTAAAACAAGTTTTTCTCTTAAGATACTATGCATACATAAAAAATGATTTACTGTATTTTCCAGTGAAGACCCCACAATAAAAACAAACATTTATCATTTATATAATGCCATCTTAATATACAGTTAACCAACATCTATAAAATGCATAAAATATTTTTTAAAAAATATTTCAATTGGCATAATTTCTCAAAGATTTTTTTAAAAAAAAAAACTTAAATACGCTAATAAGTTCATGGAAACATTTCTGGCAATCTTGGGGCTGGAATAAGAACTTTGCATTGAGGAAGAATGAGTATTACTAGAAGTCAAATAATTTTAAAAATGAGAAAAAATATTTTAACATATTTTTCAGAAGGATGTTAAAGGCCTAGTGCTGGCACTGAAGTTATGCAACTATATAGTATGAAAAATATGCTTAAAAAATTTATTACAAATATAGAATACTTGATATTTTACATGATTGTGATTTACAATTGAAAAAAACTGAATACATTTTTAAAAAAAAATAATAAAAGCCTCAATCACTTTCTTCCCTAAAAAAACAAGTTTAACATGCTATCATCTATGAGAGCAGTATCAAAAGAATCTTTCACATTTCTGGTGTTGGAAACGCCACTATCTCTGTTAAGTGAATTGGTTATTTTGTAATTGATCCAAGAACATCTCTCAGGTTATGTCCCCTCCCTAAGATTATTCATCATTTTCAGCTTGCCTTATCTTCCTATGGGGTTATTCACTCCCAAATTTGAGGTAAATAAAGGTTTGTTTTTTAGGGGGTTCAATTTAAATTATTTCATTTAAAATTCCATTGCATCTTAACAGGTAGATTGTGGGGGGTATAAGCTACTTTTTTTACAAGAGTTTCTAAATGTAAGCTGGAAAATACAGGAATATTTTTTATAATAATTCATTGAGAGTTTTATTTACAGTTCATTTTAAAACTTGACAGGACATGTTTAACTTTTCAAAGTTATTATTCATCCCCAATAAAACAGTCCATTAAACTATACTTACAAATTCATGAAAACAAATTTCAGTATAATATTTATACCTCAATTGTAAGATGCATTCAAGATAATTCATTCGTGAACAATATTTTTATGAAAGACAAAAATTGGCAATATTTACATAAATACTGTAAAAGCAATAAAATCTCTGCACTCAAAAGATGAATCTGTGTCACTATTGTCAGGCGTGCAACATTCACCACTTTGAATTTTAAAAATTTAACACCTTTGTGTTTTATTACCTCTTTTTTTTATAATTGTAATCTATAAAGTGAAAAATAAGTTAAGATTAATTTCAAAGTAGTCCAGAGTGCAAATGATTAACATAACATTGACTAGAATACTGTAATCTTCGACCTTGGTGTATTTTCCAAATCATCGTCTAATGTAAAAAGGACCTGAAAAACATAGCGTCAAAACTAAATGAAGTAGGTGAGCAAATAATACTTTTTCAAATGATAACTGAAGTGCTTAGTAAGTAGGTATTTAATTGAAGAGCACTATTTTGTTATCAATTTATTTGCAAGTAGAATAATGATGCTTTTAATAAGTTTATTTTATAAGTTACTAATTATATAAAATTACTTAAAAGCAATATTGATTATATATGGAATAAAGGTAAAAGAAAAACATATCTATTAAATTAGTCATACACATATTTACGCTTAAACTTTTTTTTCTTGATCGTCCCCTTTCTGTTTAATTAAATATCATAAATATAAAAAATTAGCAACATTTTGATTTGCCATGAAATTTGTGGTATAGATCAAAATTCATAATGGATAGTTTCACAATTTAGCAATCACTTCAATTTCAATAAATAACAACAACAAAAAAGAAGAAAAACTGTATTTGTCACTACAATTATTTCTGATCTTTGCTCTGTTAAAAACTGATCAAGACCTAGCAAAAATTACCAATTCCTTTGAATTTGGCAAGCAACATAAGAAAAAACAAAATGCTACTTATCACTATCTCACGGTGAATTCTTTAATTACAACATGTTTCATAATATATTAATTAATATGTTTTAAGATAAGAAAGTAGTTTTTAATTAAATAACAAGGCAAAATGCTTTCTGATAATATTGGAAATCATTTATATCAACTAACAAAACATTTCCATCTTTCTAAACATTATTTGCTTGATTTATATAAATTAAATACAGATCATCTGCACATCATAAATTTAAATAAACATGAAAAAACATTGAGTTGTTAAAATTTTTATTTTATGCTATACTTTTTCATTCTATTTTTACTCTTTCTTACATAAACTGAAAATTGACAAATGTGTTTTTATGAGTAACTAAATGTTTGTAACTTAACAAAGATACAATAATTAAATGTTTACTTGTGCAATTTACTCTGTAATAACACAAGTTAATTTTTAATTATTCTTTATTTACTTTACTATTCTGAAATTTATGCAAGAAAGTTCAGTATAGCTTTAACATTTACCCTGTATCAACACTATATAAAAGATGTATATTTTAAAGTTTAAAATAAGTATGACTTTTTTTGTTATATGTATTTTAGTAAGAAATCAAGACAGACGATTATTTATTTTTTTAAGTTATTCCTACAACAAAAAATTATATTGCTTAAAGCTTTAATTATTATAAATCAAATTTATTCATTAAAAATAAAGTTACTTTATTCGAAAATTTATTGATATTTAATTGAAAATTCCAAAACTATTGATTGAAAAGGAAAGAGAAGCATGTGGGTCACTCCAAACAAGCCATTTAAAAAGCACTCATAGCAAAGGAGATTAAATTACAGTTAAGTGAAAAATCATCTTTAAATGATTGAGAATAGAATATTATGCCCCAGCTTGTTATTTCAAATGCTTGGATTTAGTTGCTTTTTACCTTAATTTGATTGTATGCTATAAATGAATATAAAAAATGATGATTTCCTTACCATGAATGAAAAGAATAATGCACAACTTGATAAGAAATGCCAAATATCATGATGATCAAAAAAGTTTAATATGATGCAGTGTTTATTTCTATCTCGTGATTTAGCTGGTGACACCTATGATAAACACATGTTTTAATAATGTATTTCTTTTGAAAGATAATTAAAAATACTTATGGTATTTAAAAAAAGGTATCAAAATTCATCACGATTATAAAAAAAACATGAACCTCTTTTTCACACAACTCTAGAACTAGACAAGAATTATTTTAAAAATAAACTATACTTTTTATTTATTTTTATTGTTTTAAAAGCATTATTTATCAAAGAATTTCCGAGAGAGTTTTTTTTAATTCTTACAATTAATTGCCGTTAGTTCTACAAGTAATTGTTTCGTAATTTATCTAACTAGAAACTTGAATAAAAAAACTGCATGAAGTTGTACAGTTAACAATACTGTGATACATCTTTTACTTGAATGCATGGTGTTCAATTATTCAGCTTGATCAAAGAAAGAACCTAATGTGACAAATGCCTGAGACTATAATTTTTGGCTGGAATGGATTTATGATAGCCTACAAATGGCAAGTGAATACCTAATGAAATTTGAAAACGTCCTTTACACTTACAACCATCAATGTACCTTTGTTTACTGCTCATTGCAACTTTTAACCAGAATAATGGCTACTATAAAACTTTTAGCTAATTCCATTACTTAATTTTTACATGATTGATCCAGGATCCATTAGTTTTACTAGGAATAAACATTTTGGGATAATAAAAATTTAAATTAAAATATTTTATTCTAATAATGGATAGAAAAATATGCCTGGAAAATCAATAGGAATAATTACAATATAACAGTAAAAATGTATTTCAGGCATCCAGAACCTTGCGATTGGTGAAAGTTTAATAAAAGATAGTGCACTATACATGGATTCGTAACAGGTAATTTTAATTAGAATAAATGTTTTCTATTAATGTATTTAAACTATATATTTATAATAAAAGTTTCTTTAACTCTATTTAATACAAAACTCGAACATATTAAACAACATGATTTTACAAGATAATGAATAATAAGCTCAAAGAATAAAGTTAATTTTAGTTTACCTGCCAAGAAGTGTTTTTAGCTAAAAAGAAATGCAAAGCAAAGCCCCAGCAGATAAAAGATAAAATCATATACATTATTGGTATCCATCGAATTCCTTCTTTACATTTTATCTGGAAAAAAATATCCATATAACATTTAGATAAACATCATCAATTTATTATTTTTTATTTTTAAAAAATTGTTTTTGAGAAACTTACTTTCATGATTGAATAGTAAATGAGGTACATAAGAAGATTAACTATGAAAACTGATAACAGAAATGCCCCAAAATTAGGGGGTTGTTTTATAAGTCCAAATAAGTCTCTGGAAATAACAAAAAACAATTTGCGTGATTAATATTCAGCATAATTAAATGTTGGAATATTTGTAAAATAAATATCGTAATTAAATAATGCAAGAGAAAAATATTACTTTTCTTAGAAATCTATAACCTAGTTTGTAAAGACTGAAATATACTTTATAAAATAATATTATCATGATCCTGAATGTGTTAATCATAATTTACTACAAATAAAAATGTTATACCTTTACTGCAATTATAGAATAATAATTTAACTAATTGTTAAATATTAAGCTAAAATAGATTTTATCAATAAGAAATAACAGTACTAAATAAAGTAAACTTCAGAACCAATAAATTTATTTACAATAAATATTAAAACTAAAGTTTTTTTTAACTCATTTTCACAAAATTGACACCAAATTTACGTATTGTGGAGCAGATGTTTAAAGTAGAATGCAAAAAAATTCTAAGTGAATACTTTATTTGCTTAGATTGCATTAAAAAAAATTTTATTCACTTAATCTAAATTCAAGTTTATAACAGAAAAAAAATATATTTAAAAAAATAAAATCTTTCGTTTTATTATTTCTGTTAAAACTTACAGAATATAAAATATAAAGCAATAAAAAATATTTTTCGAGCAACTTTGATTTATTGTAATATTAACAAAAAATACAGAAGCGATTTTTGTGTACAAAAATGATTTATGTTTTTTTCACGTAATGAAAATTCTAAATAAAAATGTTTAATGCTAAATTTTATTTTTTTGAATTAGAAATATGTGTTATAACGTATTGGAATTATTCGGTATACTCACAAAGATAAATTCAATAAAACAGTAATGCTCAGCATAACGAAACGGCCCTGGAAGAATGGAAATGTTAATATAATTATGAAATTTGAAGAACTAATCATAGGAAAGAAAATGGGGAGGAAATTTAACATGCAAATGGTGAAATCACGGGTTAGGGAAATTAGTCAAGTTGGTGAGATTAGTAAAGTAGCAAAAATTTGTATACAACTGCATATTATTCCTACTAGAGCAACATGTTATATTTCAAAATTGTTAAGACATTTCTAAAACTTCCTGGAAATAGTACTATTTTTTTTCCAAAATTTATTCTTACTTTTATTTGCAGATTGGCTTCTTTTTGAATAAAAAAAATTTAAAATTTCCTTTCTAATCAAACAATAGACATCTTTGTAAGCTATTAAACACAGATTAGTCATTTCATGAACTTTGCTTGCTGTTTTGTATTGACCTATTTATGTAACTTATTTTTATAAAAACAAATGTTTTAAAAACTGTTATAATTCAAATGATGATTCACACTCCCATATGTGGTAGGGACTCATCAATTGCACTGCACTCAACTCGTTAATTCAAGTAAGAAGTATACCAAATTAAAAAAAAATTTACAAATTAATTAAAAGAAAGACATTTGTAATTCATCAGATGTCCAATTAGACATCATAATCACACTAAAACCAGTGCCAATTTTGAGATCTTGAAAGAATTACAAAATTATATTTTAACTATACAGACAGATATAGTGGTAAGAAAATAGCCTTCTTATGAAATTGCATAGTTTTCTACTTTAAAGTTATAAGATGTTTCAAATATTTTATATCGGCATACAACTATCATTGCTCAGATTCCCACATTGGATTTTTAAACACATTTTATTGGTTGAGGTGGAGGGGAAATTTTCAGAAAAAATCACGCAAAAAACTGGTCTTCGTGAGTCATCATGAAGGTCACAACTTGAGTGACTGAAGTTTCCCCAATAGTGTTACGTTTATATTATTCATGTGACTTTATACCATGCGTCCGACGCACAGAAATTGGTGTCCACCTCATGGCCTAAGCAATTAATTTTATTCTATCATATTTTGTATATTCTTTTCCAATGGCCATTTTAAATAATTTTAAGTTTTTGATTCAAAAAAACTAATTGATTTCTTACACAATTTAGAATTTTATTTCTCTACTTTAAAAATATTTTAATACAATATTTTGTTTACAGTTTATTAAACAACAGCTCTTATAATAAAATTTGCCAAAGTTTATAAATAAGCTCACCAGACAAAAAATTTTTGAAACTAGTGCGCAAGCACAGATGAATCATAAGGTTTCCTTAGATGACGCAGTAGTCAAATGACGTGCTCAATTGCGCACCCACTGCCTTAACATGATCAAAGGCAAATAGCCATCAGTGGGGTATTTTTGTTGTAAGCGGGAATTGCATGTACAGGGGTGATTGTGAGCCCAGCTCAAAAATCTGGAACATTTCTTGAGTAAAATCATTAATGCATTTCAAAAAATTAATGCCTTATAAATTTAAATCTTTGATATTTTCAAAAAATGAAATTTAAAATAAATTATATGCAGTATAATTTAAATGAATAATTACTTATAAGTTTGCTTTTATCTCTAATCACATTCATTATACCATTAGAAAAAATACCTACAAATTAAAGAGATGCCAAGAATAAATTCTAGTTCTAATATTTTTAAACAAAATATACAAGAATTTTTATGCATAAATGTGATCGATGATTTCTTGAAACTTCTGTACCTTGGATTTCAAGAAACTTCCTAATCGTGGTTAGCAAAAATCCGGAAATCCGGATTTTTTTCCGGACCACAATCACTTCTGTGTGTAAATATGGGTAAATGCAAGGATGCGACAGAGTGGCAAAAAGGAGCAATTGTGTTTGGCTGTGCCCGTAGTCATACGGGGAATGAAGTTGCTGGATTTGATGGTGTTTCGATGCAGACTGTTCAATGTGTCAACAAGCGGTATTGTAATACACGTTGTCACGAAAGACGACATCAGAATTGTAGCTGGAAAAAGATCCTGCATGAAAGGGACCGAAGACGTGTTTCACGACTTGTCAAACAAAATCACTTCCAAACCCGACAGAAATTGCTTCAGTTAGTGAATGAAGGTCCATCCCAACCTGTTGGGGGGAAACGTTGAGACGGGATCTAAATGCAAAGAGCATTTGGAGTCGAACACCTCGTAAGAGGCCATTGCTCACACAATCGCATAAAGCTTTGCGACTTCAGTGGGCTAGAAGTCATCGAACATGGACAGTTGCTGATTGGCGGAATGTAATATGGTCTGATGAATCACACTTTTGCCTTTATTCAAATGACGCATGTCGTCGAGTGCACGAAGAACAAATGAGGCATTTCATCCTGACTGTGTGCAAGGTTAGGTTCAAGACAGAGGTGGGTCTGTCATGTTTTGGGGGTGTTTTACTTTTTATGGATTGAGCCCCCTCACTTAAGTGGCCATTAAAATGAACCAACATGTTTATTGGAACACTCTGAATGATCAGGTGTTGCCTTTTACTGAACATCTTCATGAAGAGTATGCTGATGATACCCCAATTTTTCAAGATGACAACAGCAAATATCATCGGGCTGGAAGAATATGTGACTGGTTTTATGAACACTCAGACGCTAAATTACATCTCGACTGGCCTGCAAAATAACCTGATTTGAACCCCAAATTTGTGGGACATGTTGGAACAACGGGTAAGACATCGAAATCAGCATCCTTACAATTTGGTGGAATTGTGCGATCAAATCCTCAGAGAGTGGTTTAATCTGGATTCGACATGCCCGCAAAAACCTTGTGGTCTCACTTCCTAATTGAATCTAGGCGATTATCAAATCCAGAGGTAATGTTACACGTTATTAAATGATGTTTTTCATGATTTCTCCAAGGGTGACTAATTTTTTATCCAGTGTGCTTATATAGTACTTCTTGGGTTGAGTCACTTATTCTATTTCAGACCTTGCTATATTGATGCACCTTTCTTTGTAAAATAAAGAAACATTTTTCAAAACCTTTGCCTTGTCTTTCTTATTGTATTGCAGGTTTAATATAGAGCTTTTTTAAATTGACTTTGCTGACTTCTGAATTATTGTGCCACAATGGTAGTGGAATTATGTCTTCTTTTATACTGTAATTATGGAAGTTGATGAAGAATCATTTCATAGAACACAAAAAAATTATACTCTTTCTAGGTTCCATCATTTTGAAAGATTACAGGTGTGGCCATACTTTTAAACTCCAAAAATAATTCCTATCCCTATTAGTTTAAAAAACAAACATTACATTTCAAAATTGAAAATATTTTCCAACTGTCAAATTGAGTGGCCATGGGATGCCCTAAGTCCTAATGCCACAAATTTTAAATCTCCTATGTATCTGTACTTAAGAGCATGGAAAGAGATAATTATTGGTGAATTGTTGAACAATAATACTGCCAAAATTAAAGCTAACATTAAATTTAAATAAACTGGCTTATAAATTAATCCCCAAATCAGTCATTTCATAAGTTAAATGCTTTGCATAAAATATAGTAAAGTTTCTAAAAAATTAAAAAAATTACCGGATATGTAGGTTTAATAGAACGTGCAGCAACATCCTGTTTAATATGATGATATATTCTCTTGCAGAGCCAACGATCTGAAATAAGAGTATTTATTTTCAAATAAGAGCACTAAAAATAATAAACATTTTTAGTAAACAAATATTACAATGCCAAACTGTAAAATGTGCATACCAAGCTTCATGCGTCCCATGTAATAAATTTTTGAGCTAACAACAAAAGTAACAGATAGATGACCTAGGGTAAAAACTAACCAAACCCAAATTCCTCCTTTAACCTGAAATTAAACAATATTGCTGCTTTAGTTAAATGATAAAAATACAAAACTTTGTCTTTTAAAAAAAACAGTAAAAAAAACAGTAAATATTGCACATAAAAATCTAAATTGAAATTTTCAACATAAATTCAAAAATATGATAATTTTAAAAAGAAAAAGCACTGTTTTTATAACAAATAATTATTATTAATGTGATCAAAAACATTTTAAGATTCAGAACATAAATACTAAACTTACAACACCACCAAAAGCAATAATAATGACAACAGCTAAAACCATCCAGATAGTATGAGATTTTGCAGTGATGTCTGGATGCCTAGACTGATATAGCTTTAACATGCAGACAGTAGCAATGACATACATAAAAGCAGTATCTAAAAGAGAAAGTATATGCTTAAATCTTGAACCAAACAGTTGAAAAGTTTTCCACAATGAAATAAAAAATGTCTTGTTTTAATTACAAAATTTACAAACTATATCATCACAATCATTTTAAAGGCATTAATAAGCTTAACTCTCTAAGAGACACTGTGGTGAAAAGATTTTAAACTCTAATTTTCCTTTGATCTTTAATAATTTTTTTCAATTACGTTTTTTTCTTTCTCCTACACACAGGCAAGTCAGGGAAAGTTCCCTGTGTGTAAAAAAATTGCTCTTGAGTGCTCCTCATTGTGCCCCTCACCTGAGTCCATGGGTGAAAGAGAGACGGAAAAGAGGAAAAGCTGGTAGTAAACCCATTTCATTTTTAACATGTTTTCGGGAGGAGTTAAACTATTCTCTTTTTCAATTATTCAGCTATATCTACTTTTCTATAAAGAAAGAAGCTGTTTTTCATATATGCTAAAATTGTAAAAAAATTACGGTAATTACAGAAATTTAATGTTTCTTGAAAAAAATGCTATAATGAAATGCTTTTCGTACCAGTTTTTGCTCTTTTCCGTGTCGCTATATATAAGCTTTTAGCCCTGACTGAGTCATGTGATAGTTTTATATAGCATTGCCAATATTTTGCTTCATTCACTAGATATTGGATATGGAATCAGCCATGGGGAATTCAACTTAAGTCGGTCAACCTGTTCATTGACCAGAATGTTGCAGTGGCTGCAATCCTACTGTAGAATGATGGTCCAACAAATTTTTATAAGTTTATCAAAATGCATTAAAGTTACATTCTCCCTGGTAGTATCATCTTCCTGATTTTATTCATCAAGTTGAAAGAAAAATTGTATGAAACAGAATTTTAATATTAAAAAATTAAATCTGCGAAAATTTTGAAAATGATGCATTAGTTATGCAGTCAGTAGCTTATCAATAGAATTAGAAACAATTTATAAAAATACTCATATCAACAGTTCAGATCAGTCTTTTACAATTAAAAAAAACAAAGAAAAGTTTAAAAAGAAAAAACAAAAAATTCTAAAATATTTTATTTATGAAAAATGTAGAAAATTTAAAAAAATGAGATAATTATTTAAAAAGCTTTAGTTTATGTCAATGCATACTGTGTTAAAAAAATTATTGAACAATTATTTATTTAATATTTTTCCATTTTGATCACTTTAAAATAAATCTAGAACCCTTAGTATAAACAAGTGCAGGATTTGTTTAAAGTATAGTAATAACACAGTGATCCTACTTGTATGCTTACTTTAAAAAAGCACTCTATTCTTTGTTAAGGATTAAAACGAAATTGTTAATGCAATTCTTTGAGCAACTTTTACTTGAAATGGAATTTTGCTGCATAAAAAGAACAATGAAAGAACATGAAGAAAGGACATTCTTTTGATACAAAACTAAATTTTAATCATATAACTGTAGTACAAACTATTAACTAGCGAATAAAAAATAATTAAAAACAAATGAATCAAGAATAATATCTCAAACTGTAAAGTTATTGAAGTATATATTTTATTAATCAAACTATGATTATCCATTTAAGCTATTATAACATAATATTTAAGCTATAAGGAGCAATCAGAATATAATAAAAATCTAATGGAAAAGCTGCTACATACCAAATTGAAAGTTTGCTCGATTAGGGCAAACATGATAACTCGCGCTTAAGACTCCTTCCATAATTAGAGCCCAGCCCATTGCATACATTAAACCAAAATGACGAGGTATACCAGTCATCTAAAAAAAATTAATAGATATGGCCTAGCTGAATAATATAAAAAAGAGCATTTCAAATGTAGGCAGTTTCAATAATTAAAAATTTATAAACAGCAAATTACACTTCTTTTATGTACTACAATCAATGTTTTTTTAGTACAACAAGTCATAATGACTATGGATGCATGAAGCCACGTCTACTATTCAATAGATTCTATGATATTTTAATCCAAATTATACCATTTGTATAGCAACTGAAATTCTGTGTTTTTTTTTAAAATTTAAAGAAAATCTCAACAAAAACAGTTACTAAAAATTTTTACCTTGAAAAAAAATTACATTTAACAATGATTTAATGAAGAGCAAAAGATTCGAGTTAATGAGTCAAACCACTATTTCCTTTGCTACAATTGCTCAATAAAAGTAAAACATCTTGAATTCTCTATGAATAAAGAAAGAGTTGCAGAACCAACTATTCTTATACTAGTTGGAGCTGGGCATAATATGTGGTCAGAAAGATGGCAAAATATTGGTTACTTTTTGAGAATTAGATGTCTATATTGTCTTCTTGTGTGAAATTCAAGTCTTCCAGTATGCATTCATACCCTTGGTAATTTTCTTACAACGAATAAACAAATTCCTCAATCATATTTTCCTTGCTGAAAAAATAAATTCACTTTATTTTGAAACTTTGTAGGAGGTTGTTTTGGAGTTAAAACATGTGAAATTCACATTCTTCTAGTTTTATTTTTGCTTAGACTTTGCACTTCTCTGGAGATATGCTATCTAGCAAAAATGGCTGCTTATAACCAGTGTACAAAAAAAAGATTAAAGTTTTTGAAGGGAGTACATATAAGAATTATGTTTCTGTTAAAATAATTCTAGTATTTATAAGTATTTCAATAAATATTTGTTATAGTTTTGTGTACTCATGATATAGTGACCTTGTGTTCCATTTTGTTTCAACCATCAAACAAACATCCATTTTAGTTTTAACCGCAGAGGTCGTTATATTGAGCCTCAACTGTATAAACACATGAAACTTGCAGACTTAATACAATATATGATCAAACATTCACATACATAGATAAATGTACTACAGTATATTCCTGCCATCTATATTTCCTGATAAATTATCAAATCTATTAGAAAAGGCAAAAACATTCATTTTTCACTTTTAAAATAAGTCTGGAGTGAAAATGGAATTATTAATAGTTTCCATCATACATTACAAAATACAAGGAAACTTTAACTTTTATTCTGAGTGCTTCAAACAATTTCAGGAACTACAAAAATCAAAGCTACTTATACCTAAAGAAATTGATAACATTTAAGAAATTTTCAAATACTATAAAAATAGTAAAAGGTTTTTTATGTGACGAAACTATACGTTTTGAAAAATACACAACTCAAAAAATAATAGAGGAAATTTAGTGTTCAGTGAATGTGAATATTTTTAAAGAATGTCTTTTAAACTAACTTGTATCAGTGAATTTTTTAATAATGAATTAAAGTTATCAAGTACGGAGAGAATCCTTGCCATTATTCAGTGGCCTGCCCAACATTTTTTAGCAAATTCTGCTCTGAGGTTTCACACTAAAACATACCCAAAGAAAGCATGTCATTAATTAGTAGACTGAAGAAATTATCAAGCAATCTTTTATTGTGCTGTAGTTTTTTGCAACTTCTCTTTTAACTTATCTTTTATTGACATAACATCAAAGTATCCTTTGATATTATCTTGCATCTGAAACTTGTCTGATAAATTTTTGATCATCATTTGATGAAAAGTTGTAAGAATGTTAAAATATTACATTCTGAAAAGAGGAAGATGAGATAATAAAATATTAATGTTTAGTCGACAAGAAATTTACCGAGTTGATGTTCTAATAATGTTATTCTTCTTAACATTTATCTGGATGCAAAATCGTAAGTACAGAAAATTAAAGGATACTAGCAGCAAAATAACTTGGGCCCTCATTGGACCAATAATCACAAATCTTGGTCTAAGAACCATTAATTTCCTATATTGGCCCTATATAGAATTCTCTAATTCACCCGATATTTTACAACCAATATCCTGCAATCAGTCCTGCATAGAGTTGTCAAATTCACCCGAAATTTAATAGTAATTATTCAGCCAATATAGGCTCTATACTATCCTTATAAGGGCTGATATTGGCTTTATATAGGACCGATATTGGCTTTAATAATGAAAATTCTAGACATCCCAGTATTTGCCCCTTGGTGCATGTTTACATAGGACCCATATTGAGTCAATTTTGAACTCAACTAGGGTTAAGGTAAAATTGCTGCCAGGATAAGAAAGTAAAAAATTTACATGAATTAATGACCAGAAAATGTTTATGAATAATTAGCATTGAATCAATGTTAAAATATAATATGTATACTTGAAATAAACAGATTATGCAGTATCTGGTAAATATCTTTCTAAAACTTTATATTTTTATTATTAAGAATTTTTTGATTTCAACAGAAGTATGTTCCATACATAATTTGTAGCTAGTTTTTATATGTTCCTTTCAGTTAAAAATATTACTTCAATAAAAAAAAAAGAAGAAATTTGAATTTTTAAATAAGTAGATGAGAAGTTTTTTTAGAACTCATCAATAAAAATTTGAAAACAAGCAATTCAACTTGCCTTACTTTTACAAAAAAAAATTAGAATTAATTTATCGAACAGTTTAACATAAGAGATCAAGTGATTTCTGAAACCTTAATTATGTATCAGTATGAGAACTAGCAAGATCATAAAAACAAAACAACTTTAAATCTGCACTTTTAAGGCCAATCACAAGAGCAGCTAATAAATCATCAGGCAAACTATAAATAAGGTATAATTTAAATTAAAATAAAATAAACTACTTTCGGTATGACTTAAATCGTTGCTCTTTTTATCTACAGTAGACACAAAATTAGTTACATATTATCAAGAATACTGTAACAAGTATTATTATGAATTTATAAAGCTTTATACAAAGTTTCATAGACATTAAAATAAGTAATTTTAAATTTATATTAAGTGTTGGTTTTTTAATGAATTATAGAAATTAAATGTTTCAAATATAAAAAAAGAGGCAACAATTAATATTACTGAGTTCTAGACATTTTCATAGAAACTCCAACAAACCATTAAACAAAATTCTTTTTTAATAGCTGTCTTTTAAAATGACATAATTTTAAAAAGAATACAAACAAATAAAAAAAAACAGATAATTTAATGTTTTTACCTCATTTTGTGGAATATTCCTATTTTCTTTAGTTAACGGTTGATCAAACACTTCCCTAAAATCAAACAATAATGTAAATAGAAATGCTCATTTGATTCTATAATACTGCCGCATAAACAGTGTAGTTATAATATTGATAAAAACTTTATGCAACTGTCTACTAGTCCAATACAATGTAAATTGATCCATTTGTGACTTTAAAATAAACAAACAAATCAAAAGTGATATTTTCTAGATTATAGCATAGCATTTGTTTAACTAGCATTTGTTTAACTAGCATTTGTTTAACATAGCATTTGTTTAATGGTTGTTAACTACTTCACTTTAAGTTTCACACTGAAACTGGTTTAAGAAAGCACTTTGCAATTTAAATTAAATACATTTCAAAGATTTACATTTTTCTCTTCATTTTTCACAATTAAAACATTTATGTAATTTCTTAAAACTATTTATATAACAACCATTTATGAAGAAAAAACGCGTATGCTAAATCAGAACATTTTTAAAGAAATGTCACTTAAATTATAGTAAAAGTACATACCTTCTCCATACCAGCAAAAGAAAAAGTAATCCAAGCATTACATAACCAATATTACTGTAGACATGATTGAAATCACTAAAAACTCCAACTTGATGAGAACACAAAAAATTATAATAACAGACATCTTGATTTCCAGTAAGGTTGACAATCTACAAATATTTATTGCAAATAAAATTATTCTTGACTGTATACAAAACATATATTTGAATAATAACATCAATTATTATTGCTATTCATTCATGATATAAATGGCATGATAGGAAATTCATAATTAGGAAAAACTCAAATGTGAGGTAAAATTTTATTCAAATTTTTTTTAGCTTCATTATCTTATTTGGTTGTGGCATGTTAGCTTTGTATTACTTTATCTTAAATTTTGAGGGGGAAGTTGCTGCCATAACTTATTCTGTTCACTAAGAGAACAAAAATAAATATGTTTGTGTTGTTAAATTAGTGTCATTATTTTCCTCCAATGAGGAATTATTCACGCGACTTGATATTGACTGTTCTGAAACGGCAATTTATTTATTTTTTACACTAAACAAAATGAGCGCAAATGATTATAAAAAAACGAGTATAAAAATCGAATATAGACATAAATTAGGGAAAATTAAAAACTCCTATTAGCGGTGAATTTCTCTCTAATTACAATTTTTTGTAATATCAATTTTCAAACTACGGCATATTAAGTTACATTAATTATATTGACATAGACCTTATGAGTTCGAAATATCTCGCTCATTTTATTTTTATGCTATGTTTCTTAATTGCATTGTAACGTATTTTAATTCAAAATTAATTATTTGTCAAAACATTTCCTGGAAAACTACCACAGAAAACAAGAGAGTAAATGGATATCTTATCCAAGAAAAATTATGAGGAAAAAACAACTAATAGAAAGGAATCTGTGTTAATCTGATTTGCCATTTACTAATTATTCACAAATTAATTATTACAGCGAATCACTAATTCTCATTGTTTAGCTCATTTGCACATTCACCAGAGTTTCTTTGCTGTCTTTATTTAAGTTCATTCATTATAACTGTTGTCACGGTAACGTGGCAGCTAGGGAAAAAAAATTTAAAAAAGAGAAAAAAGAATTTAAAAAATTAGCAATTGTAAATATATATGTAATTGATAAATATTGTAATTGTAAAAATATATCAATTGTATGTATATAATAATTGTAAATATATATAAATTGTGTATATACATTGAGAGAGAGAGAGCATCTAACCAGCACAATTTTAATTATAAAGTGGTAGTGAAATAAAATATATATGTATATATATAAATGTTTAATTTTCCCAACATTTAAAAACATTACTGTGGAATTTATGTATCTTATATTATCACATTGCATACAGGCAACTTTCCCAAAAAATGCATCACAACTGTTAGAGATTAAAGTTTTAAAAAAGTGGTAGGCAAAATTTCATAAAAGCTGGAACAAACAATAACTGCAACTTCAATTTTATAAAAGGGGTGGAAAGTGTTGTAAGAGCACTAAGATGTCATTGAGTAAGACTAAGATTCTTCCCTCAGTGGTGGCTTGAAGTTTACCCAGCTTCAGATTAATGGTTACCATTATGCCAAAGAATTAAACAAAGCTGGTTTGCAATGATGACCTCATTACCACTGCCACGCAGTTAGTCTCAAATATGAGAAGTCTTAACCTTTTAGACAGACTATGGTAGAAATGCTTTGCTTTACTTTTACTATCCTAATATTTAATATATTACACTTCTTTTATACTTATTTAAGAATACATGCCAGTAATAATAAAAAAGTAGCTAAAAATAGGAAACGATGATATATAGAAACACACTGTTCACTGTTTATTCTTTATTTTGCATCATTGCTAAATTCTTTTTACTGACTTCACATCACAGCTTAATTTTTAAATATGTCATAAGTTCCTTGAACTCAGAGATCTGCCTAATTTATAAGCAAAGCATTGTTGCACAACATTGACACTATTATGGCAAAAAAGAATTTGTCATAGCATTTGTAAGTAAAATAAATCATTATGGGAATAGAATCCAATTCTCTTTGTCGGGGATGTCATCTAGAAGAAGAGACATCACGACACATACTCTGTGATTGTGAGGTCTATTCTGCTCAAAGATTTGAGCATTTAGGGCAGCATATCGTCAATGCCAGGGAACTGCAAGATGTTCCTGTAAGGTGCTTGCTGAATTTTATTTCAGCCATAGGGCTTTCATGCTAATCATGATTTTAGGGTTTGGGTACAATAGACCTTTCGTCGATGTGCCCTGCTCGTCAGAGCTGCCTAACCTCTAAGTCTAAGTAAAATAAAAACTTTACATTTACAAGAACATGCTAATAGCAAAAAAACATATAACAGTTTCAATACATTGCAATAATAAATAAGCATCATTAACTTGCAAAAATAAGTAAGCACCCCAACACACTGAATGAAAAAAAATTATAAAAAATCAGTTGAGTTACTCAAAAAGCTTATTAAGGGAAAAACTGACCACTGAAGTTAAAGAAAGGAGAAGAAAGACAAAAAAAATTTTAAAAAATGGAGAAAAGGATAAAGTAAAAAAAAAATAATAAATAACACTATAAGCTATTTCAATCAATTTTTTGGTAAGAGTCTTAAATATTTTTGCAGTGATTCCCAACTCTGATTCCTCACATCGAAAATTTTCTTAAATTAAACAACATTTAAACACAAACCTAAATTAAACAAAAACCTTAAAATATATAAAAGGACTTTCCATATAAATGAAAAGTAAAAAAATTCCTTAATAAACTTAACTTAATCATATTTCACTCCAACAGTTTTAATATAAAATTTTCATGCATACAAAGCAATAACTTCTTTAAAACAAAGCAAGATATTTTTAAAAAAAAGCCAAAAATGATTGAATAATTTATTGGAGTATATAATTTTTATTGAAATTATATAATCAAATAAAATGAAAAACAAAATTAAATTACTCCTGCACTAACACATAAACATATAAAATGAAGTGAGTCTTAGACATAAAATAAATTTTTACTCACTCTTTGATTTATATAAACAAGCTGAATCACAGGTAACCCATAAAATATAGCAACAGTTAGTAAATTCCTAAAAGAATAAAAGATATATATTGACAAATGAAATTAATAAGTGTATAATAAAAATATATATAAACAAAACTATCAGGTAAATTTAAATAAATACATATATATTTGAAAATAAACGTTCTAAACTGAAGAATAAATAAGCTGAATTTAATAATTAATTATTAGAAATGATAACTGCTTTTTTTTTATCTGATCTTTCATCTTGATGTATCTTTTAACCTTAAATAACTACAATTAGCCTAAAAAAAACTCCTAATTTTTGCAAGTTTCGCTAAGTCAGGATGTCAAGATAGCGCTTTAACATCTTCAAATATTGTAGCACAGAATTTCACCAATTATCTACATTTTATCAAGTTAAGATTATTTTTCTTAAGATACATCAATTTGTTTGACTTGTATAAAGGAAAAATTAAGCTGACTTTTAATTAGTAGTCTATGAGTGAAAAAAAATTAGATACTGGCTGATACTGACTTACGTTTAGTTATCAAATTTAAAAATAAAGAGTAGAAACTGATAGTGTTAGTTATTAGGCTCAGTATAATAATGAAACTTATACAAAAACAATCAACAAAAAATGTTATTAAGTTCTTCAAAATAAATGTTGCATTCTAGGTCAATAACTTTGAGTCCACTGTAAGCCAAAGTTTTGAGAAAAATTTCATTTCTAGTATATTTCTGGTATAAAGGTATAAATAAAACATTTAAAAAAGTACTAGATCAATGGTTTAGAAGATGTTAATAATAAGCAATGATTTTGCACGTTAAACAAATATAATATTAACAAATTTAATTACTTAACAATTCTTGACAGATTATATTGCTGACACTAAATCTCATTTTAACTTAATTCTCAGTATGAATTTAATTGCTTTGCATAGCCAAAACTTTTTCTAAGCTTCTACGTTTTACTCCTTTTCATTAGAAATATATTTTTTGTACTGGATCCAGTCTATATTGATCATAGACTGGATCAATAGGATATTGAGGAAATGTCAGGTGAGTATTTCCAAAAAGCCACATTATTTAATAGTATTTACATATAAAACACTATGCATTGCTTTAATTTTTTACAACACATTTTCAATATTACAAGTAACATTATTAACTTTTAAAACTTACACGATTTAAAACTATAAATGGAAAAATATTTATTCTTAAAGAAAAACACTAGCTCCATGTCAAACAGCAAGGTCGAAATAAAATTGCTCAAACAAATCTAAACTTCATATGAAGAAATATATGATTGAAAAAAAATCAAAATTCATTCATTTAATGTGGATAAGAGATAAGGAATTCATTCAAAACTAAACAATATAATTTTTATTTAATGTTTATCACTAAAAATAAAAAACGGAAAAATTCCCTGAAAAAGTCATAAACCATATTTTTTGCTCTCTTATGCAGTGTAAGTTAAAAGATTTGATAAGATGATAATTAAAGCAAAAGAAAGCTCTAACAAAAATGATCTTAACCAGTAGCAATAAACAAAATAATCATTTAAACACTGAGCTATATTATTAAAGTTAAAGAAATTTATAACAATCATAAAATAGTTAAGGAATGGAGAAAAAATGCATAATTATATATTTCACCAATGAATACACAAAACCATTATTTCAAAAATAATAAAAGTGAAATCATAGAAAGATACATTTTGCTAATAATAACTTTATTTCACATAATTTTAAACAGAAACAATAACATTAAGACCAAGAACATACTTACCAAGAATATACTTTTGATCTGTCACTTAAATATTTATCCTTCTTTTTAGCCAAATCAGAAACAAAAATAATAGTCTGCAAAAAAAGTTGTTATTCACTCATTCATTTCAAATATTCAGTACAAAATTTTGGTAATAAATTATAAAGAGTTGAATTTGTGATAAGTAAAATTGTCTGAAAATAATTGTGGCTCGATGTTTCGTCTTGATCCCTTTAGTTTTTACTAATTACTCTTGATTACCTAATGTTTATTTCATTTTCACTTATTTAAAGATAGTTCAATCTTTCATACATAAAGGAATAAGAAAAGAATAACTTACAACCAAAAAAAAAATACAAAAAATTCTTGCACCTATTTTAACAATTCCTGCATAATGGAATCCACAAGTAAGTACAAGAAGTTGAGTCAGTGTGTGAGAAAGAGTTTACACAATATGAAAAATTTGTAGTTTTTACACAATATGAAAAATGTGTGATGTTGTCTTTTGTCTATTTTGTCCACAATAACTGTTGTTCACATTGTCATATTTTAGCAATAAAAAATATCACGTAGAAGAGCATTCCAGTTTGATAAATTCTGTGGTATATCCACTAAATTTAGGAAAAGCCTTGTGTTTATAATTTGCTAATATAAAACATATGCAAGGAGAATTTATCATTAAAAATATCTAAGCAAAAATTAAAAACTCTTAAATTGGAAAGTAAAGTAAATCAAAATAAACCAACTATAAAGAAGAAGGTAACAGTGTGTAATTATGGAATAGTGCCTATTACTTCTTTAACGATATAAGAAGAAAAACGTTCATCCTAAAACAGCATAAACATATGAGCCTAATATTAGAAAATAAAGATATGTAGCTTCCTTGATTTGCAGTTGATATTATTTTATTTCTGAAATTTTTTTTCTTGATTATTATTTAGTTAAAGAATTACAAAATCTGTATTTTAATCAGTCATCTGTGTGTTATTTAAAATATCGAGAAAAAAAAACATAATTTAAAAGTCAAAAACCAAAGCTACAATTAAGTCAAACTTATTATAGGTCAAAGTTTTTAGCTAGTTTTATTAAAATATAAATTATTAGCATTAATTTGAATATTTTATTAAAATTTAATTAAAAATAAATTATTTAAATGAAAATAGAAATTTGTATCAACAAAATTTTAAAGAAGTGAGTTATTTTTCAAGAAGAAAAGAAAATTTTAAGTTTTTCTCTTCTTTAACAGTGCTAATAAAAAAGTGCTTAAGACATACAATTTTAAAAGTTTTAGGTACTAAGGAATTTAGAATATGAATTCTGAAAGAGTGTGCAATTGCAATTTTATACTGTTAAATTTGATAAAGAAAATTAAGCTTCAAACACTTGATACTTAAATTATAAGTAAAATAATCTTTTCCCATTTTCAACATTTTAGGTGGAAAACACTTTTACACTATACTAGATAATAAGGATACATTATAAAGCTCAACAATAACAGTTTATATATTACTTTCCCATTTTAATAAGACTTAAAAAAGGTATAATAAAACGCATAAAATACAAGAAAAAATAAATTAACAGAAACTCTTATAGATTGATAATAATTGTTAAGGTTTCAATCTTAAAGATAGGCAGAGTAGAAATATTAAGATGTGTTCAAAAATTATTAAAAATTGCATCATAATTACTGATAAAATTTTTAAGTACATTTGCTATAAAAGATCATCTTAAAACAAGTTGTATTGAAAAAATATATATAATTCCAATATTATATGACCTTAACATTACATTAAATCTTTCAATACAAATAGTTGAAAATAAGACTTATGAGAAAAATTCATTTGAAGTTTTTTGACTTTCTTACCATTTTAAAATTTCAATTCAAATACATTATTGTTTATTACTTACTAGCTTAAACATTTTTGAATAATTAACTTTCGGTTCTAGTAACTAATGCAGTAGAGATGAGTTCAGACTTACTCTTAGAATCCTGAGTTTTAAAAAAATTTCTCTAAATTTTGGAGAATGTATACTGGGTTGTTCTGAAAAGAATTTTTTTCCTTGTGAAAATGGAAGATTATTTTCTTATAGTGAATAAATATTTTATTAATTATATATTGCACATTCTGGTTCAAAACCATCTTTCTGTGCGTAACATGATTTCTCGGTTAACATGATAACTCGGTCAGAAACTATAAACATGATTTGAT
The DNA here is from genome assembly GCF_043381705.1 of Parasteatoda tepidariorum. Classification (NCBI taxonomy): domain Eukaryota; kingdom Metazoa; phylum Arthropoda; class Arachnida; order Araneae; family Theridiidae; genus Parasteatoda; species Parasteatoda tepidariorum. The sequence goes on from NC_092215.1 coordinate 40,821,231, forward strand.
TTGATTTTACCATCTTTTTGTCTGATGAACCTCTGATGAATACAGATAATACATGTAGACTTTACTGTTATGAACGAATATATGAATGAAGGATAATGATGAGAGGAGGAAAACCAATAAAAGGGTTTATTCCTAATTTACATTTGTAAGTTAAGATCTACAAATATTACAGTCCCGCAGTGGACTGATCGTTAAGACACGGTTCCCTGCAGATCACCGAAGTCAAGCATGACTGGCTGCGGTCAGTGTGCGGGTGGGTGACCCACTTGGATCAGTCTGCGTAGGGACCGAGGGTGTGCGGTATTGGTCCTCGTTAAACTGTGCTACCGTAGAGTGCTTGACTTCGCGTGCAGGTCGTTGGGCTACCGAAGCGGGGAAGCCCTCCCCTCTGCTTCGGATCACCCTCAGGGATGTTTCCCAGACCGTCGCCAATAGCCCATTGTGCAGCTCTAGTGCGACGTAAATGAACTACAACAACAACAAATATTACATATTTGTTTTTTATATATTGTTGCTTTTTTAATATATTGACTTTTCTTCCTATTATGGTTTTTGTTACTTAATTTTTCAAATTACTACTATTAAAGTGTTTATTTCATACATGGCAGCAATAAAATATACTTTGCATCATATCTTTTTTTTACCAAATATATAACAATTATTTCATACAGTATAAGCTATAAACACATTTAAATATTTTTTCTACTAAGCAAATTTGTGTTATCTGTAAGATTAATATGTCTATTTGCAAGTCATTTTAATTTTTACTTTGATATATTTTTATTTTAAGCTTGTTTTCTGCTTTTTTTCTTTAATCTCAAACTCATTTTCAATTGCATTTTTATTTTTTAGGGATATAGACACATTATAAAGAGTAATTTTTATCTTAAGATAATTATTCTTTATTTCGAAATATCACTACGTAAAGAAATGTGTCCTGAAGAGAATCTTTACGTTTCCTCATAAATTTTTTTGCTGAATTCTATTTTAATTCTTTATAGGAATGTGTTTGTGGAAATAGTATGTTGATCCAATAGAGAGCACTGTTGCTTACTAATGTACGACTAAGCATGCGCTGCAGTGAAACTCAAATCAATTCTGTGATCTCTTTTTTGAGAAGCTATTGTAAACTATAATTGATTGTAATTTGATTGTAATCTGTTTGACTGTTATCTATTGTAAACTATACATAAATCATTGTTTACTTTCGTCTAACTAGTATTTTTACTTACTTATGATTAATGCTGCTTTAAGTGCTAATGCTTTTACTTAGCCTTTTTTTTCAAATACATTCTTATACAAAATCAAACAGTTTAAAATCAAATTACATTCAACTACAGTTCATAATAGCTACTCAAAAGAGCGATGACCAACAAGGATACAAGATTCAACAGTGATGCATGAATTGTTGCACATTAGAAAGCAACAGTGCTCTCTACCGGCTAAACATAGTGTTTCTATACGTAAATTCCTAAATGAAATAAGCTTATTTGGGGCCCGTCTATCTCCCTTTATATTTTGACATCTTTTTTAATCACCCTGTGGCAGTATGTTTGTGTATATATATATATATATCTATATCTATATACTTTTTATAATTTTTCCACGCTTTAGCCGCGTGAACATTTTTGTCGGTGATTGTCTTGTCTCAGACAATCTTAAAATAAGTTAGAATCAGAAGGAATTGTTTAAATTGTCTTTGACAATTTTAAAAAATGTTGAAATTATAGGTAGGAAGTTTAATGACTATTAAAATTATTAATTAACAAAGGAAAGCAAGCTAAATATTAACTTTCAAACGGAGTTAAAAACTAATCATTAAAGTAAGCTATGCAATAAATAGTTATAAAAACAAATTAACAAAGGATAACTAACAAAAAATAAGCTAACAATTAATAATTAGCAAAAATACTAGTTTTCAGGAAATCACAAAAAATAAGAATTAATGTAAAAAAACGAACAAATATGAACTGTAGAAAACATACTAACACAGGGTTCCCACGGTCCTTGAGAGTCCTTGAAAGTCCTTGAATTTTTTTTTGCTAAATTTAGGTCCTTGAAAGTGCTTGAAAAACGTCTTAGGTCCTTGAATTTGTCCAATACTGCCGGCGGCCCTTTTCATAAAACACCCGCGGATCTCTCGTTCTTTCTGTTTTGTTCACGAGCTCTCTCACGTGGTTTTTAACGCTACCGTTTCTAACCGGGCCTAGCGTCTTGGTGTCTGCCAAGCGCGCGAAGCACAGCAGACAATCAATGCGTTCTGGGCGAGACTCCACTTCATCTCCTGTTGCATATGCTTAGATCTTTTTTCTTATCAAAACTGGAATACTCTCGAATTTCGTAACAATATGTACCTTGTAGTTTTCAATAAATTTGCCGTTTTACCATCCGCACTTGTCCTTACGTTTGCGTCATTTCAAAACTTTATTGTAAAGCGTATTCGCAAAGGCACG